>NW_028274816.1:96855158-97167492 GCF_037043125.1 Eumetopias jubatus
AAAGCATTGTAAATAAAAAACCATTCATGTGATAATATAATCCCATTGGAATCAGGATGAGCTGGTCACTAATGTCAATTTAACATCAGAATGGAAATCATAACTCAAAAGAGTTTTTGTCTGAAAAAAACCTCTTAACTATCATTAAAGATATGCCTCCCCACCAAAATACATGTATATGGCTTGAAAGAATTATGGATTGAGACTAGAATCCTTAGATAAAATCACAATCCTCCTGACTCAGTGAATGCTTCAAGGAAAACAATGTCTCAGAACTGTCTCTCAAGAGGTTTCCCAATCAAACTGGTAAAATATCTTTGGCTCCTTTTCTATCCTTTCATGGACCATGTGAGTGCAAAGCACAGTGAGCTCTCTGGAGATAACCATACAACATATAGTCTAAGCTATAAACTATAGTGGGCTAGTGGAGTGCCACAGTGTTTTGTCTTTGAAGATCAGCTGCTTTGGAAGATTGAGATTTTTAGCAATCACCTTTATTAAGCATAAAATAAAACTAATTTACTATTGTTTCTAGTAAGAATCCAAAAATTTGATCTCCAGAGACCCACCAAGAAAGGGGCCCCATAACCACCATATATATAAAGCATAAAGACAGGGGACAATGATGCTAAAAACTTGGGGAAATCTTAAACCGCATATTCTGAGAATGAGAACACTTGCTTGAACATAAAAAAGGATGTACCAGAGATCACGATTATATAAAAAACGATTCCTACATTAACTCTTGATATTCTTGAAATGATTTAGCTATTTATACTTGCAAATAAAAATCATCTAAAGATAGTCCCATCAGTGATACTTCGTTTAGGTTTATTCTGGGAGTAAAGTTGGGAATTACGTCAGTAAACGGTAACTTCTCTTAGAAAAGAACCATGTCTTATCAAGCCTTATACCTCCAACACATATGACAGTGCCTTTCAGAGTTGATCCTTAAATCCTTGCACTGCATCAATTTTAGAGAATGATTGCCATTTATCACCCACAGAAAGAGAGTACTTCCACCATCTTTTACAGAGGTACTGATGATCTGATAAATCCATCTCACTCCAATCTAAATAACCCTATTTAAAAAGCCATTACCTCTAAAAGAAAACAAAAGACAATCAGCCTTAGGCACCATTACAGGCTGAAGTAGGTCACCTAAAAAGATATGTTAAAGTTCTAACCCCCAGGACTTCAGATTATAACCTTTGGAGATAGGGTCATCGAAGATGTCATTAGTTAAAATGAGGTCATACTGGAGTAGGGTAGTCCCTTAATTCAATATGACTGGTGCCCTTACAAAGGGAGAGAAGACACAGAGACACACGGGGGAACACCATGTGAAGATGGAGGCGGAGACTGAAGCTATGCTGCCACAAGCCACAGAATGCCAAAGAATGATCCTCCCTAGAGGCTTCAGAGGAAGTATGGTCTGTTAACACCTTGGGTTTGGATTTCTGGCCTGGACTGTGAGAGAATAAACTTATGTTGTTTCAAACCACCTAATTTATGGTATTTTGTTACAGTAGCCCTAGGAAGTGAATACAGGCACCTTCAACAGTAAAACTGTATTCCAGACTCCAACCATACTATACGTAACCAGTAAGAGAGGTATTAAAAAACAAATGCACATATTTTTAGACATCATTTTAACCAAATTATGTATCATGGAGTTTCTTATATACAGAGAATAATCATTTATGAGGATATCAAATATAGCCTTTACAACTGAAGAATTTCAATTTCTGCATTAAAACTGAAAGGGAATTAATTTATTAAAGTGAAACTAGAAAATAAAATACCTGTAATTAGTAGACAACAGCCAGAAACAGTTGCCCAAGAAAAGAGATGGATATTCTGTAATTTATATGACCTAAAACCATAAAAATGCTATCCACCTAGGAGGAACAATCTCTAGTTAAGGATCTAATTTAGACAGTCCTAATTGCTCTGATGGCTCTACAAGCAAAGTCACCATTTCGTACTCTGTGAAAGATTTCCAGAACCTTTTTACTCTGTTTACAGAGTAAAAAGATAAAATACTACTATCAGCTAAAACTGTGAGCACTTCTAAAAAAAATTAATTACATTTTATATCTCTATACAAACACACTATTATTTTCAGTCAAAGTCTTTAGACATTTTAGAGACAGCCCCATCTAAAGAGTAACCACTGTCAGGAGTCACCATCACATCTAGGACTCAGTCTGAGCACTAGGTGGCTTTGGCCAGTATTGGGGATATAGCTTCGGGTCTCATTCTAATGAAACTGGTGTTCTACTTTCGGGGCAATTTGCACGCCCTGGTCAGGGTGTCATGCCTTGGTGTAACAGCCATTTCCACTGCCCTGGTGCATTTCTGCTCTCCCCAGCCATCTATGCTTAGCACTTGGAGTGGATGTTGTTCTGTGCCTCTGGAACCTGCCCTAACTCAAAAGGCTTTGTTTTTCTTCCTGGGTAATGTATCTTTCACTCAATAGCTAACCTCTTATCACATCAAATTACACATACTCAAGGTACATGTGTGAGGCAAAGACATACCTAAGCCAAATGGAGGGTAATGTATCATATATAAAACAGTGACTGCTAATGTGCAATCCAGAGTTAGTATTATTAATAAGATCAGTATCTATATTTTATTTCAGGCATAAATTTGTTATTTCTTTATGTTTCATTACTATTAAAGGAGTCCCACACTCTCCAATTACTGCTCAGTAAGTTACTTCAGGAAGGAAAAAAAGAAAAGCAGTCTATGGAACCCTCCAACTCATAGTGACCTATAGATCAAATGTTTGAGAGCCCACAGTTAAAAACACAATGCCCTTCCTCCCAGTCTCAGATGAAAATAATCTAACAAACAAAGACAAATAAATAAGATATACCAAAAGATACTATAATCTAAAGATATACATATTTTTTAAGTCCAGAGCTAATCTTAGCTATTTACATAGTTGGAATTTTAGGATTTTAAATGTTAATTCTCTCCTTGAAGTAAATACTTGAATGTTTCAAACCAAAGTTATGAAAAAGTGAAAGAGTGTTTAAGATTCCAAGTTGCTGACAGATACACACTGTGGCTGGCCCCCAGCCTGACCACTGGCTCAGCCCCGGCCTTTAAGGGAGCCACTCTCTAATGACTGGACACCGTCTCCTTAAAGGGCCTCAGGGGCATATAAGTTCTTCTAGGGTTTTATTTTGTTTTATACCTAACTCAGGACATTATTCCTTAGGTCCTTGCCCATTTCATTTTTCTATGGACCCAGAATCAACATGCTTACTGACTCCTCGTGAAAATCCATTACATAATTAAAAAGATAAGTCAAGTCCTAGATTTTTCTTCCTTAACTTCAGCAATTGATTTTTTTTTAAGATTTAATTTATTAATTTATTTGAGAGAGAGGGAGAGAGGGAGGGAGGGAGGGAAGCAGACTCCCTGCTGAGCAGGGAGCCTGATGCGGGGCTCAATCCCAGGATTCCAGGGTCCTGACTTGAGCCGAAGGCAGACCTTTCACCGAATGCGCCACCCAGGTGCCCCAAATTCTGATTCTTTTGAACTTTAATGTAGAACTCACTTACTATTTCTCTGATTACTTTTGTCATTTTTTCTAGGACTTCACCTCATTCCCTATGTTTCTTCACACGTATAGGGACTAAAGCTGAATGAAAAAGAGGACTACCACGGCTGGAATTTGTAATTACTATAATTACAGAAAACTTAAAGCAACTTTTCAACTTCAATTTAATCACTGCAGTTCACTTACTTGATAAGGTTCTGGAAAGCATAACCATCTGTCCATTGTTCAGTAAAAGAGGCCCCATGTCGAACGGTGGTAAAGTGGCCCAATCTCAAGCGGTCTTGCATGCTCTTATCTCTACACGCCATCTTCTCTTGTTTTGACTTAGGGGAAAGGACAAATAGAAAAGAACGTTATTCTCCGATGAGAACTCAGATATAGCATGGTGTTTACTTTCCGCACTATACTGATCAAAGTTTAGTAACTGGCTGACTCTACATGGTCTTCAGGAAGTACCCTAAAACTTTAAATAAATTCTCTGTATTAATGGAAAAAAGTGGTTTCCTTTCTATAAAATTAATGAATTAAAAGCTAAAACAACATTCTCCTCAGTATCTTTGACATCAATAACCTACTTCCCTTTTGTCAGTGCTCCCTGTCTTTTTAACAGCATTCCAAAGATTTCAGCAGAAGCAATCACCAATCTGTTGGAAACCTCTAGCTTGTAATAACTTATTTCATTAGCAGTATTGATATCTTTCAATAGACTATAAATATGTACTAGGGATGTAATAAAAAAACTCAAGAAATACTTACTAATAACTATTAAAGTCAAGTCACAGCTAATCAATTACTATAATAAAGGAAACAACAGCCAATTAAAGCAGTTGCATACAAGTGTACGTCAACTTAATTTTTTTAAAGCACAAAGAACACTTAATTATCACATTAGTATATACGTAACTTATTCCAATTGCCACCTCTAAAATGGAAGTGTAACTATTACTAAATGTTTGCAATAGTAAAAGGATATGCACTTCAAATGATTGGATGAATGTATGAATGGGGGAGAGTGACACTGCAAATAAATTCAACTAGGCCAAGCTGTCCCTGTCCAATCACCATCCCACTCCAAGCAAGGCACAACCAGAAACAATGCCCCAAATTATCACTCTGGATGCTTGGGCCAGTGTCCATGTAAGAAAGAATTCTGATTGTCAAATCATAAGGAGTCTTCTCCTAAAAAGCCCTACGTTAAAATATTTTCATCTCAGGTAAGGAGTGAGGAGCTACAGCAATGCCACACCCTGAGCCTCCAGGGATGCAGGGTTCAGGCCACCCCGACACTCACCTTTTCTATAAGGAGTTTCTTGCTCATTGTCACACATCGATTTAATCGTTCTTTGTACTTTTCTAGCATCTTTTGCTGCTCATCAATCTGCCGCCTCAAATCACAGTTGGCCTTCAAGGGGAAAACATTTTTTAAATTAGCTCCAAGGAAGATAGATTAATACATAAGCAGCTTTTACGGAGTCCAAACATAATTTCTTATTGCTCAATCAAAAGCAAAATTAAGGTTCAAAGAGCTAAGAGTAACCAGATTTAAAAAACAAATACTTCCTTTAGTCTCTATAAACTTATCTATTTAGTAAAGATGAATTGTTTCTACAAGTGGGCACGTTTTTCTACTGATATTTTACTCCTCTCAAAAGGCAGTTATAGGTAAATCTAGTACATCACATATACCTAAACTGCAGCAAAATAAAAGAACCTACAATTAATGAGATGTTTAAAATACATTCAAAAGGTGATTAGCACTTTATAGCACTCACAAAATACCTAGAGGATAATTAAACACAAAAAAATTACAGAATTTTTAAAAAACCACATAATGTTCTTATGTTCAATTGTTCTTTGTTTTTCTATTCTTATTTCCAAAGAAAAAGAGACATGAATTTACATAAATGTTTCTTACCAGAGAAGCCAGGCACACCCATGCCCGCATAAGACAGAACTAACAAACAAGATGAATACGAGGTCCTGATTCTCAAGAATGCCAGAATGTAAATACACAGTTCATTTAGCTGTGGTCAGAAGGATGGGCTAAATACTTTGAAAAAGTCAAACCTCCTACAATAACAGAGAAGGGAAGAACCACTAACCCAAGGTCAATTTTGACTTGCAATTTTTAAACTTATTCTTGTATTAACAAAAGATCTCTACTCTTTCAGGAAATAAATGCTACTTTATAATAATGTGCTTGAGTTGTGAAAAAAGATCTGGCATTTCCCAATCAAATGATATAAGTGTTTCTGAAACACTAAAAAGCACAAATGGAAGCTATTACAGCACACGCAATTTTTGAGACTTTACAGCTTCATTTTTAAAGTGGCCCGTGTACAACAGCTTCCATCTCCAATTTCTACTCATATGTATAATTTCTATCAGTTCTTACAGAGTTCTATGGACCACTCTATCAAAGGCAAAGTGCAAGTACGGGTACATGTGACTAATTCATAATAAAGAATCTACAGGGTCCCTGGCTGGCTCAGTTTGGTAGAGCCTGCGATGCCTGATCTCAGGGTTGTTCAGTTCGAGCCCCATGTTGGGTGTAGAGATCACTTAAAAACAAAATCTTAAAAAAAAAAAAAATCTAAGACAAAGACTACATAATGTTTACATAAAATTCCATCTCCTTTTGGAAGGCGAGGATTCCCTTAAAATCTACAATCAAATGTATGGAATCAAACTCTGGCAGCTTATTTAAACTTTTAAGAACTCTAGGGGAGCCTGGCTGGCTCAGTCAGTAGAGCATGTGACAACTCTTGATCTTGGGGATGTGAATTAAAGCCCCACGTTGGGTGTAGAGCTTACTTTAAAAAAAAATTAAATTTTAAGGGGCAACAGGGTAGCTCAGTTGGTTGAGGGTCCGACTCTGACTACAACTCAGGTCATGATCTCAGGGTCATGAGATTAAGTCCCGTGTCAGGCTCCGCACTGGGCATGGAGCCTACTTAAGATTCTCTCTCTCCCTTTCCCTCTAACCACCCCGCCCCCTCACCTCTGATTGTGTGCACACATACTCTTGCTCACGCTCTCTCTCTTAAAGAAATAATAAAATACAATAAAATAAATTTGATGGGGGGGGGAAGGAGAGGGAGAGCACAGAGAGGAAGAAGCAGACTCCTCGCTGAGTAGAGTGCCCAATGCGGGACTTGATCCCAGAACCCTGAGATCATGACCTGAGCCAAAGGCAGAGGCTTAACTGACTGAGCCACCCAGATATACCAAAATACAATAAAATTTTAAGAACTCTAAATTTTTGTGGTTTTCTAGCACTAACAACTTTGTATTTAGGTTTAAACCAGCACCTGCCTATAGCCTCCTGATGCAGCCTTATCCAACATCTCACCAAAATGGAAAAACCCAATGAACCAACCATGCCTGCCTGAAAGGAGACGTTAAGGAGCGCTCATTCCCTGCCCCTCCAGATCAAAAACACAAATTCTAATCAACTTGAAAAATATGGCAGCTGCTTTCGGTGTCTTCCTTTTTGATGCCTCCATTTCTTTGGTATTGTTTCTACAGCCAAAGAAAAGACTACAACCTTCAGAAAACAAGGGAGTAAAAGATGGGTAATGGTGAGTAAAGGGAACATACTGTTTCCTAGAAAATGAAAGCAGTCATTTTTTTAAAATTCAAAAAGAGTACTAAGTCAGGATTCAAGTTTTTCATATACTCCATCTTCTCAATCTTCAAAGTTGGGTGAAGAAAAAAGATGAGCCCATGATCCTTTTTCAGTCCAGCAGAGCTTCTCTGGACAAAACCCTGTCAGTCCTGAAATTGCGCTAGGAGCTTTTTAAACCCGCAATCTACCTAATTAAAACCCTGGCAATTCAAACAACACCCGTATGAACAAAAACAGGCATAAGAACAACCTCAAGCAAACACATCTGCTAACAAGGAAAGATGGAAGGTAGGTACTGAGTCTAAATATGCCTCTCCTCGTTGAAGGATGGAGCAAAGGAAACAACCAAAACACAGACCTAAGTAAAAATATTTCTGAGTAAGGAAAAAGAACATCAGCTTGAGAATGATGAAAATGATCTCCCTAAAGAATCAAAAGAACATTTTAGAATATAGCTTGTTATATTCCATAAAACACAAAAAGACATGGTGTCTATGAAATCAGAGCCAAAAACCATAAAGAATGCACAAGGTAGACAAAGAAAGTGAATCAGATAAGGGGGAAAAGTAAACTAAAATTGTAAATAATAGAATCAAAACTGACATAAGATACAGTAAACAGCAGAAAATATAAATTAATGTTTAATGAGATTCAGAAAAGAAGGTCAATCTTATTAAATACGACTTGAAGTGATAGAAATAAGGGGAAGAGATCAGGGATTCAAGCTAGAAACCAAGGAAGAGGCCAACGTAAGACAGAAAGAGGCAAAAATTAAGTATAACCACACATTTCCAGAAAAAAATTTAGAGACCCATGTACATATGTACCCTGGCAAAATTTTTTGAAATACAAAAATAAGGGGAGAGAGTACCTATAATCAACACAGAAAACAGATTAGTGTTTGTTCCTTTGGTCATGGTCTTCTCAGAAATAGTAAATGCTAAAAAAAAAAAAAGTAAAAGGTGCACACACATGTGTATGTGTGTCTTACAATAAGGAGGCAGAGGAGAAGGCTAACAGGTTATGACACAAAAAGAATACCTTTTATATGGGAAGGCAAGAGAGAGAATTCTCAGATCTATAAGGAAACAAAAAACTTAACACTGATATATCCTTCTTGAAAAATAATTACTTAAAATGTATTCCAGTCAACTAAAAGTAAGAAGACAAAAACTATGATTTAAAAAATATACTGCCAGGCTGCCTGGGTGGCTCAGTCGGTTAAGCATCTGCCTTCGGCTCAGGTCATGATCCCAGGGTCCTGAGATCCAGTCCCACATTGGGTTCCTTGCTTGGGAGAGAGCCTGCTTCTCCCTCTACCTGTTCTGCTTGCCGCTCCCCCTGCTTGTGCTCTCTGACAAAAAAATAAATAAAATCTTAAAAAAAAAAAAATACTGCCAATGAGTTTAACAAACATGTGTAACTAATTATTGTAAATTAGGACATAATACTGCTTGTAATATAAGAATTATTCTTATATAAAATGTTAAAATAACTTAATAATAATAGCCTAAAAACATCAGATGTTATTCAGACCGGGCTTATGGTTTATTTTATTTTAAGTTTATTTATATCACAGAGAGAGAGACAGCTAGAGAGGGAACACAAGCAGGGGGAGTGGGAGAGGGAGAAGCAGGCCTCCCACCGAGCAGGAACCCGATGTGGGACTCGATCCCAGGACCCTGGGATCATGACCTGAGCCGAAGGCAGACGCTTAACGACTGAGCCACCCAGGCGCCCCGGGCTTATGGTTTAGATATGTGCTCAATTCCAGGTTTTATACAGAAGGGAGTCAAATATACTACTTTTTGACTTTGATTTTGATAATTATAGAATAGAGGTAAAGTTTTCTGGAGGAAGATAATCACAGTGACTTTTACTATCTTTATTAATAAACATTACTATTATTGTTAATAAACAAAACCGTTTCTTCCAACCATCTTACCCAATAATAAAGAAAAACTGCAGATCCCCACCCAGCTGTGTCATGGGAGCCCTGGAAGTTCCTCCAACAGAACCTTCAGGGCCCCATGGAGCCAGCTGGAAAACTACTGCATTAGTACAAATGATGATCAAACCTACACCTTCTAAATCACTGGAGGTGATAAAATTATTAATCAATTTTATTTATACATCAGTAAGACTTATTTATATATGCATTTATATATCTGTATATACACACACACTACAAATGGCTCAAAGTTACTGAAGGAAATGTACCAAATGTTTTACTTGGTTAATGGAATTATGGGTGTCATATTTTTCAGTATTTTCTAAATTTATAAAGAGCATATATACTGCTTTTATAATTAAAAAAAAGTTTTTTATTTTTTAATTTTTTAAAGAAGATTTTATTTACTTGACAGAGACACAGTGAGAGAGGGAACACAAGCAGGGGGAGTGGGAGAGGGAGAAGCAGGCTTCCCGCTGAGCAGGGAACCCGATGCGGGGCTCGATCCCAGGACCCTGGGACCATGACCTGAGCCGAAGGCAGACGCTTAACGACTGAGCCACCCAGGCGCCCCAACAAAGTTTTTTAAAGAAGGGGTCAGTCAATATGCTAAATTGCATATTAAAAATATATTTTTAAAATATCATGGTATATTTCCTAAAAGTATCTTTTAAATTCCAGATTAGGTATTTTTGAAGTTTCTCTTGTAAGCACAAAAATCTTTAGACAAATACTTATATAAAAGACACAAAATGCTGGGGCGCCTGGGTGGCTCAGTTGTTAAGCGTCTGCCTTCGGCTCAGGTCATGATCCCAGGGTCCTGGGATCGAGCCCCGACTGGGCTCCCTGCTCAGCGGGAAGCCTGCTTCTTCCTCTCACACTCCCCTGCTTGTGTTCCCTCTCTCGCTGTTGTCTCTCTCTGTCAAATAAATAACTAAAATCTTAAAAAAAAAAAAAAAAAAAGACACAAAATGCAAAAGCAGGGCTGAAAAGTACCTATGAAATAGTTATAAAAATTCAAGAATATTACAAAAACTTCTCTGGAATACAAAAACAGTATTTTATGTTGTTTCCCACAGTTCCAGATGAAACACATACTCCATATATCTATTTCTCTAGTATATAGTTAAATATTTAAATCCTACAACATAAGATTTCCAATTTAAAGAGAAAGCTTAGAATATAGGTTTGATCCTAGTTCCTACTCAGATTCCCTCAGATTAAAGGAAAATATCCAAATGTTTATTATTTGTTATTTGGTTGACAGTAATTATGATGTATGCAAAATCCAAATATACATAGTATCAATCAGTGCTTGTTATAAAATCTCTTACATTTTAATACTTACTCTTAACAAATCATCTATTCTTCCCTCCTTCTTTTCTAAGTCAGAATTCTTACTGTTTTCTAGTGCAGATATTTTTTCTATTGTGAGGTCAGACTATACAAAGAAAAAACAAATTAATATTAGTCTCAAAATATTACATGTCATCATACTTTTCTCATTACTTTTCTGGGGAAAAAAAAGCACTTGCTAACACAGATAGCCTGGAATCACATGGCTAAAGAAATTAAATCTGCTTTTCTCAACCCATTCTTTAAACCTTGTATTTTGCTACATCTGCCCTTCAAACACGTTAATTCTGTGTTTAACTCTGGTATCAAATATATGAATTCTCAAATGATTATGCATTGAACAATACAGAAACATACTACTCTAGAAATGAAACTAACTGTGAATAGAAAAAGAGTTCAGAGGAGGACCCAAATCTCTAAAGAACTAACATGCCACCTAGTGGAAACAAAGAACAATCAGAAGGGGAGAAATCAAGTTTTCTGAATCAAAAGTCTGGTTCAACTGTCCAAAAGCTGCTCATTCAAATAAAATTAAGATCTCCTCCTGAGGACTGTATAGCTCTTAAGATTTAAGAAATTCTCTTAAATTGCCAAGCATCTTGTCTTGAAGCTAACACACTCCCAAGAGGCTTCAAGAAAACACAGTGTACTATTTGGCTAGCTCAACACTACAGAATGGAGGATGTATCCACTATCCTTTTCAGATACTAACTTTGAATGTTCACAACATTCCCTAAATTAAAGAGTTTCTGAAAACTCTTTACGGAGGCAATTATGTTGGTGTGCCACATGTTAAAGGAGTCTAGCTAGCTAGTCTAGCTAGGTCTTGTCAAATAAGCAGGTACAAGGAATAAATTAACTACTTTCACAAAGTAGGGAATTAACATTCACTGAAGTGTATTAAAAGGACTGCCCTAATAAGCATTTTGCATACACTGTCTGACAGAACTAGAATCAAACACATTTTACAGATGATTTGTATTCAAGAACTGAGGCCCAAAAAGATAGTGTAAGTTGTAGAGCCAGGATTTGAACCCCAGCCTAGAGGTCTCCAAAGTAAGTGCTTTTTCAATACCATACTACAGTGTAAGCATTTCTCTGCAACACACCAGAACGGTAAAGAAACACCTCAAAAAGTTAAAGCACCTTCCAAAAGACTTTAATACTCAAAATACAAGTTCTGAGTAAAATACACACAAATAATGAGGTAAAGTCGGAGAAATAAAGGAAAGACAAAGAGAGGACCCATAGATTTTTTATGTGGTTAGCATTTATTCCTAAGCACACCTTTTCCTCTGTGTATTGATCACCGACCTACCTGGGTCTGTCTGTGCTGGATGGAGATCTGTTTTTGGGAGCTGCTGGAATGCTCTGTGTTGCCAGATCCCGTAGAGGAGGGACTGTTTTGCTGAGCCTGTAATAAAGGTATATCGACCAATTACTAGAAAGTTTTGTATCTTTCTCCATAGACATTTGCTGTTTCATTTTGTTTTTTAGATTTTATTATTATTTTTTAAAGTAATCTCTATACCCAATGTGGGGCTCAAACTCACAAACCTGGGATCAAGAGTCTCATGTTCCACCAACTGAGCCAGCCAAGCATCCCCCTCCACAAACGCTTGTATGAATGCAAACAATTATATAAAACAAACTCCCTCTGATGAAAGTCAGAAGTCAGGGCCATACAGCCAAGATGAAAGTAAAACAATTTAAATGAGAAGCAAGGTTTAACATGATAGCATGGATCATGTCCCTGTAAATAGTCTGAAGTATCAAATGTGCCCAAACGAATTTTTAAATATGTAAATTAGAGAAAATTAAAAGTTATTCCTGTAATAACATGTCCTTTTCAATTATATGGCAACACGCCTTTGTCAGAAAAGGCTGGTGAAGCATCCAATGCACAGGGGATGCCTGGGACTCTGGGCAGAAAGAATTGTGAACTACTATTCAGAATAATCTTCTAAATCCACACACATTATCCACGAGCACACAGTCGTCCAAAAATCCAGGATGATTTCCAACACTGTCACTTGGATGATCATAACTTTTTATACACAAGTGACAGGGCATTCTAAGGCATTTTAAAATTTAGAAGGCTTAAGTCTCAACAGAATTCAACTATTTAGAAATATATAATCATACTCCCAAAAGTTCTTTTACATTTTTAAGATTTTATTTATTTGAGAGAGAGAGACAGAATGATGGGAGGGGGATGCGCGAGATGGAGGCAGAGGGAGAGGGACAAGCAGAACCCAATGTGGGGCCTGATCCCAGGACCCCAAGATCATGACCTGAGCCGACGTCAGACACTTAACTGACTGTTCCACCCAGGCGCACCGCCCCCAAAGTCCTCTTAAAAACAAGACTAAACTTAACATGATACAACCCATCACAGACATAATTAGGAAATATTGGATATTCTGAGGATTATGGGCTAATGGCAATACATCTACTGCTACCATCTATCAGAGAATGTAGTGTTTCCACATATGTGAATTTTCTGATACTTCCTATATATTCCTTACCTATTTCTCTTATTCTTTTTAAAAGATTTTATTTATTCATTTATTTATTTGAGAGACAGAGAGTGAGTGAGAAACAGCATGAGAGGGGAGAGGGTCAGAGGGAGAAGCAGGCTCCCAGTTGAGCTGGGAGCCCGATGTGGGACTTGATCCCAGGACTCCGGGACCACAACCCAAGCCGAAGGCAGTCGCTTAACCAACTGAGCCACCCAGGCGCCCTATTTCTCTTACTCATTAACATAGGACCAATGCTATGCCCACTACCTACTGAGTAACTACTGTCCTCTAACTGCTTCACTGTGATGGTCACAAGCCAATCCTTACAAAACCCTATAAGATAGTTATTATTATTTCCATTTATAAAGAGAATGCAAATCAGAGACATTAAGCACCTCTGCAGGGTCAGAGAGCTAGTAAATGGGAGAGCATGAATTAAGGGCTACCTGTATCCACAAGAACCACTCTCACAAGCCACAGCAGACTGACTAGCTCCCATTAACAATTAGGGATACTGTCCCAACCAGGCCACAAGCAAGCTAATAAGCACTTCATACACATAATCATTCTGAAGGCTCACAACAGCTTTGTAAGTAGGGTAGGCAGTATTATCTCCATCTGTATTTATTCGTTCAACAAATGCTCACTCCCTATGTCTGAGCACTATGTTGGGTGTTAGGGACACAATGACCAAGTAAAACAGACATAAAACCCACAGGCCCAGTCATTACTCTGCCTTAATAAAGCTTACAATCACAGAAAAGATTTATTAAGCACTGAGTAAATATTTATTGAAAGAAGCTTAAATAATCATATAATAAACACAAAATTCCAACTGGGATAAGTGCTGTAAGAGTATACAACAGGGCACATAATCTAATCTAGAGTCAGGGATGAATTCCTCAGGAAAGTGGTATCAGGGTTAAGATTTGAAGGAAATAAGCAGTCAAGGAGAGTAGATGATCAGATCATTCCTGGGGGAGAATGTATACGTGAACACAAGGGGAAGGGAGAAGATTGATGTGGGTGTCAAAGAAGTCAAAAATGCGAAATCAGTCTCAAAGAGGTCAAGCAACAAGCACAGCCTGTGAGTGCTAGAGCTCTGATTAGAGCCGGCTGTAGCAAAGTCCAAATAACTGAAAATGTTCTTTACTCTTCCTACGATGCAGCAAAGCTTTTTTTTTTTTTTTTTTTTTAAGATTTTATTATTTATTTGTCAGAGAGAGACACAGCAAGAGAGGGAACACAAGCAGGGCGAGTGGGAGAGGGAGAAGCAGGCTTCCTGCTGAGCAGGGAGCCTGATTGAGGGACTCGGTCCCAGGACCCTGGGACCATGACTTGAGCCGAAGGCAGACGCTTAATGACTGAGCCACCCAGGCGCCCCAAGCTTTTTTTTTTTCTTTTTAAAGATTTTTATTTATTTATTGAGAGAGAGAGAATGGTAGAGAGAGAGCATGAGAGGGAAGAAGAAGGTCAGAGGGAGAAGCAGACTCCCTGCTGAGCAGGGAGCCCAATGCGGGACTCGATCCTGGGACTCCAGGATCATGACCTGAGCCAAAGGCAGTTGCTTAACCAACTGAGCCACCCAGGCGCCCTTTTTTTTTTCTTAATGGTTAATAAGGGTCATCATTACGAACCTCAAGTGTTATACTGAAGTATAGGAGCATTATCTCCTTCAGTTATCATTAGATTGCTCTTACAATGCTCTTCTTTTAAAGTCTATTTCTAGGGCGCCTGGGTGGCTCAGTTGGTTAAGCGACTGCCTTCGGCTCAGGTCATGATCCTGGAGTCCCGGGATCGAGTCCCACATCGGGATCCCTGCTCGGCGGGGAGTCTGCTTCTCCCTCTGACCCTCTTCCCTCTCGTGCTCTCCTCTCTCTCTCATTCTCTCTAATAAATAAATAAAATCTTTAAAAAAAATTTTTTAAGTGTATTTCTAAACAAATATGACCGTTAGAACAATAATTTTAATAAGAGCCAATAAGCACATGACTGGGGCACCTGGGTGGCTCAGACCATCAAGCATCCAACTTTTGATGATCCCACTCATAATCCCAGGACTCTGGAATTTTGACCTGAGCCGAAGGCAGACGCTTAACAACTGAGCCACCCAGGTGCCCCTGCAAAGAGATTTTTAAGATGAAATCATAATAGCACTAAGAAACAAGACAGAGTCATGGATCAGAAAGATTTTAAAATTTTAAATTTTAAGAAACATTCAAGTAGTTGGCTTCAAATTGACAGAAAAAGTGAAATAAAGAAATTCATTGCTCAAAACATCAACAGTGAAACAGGCTGGGCCTTTTCAAGGGAGTTCCTGAAAAGCTTTTACACTGAGACTTTTATTTGCAAAAATCAGGAGTACATATGTGACAATTACCACACAATTTAAAACCTATAAGGTCCAGTAAAGGTCCCCTTGATCCCCCCTTACATACTGAGGGGCCTGGATACTACCACTTCTGACCCCAGGACAAAGCACAAGAACAGAGGTCTTAAATAAAGCTGAAAAAAAAAGTAAATATTTAAAAATGAAACAGAAGTGGGTCCAGGGGAGGGATGACACCTGGTATGAATACTGTGGCTTGAGGAAAAAAGCAAAGAAAGTATAGTACCCCTGCCTTCCACAACTGATATAATGGAGAAAGAAATGGAATGTACTGCAAAGAGTAAAAGAGTTTGCTCATCAAAACAAAGCCCTCCTTATTTTGACATTCTGCCCGAAGTTTACCAGACACTCAGAGCTCACAGTCAGCACTCCCACTACTTGGGAAGCAGCACTATGCCACTTGGACAGGAAAAGGCATGCCAACAACCTCTATTAACCACCCTTATTCATTCAACTAAAGCCAAATACACATTTTTTCTTCTTTTTTTTTTTTTTTAAGATTTTATTTATTTGTCAGAGAGAGAGAAGGCACAAGCAGGCAGAGCAGCAGGCAGAGGGAGAGGGAGAAGCAGGCTTCCCGCTGAGCAAGGAGCCCGAGCGGGACTCGGTCTCAGGACCCTGGGATCATGACCTGAGCTGAAGGCAGACGCTTAACTGACTGAGCCACCCAGGCGCCCCCAAACACACGTTTTCAAGAAACCAACAGCACAAAAGGGAAGATCCAACATGAATAGACAAAAGATCCAAGAGAAAACAGATAATTCAATAAAAACAACTTTAAAAATAAAACATAAGTTCAAAGAGGGCCAAAGGATACTACAGCTATAAAAATAACAGCAAAGAACATGAAAAATAAACTTAAAACAGATTATCAAAAATTTGAAAACTGAATAGATTAGCTAAATAATAAAATGAACATAGCTGAATACAGAATCAGTCATCTGGAAGACAATGTCAAATCTCCCAGAAGATAAAACAGAAAGTCAAAGCAGGAAAGAAAAGTTAAGAAACATGAACAACACAGAGGTTCCAAAACAATCTATTAGACTTTCCAGAGGAAAAGAACAAAGAGAAAGAAATAATCAAGGAACAGTAAAATAAAAATTTCTCTGAGGTAAAAAGGTACGCTTTAAGAGTAAAAAAGCCTACTATAGAACAGCAGCATTAATGGAGAAAAAAGCAGTGGAGAGACTTCAAGAACAAAAAGATACCGTATGATTAATCTCAACTGATACAGAAAAAGCACCCAGCACTCTCATTTTTTTAAATTTAAATTCAATTAACATACAGTATATTAGTTTCAGAGGCAGAGTTGTGATTCATCAGTCTTATACAACACCCAGTGCTCATTATATCACGTGCCCTCCTTTATGCCCACCACCCAGTTATCCCATTCCCCCAACCCCTTCCCCTCCAGCAACCCTCAGTTTGCTTCTATGATTAAGAGTCTCTTATGGTTTGTCTCCCTCTCTGATTTTGTCTTGTTTTATTTTTCTCTCCCTCCCCCTATGCTCCTGTTTTGTTTCTTAAATTCCATATGAGTAAAATCATACAATTGTTTTTCTCTTATTTTTCTCAGTATAATACCCTCTAGTTCCATCCACGTCCTTGCAAATGGCAAGATTTTTTTTGATGGCTGAGTAATATTCCATTGTATGTTTGTATGTGTGTATGTATATATACCACATCTACACACACACACACACACACACACACACACACACACACACACACACCCACCCCACATCTTCTTTATCCATTCATCTGTCGACGGACATCTGGGCTCTTTCCATAGTTTGGCTATTGTGGACATTGCTGCTATAAACACTGGGGTGCAGGAGCCCCTTCAGATCACTACACTTGTATCTTTGGGGTAAATCCCTAGTAGTGTAATTGCTGGGTCATAGGGTAGCTCTATTTTCAACTTTTTGAGGAATCTCCATACTGTTTTCCAGAGTGGCTGCACCAGCTTACATTCCCACCAACAGTGTAGGAGGGTTCCCCTTTCTCTGCAGCCTCGCCAACATCTGTCGTTTCCTGACCTGTTAATTTTAGCCATTCTGACTCGTGTGAGGTGGTATCTCATTGTGGTTTTTGTATTTCCCTGATCCAGCACTCTTTCATGATAATGACACTCAACAAACTCAGAATAGAAGGGAACTTTTTCAACCCCCCAAAAAGGCATCTCTGAAAAAACATACAGCTAACATAACACTGTCAAAGATCATGTGCTTTCCCCCTACGATCAAGAACAAGACAAGACAGGATGTCCACTTGAACCACTTCTATTCAACATTGTATTAGAGGGCAATGAGGCAAGAAAATGGAAGTCATCCAGATTGGAAAAGAAGAAGTAAAACTATCTCTATTCGCAGAAGACATTATGCTGTATACAAAAAATCCTACATTAAAATTATTAGAACTAAAACATAAGCTCAGCAAGACTGCAGGATATAAGACCGATACATAAAAATTAACTCTATTTCTCTAGCAATAGGCAATCTGAAAATAAAATAAAATTAAGAAAACCTGTATTTGCAATAGCATCAAAAAGAATAAATACTTAGAAATAATTTTAACAAAAGGGTAACATCTATACACTGAAAACCGCAAACATTATTAAAAGAAAACAAAGGGACCTAAATAAATGGACAGTTATCTCATGTTCATGCAATGAAAGACTTAAGAGGGCAATACTCCCCAAATTGATCAATAGATTCAGCATTACTATAAATCCCAGGTGGTTTGTCTATAGAAACTGAAAAGCTGATCCTAAAATTCTTACGGAAATGCAAGGGATCCCACAGCCAAAACAATCCTGAAAAAGAACAAAGTTGAAGGAATCACATTGCCTGATTTCAAAACTTAATTACTACAAAGCTACAAGACACTGACATAAGCATAGGCTTACAGATCGATAGAGAAGAATTCAGAGTCCAGAAACAAACCCCTTACATTTACGGTCAACTGATTTCTGACAAGGGTGCCAAGACAATTCAATGGAGAAAGAACAGTTTTTTCACACAAATGGTGCTGGGACAACTGGATATCCACACGCAAAAGAATAAAGTTGGGCCCCACTCCTGATACCATATATAAAAAAAATAATACCAAATGGATCACAGACCTAAATATAAGGGCTAAAAGGACATTGGGAAGAAAGTACAGGAGTAGAGTTTCATGACCTTAGGTAAAGCCTTCTTAGCTACAACACTAAAAGCATAAGTAACAAAAGAAAAAACAGATAAACTGGACTTCTTCAAAATTAAAATCAAACCCTTACAACTCAACAATAAAAAGACAACCCAATTAAAAATGGGCAAAGGGTTTATATAGACATTTTTCCAAAGAAGATATACACATGGCCATAAGCAAATGAAAAAATGCTCAATATCATTAGTATTCAGGAAATGCAAATCAAAACCACAATGAGATGTCACTTCACACCCACTAGGATGGCTAGAATCAAAACAACGGACAACAACAAGTGCTGACAAGGACGTGACACATGCTACTGGGTGTGTAAAATGGTACACCTGCTCTGAAAAACAGTTTGACAGTTTCTCAGAAATAGTTACCATATGACCCAACAACCCCACTCTTCACTATATACCTAAAAGAATAACAATATATGCCTATACAAAAACTTGGACATGAATGTTCACAGCAGTATTATTCATAATAGCCAAAAAGTGGAAACAACACAAACGTTCATCAACTGATGAAAGGGTAAAAAAGGCTGTGACCAGCTGAATACCAGGAGGACTGATTCTATCTTTGGATCCACACCCATGAAAACCCATAAGGCCGGAATAATAACCAAAGAAGAGGAAGTTATTTGTCACCATTTCATAGAGCTACTACTCCTTACTTTAAAAATTAAAATTTTATTTAGGGGCACCTGGGTGGCTCAGTTGGTTGAGCGACTGCGTTCAGCTCAGGTCATGATCCTGGAGTCCCGGGATCGAGTCCCACATTGGGCTCCCTGCTCAGCAGGGAGTCTTCTTCTCCCTCTGACCCTCCCCCCCTCATGCTCTCTGTCTCTCTCTCTCTCTCTCAAATAAAATCTAAAAAAACCCAAAAAACAAAAAATTTTATTCAAAAAATTAAAATTGGTAATTAAAAGGTAAGAACTAAGCATTTAACCTGCCTTTCAAGAGGAACTATATGTCAGTATAGCCAAATAGGACAGGATGATGAGAGGAAAGTTCTATTTTACATAAGAATAGACACCAATAAAAGGTAAGTGTGATAACGTTAATTCAGCAATCTAGGAAAATGTTAGTATTTCTTAGAAAATGCCTGTTAAGTTATTCAGAGACAGGAGGGTCAGGATTTCTGAAATATACTTTAAAATACTCAATACAAAAGTACATTTTTAAAAATCAAAGTTTAAGAACATATATAATGTTAAAAGATGTAGCTTTCAAGGAAATAATAAACCTGACATTAAAAAAAAAAAAAAGAAGATCCCAAAGCCCCTGACAACTAGAATTGTCTCAAAGAATCAAATTTAATCAACAACGAGGACGGGTTTTTTTTTTTGTGACTCCAATAAGATCACTTGGTTTTGCTCTGCCTAATAATGAAACCACCACAGTATTATAAATGTTCCTTACATGTTTGCAAGTTTTAGAATAATTTATAAAACAGAAAATTAGCTAAAAAAAATATATACTTAAAAGGAAAAAACCCAGTATCACACACATATAGTGTGACAATAACTAAAAAACTGAAAGATGAGAACAGCTGGGTGATAGTTTGAATTTGTTAAACTCATCTCCTATAATGGGGAGCAGAGAGATCTTGTTTAAAGTTAATTAAATAAGGGGCGCCTGGGTGGCTCAGTCGTTAGTTAGGTGTCTGCCTTCGGCTCGGGTCGTGATCCCAGGGTCCTGGGATCGAGCCCCGCATCGGGCTCCACGGGAAACCTGCTTCTCCCTCTCCCATTCCCCATGCTTGTGTTCCCTCTCTCGCTGTGTCTCTCTCTGTCACATAAATAAATAAAATCTTTAAAAAAAAAAATAAAAAATAAAAAAATAAAGTTAACTAAATAAGAGGTACATTATTTGAAGTTAAAATGGTAAATCAGTAGAAAATCTAAAACTGTGGACAGTGGTTACATCTCTGACAGGTGCAAAGGAAAAGACTTTCACTCTTCTCCATCACTTTAATTTTTTGTGGGCCATGTCTATGTACTATTTTTACAATTTAGAAAATTAACTTAGAATTTAAAAAAATCGAACTTCCTGTATGTTAAGTATACGTCAATAAAAAAAAAAAGAAAAAGAAATCGAATTTCCTATGTTAAAACATACAAAACTGGGGCACATGGGTGGCTCAGTTGGTTTAAGTGACCAACTCTTGATTTCAGCTCAGGTCATGAGAGCAAGCCCTGCACTGGGCTCATGCTGGGCATGGAGCCTGCTCAAGATACTCCCTCTGCCCCTCCTCGCCCTCATAAAAAACCACATAAAATTATGTTAGCAATGTAATTTTAAACATTTTAAGGACCAAACTCATAATATTCTGCCACCTGCTACTTTTATTTATCAACACACATGGAGACATCTTTCATTGTTAGCATATACAGTTGACCCTGGAATATCAGGATTTTGAACTGCACAGGTCCACTTACATGTGGATTTTTTTGATAAGTACAGTAATGCAAATGTTTTTTCTCCTAGATTTTTTTTTTAAGATTTTATTTATTTGAAAGAGGGAGAGAGAGCATGAGCAGGGGGAGGGGCAGAGCGAGAGGGACAGGGACAAGCAGACTTCCAGCTGAGCGCAGAGACCGAAGCTGAGCTCAATCTGAAGACCCTGCAATCATGACTTGAGCTGAAGTCAGACAGTTAACTGACTGAGCCACCCAGGGACCCCTCTCCTATGATTTTTTTTGAAGATTTTATTTTTATTTATTTGAGAGAGAGAGAGAGAGCGCACACAAGTGGGGGGTAGGGGCAGAGGGAGAGGGAGAAGCAGACACCCCGATGAGCAGGGATCCTGATAGTGGGCTCGATCCCAGGACCCTGGGATCATGATTTGAGCCAAAGGCAGACACTTAACTGACTGAGCCACCCAAGTGACCTATCCTACGATTTTCTTAGTAACACTTTTTCTCTAGCTTACTTTTAAGAATACCATATATAATACAATTAACATACAAAATATGTGTTGACCAGCTGTTTATGTTATCAGTAAGGTTTCTGGTCAACAGTAGGCTATTAGTAATTAAGTTTTAGGAGTTAAGTTTTAGGGAGTCAAAAATTATACTGCATGATTTTTGACTGCGTGGATACTGGTGCCCCAACCCCGTGTCGTTCAAGGGTCAGCTATATATACCTAGGGGCGCCTGGGTGGCTCAGTTGGCTACGGATCTGCCTTTGGCTTAGGTCATGATCTCTGGGTTCTGGGATTGAGCCCTGTATCAGGCTTCCTGCTCGGTGGGGAGTCTGCTTCTCCCTCACTCTCTTATTCCACATGCCCTGCCCCACTCATGGGAACACACTCTCTCTTAAATAAATAAAATCTTAAAAAAACAAAACAAAACTATATATACCTATCTCACTTCTGTCAACTGTGTAGCATTCCACTAGACCTATGTGAAGGATGTCTTATCAATTCATGCAACATAGAATTGCCCCAGGTTTCTGTTAGAGAAGATCTGTTCTGTCATTGGAGATACAAAAGTGAACAAAGTCCTTGACCTGATGAGTTTACACGGGGGGGGAGGGGGGGGGTTCAGACAAAGAAGTAAATTATAGCAGGTCAGCTGGAGATAAGACTAAGGAGAAACACTAGGACACAGGAGCTAGACACTGTGTGGGGTGGGCAGGGAGGAGTTGCTCTTTTCTACAGTACAGTTAGGGTATGCCTCTCTAACAGGGTAAACTGAAGCAGAGACTAGAGAACTGAGGGAACAGGGCATGATTACTTACTATGTGGGAGAAGAATGTTAAGGCATAGGCAACACCAAGTGCAAAGGCCCTGAGGTGAGAACATGCCACGTAGCATTTGAGGAGGCAAGGTAACCAGTGTAGATGGAATCCGGTAGGGAAAGGAGAGGGCAGTAAGAGATGGCACAATGGGGAGAAACAGCCCATGCAAGGCTTTATGTGCCATTTTCAGCACCTTTGAGCAGGCATGACTGCATCACTCTGATCTGTTGAGAACAAATTAAAAGGAAACACAAGTCGGAGAAAAGAATCCAGCTGAGAGGCTAGTACCGTAACTTCAGTGGGAGAACATGGTTTAGTTCAAGTAGTAGTGAAGGGGTTAGAAGCGGTAGGATTCTGGGCGCCTGGGTGGCTCAGTCGGTTAGGCGACTGCCTTCGGCTCAGGTCATGATCCCGGAGACCCGGGATCGAGTCCCGCATCGGGCTCCCTGCTCAGCGGGGAATCTGCTTCTCCCTCTGACCCTCTTCCCTCTCGTGCTATCTCTCATTCTCTCTCTCTCAAATAAATAAATAAATGAAATAAATAAATAAAAGAAGCGGTAGGATTCTGGACATATTCTCAACAGGAAGATTTGCTGATGGATTTGTAATTGGGATATAAAATAAAAGAGACAAGAATGACTCCATGGTTTTTAAACAATTAGAAGGAGAGTTGACAGTTACTGAGATGTGGTAGACTATGGAAGAAATGGGTTTGGAGCAAGGGGACAAAATGAAGAATTCAGTTTTGGACATACTAGATTTGATATGCTTATTAGACATAAAGAGGGGCGCCTGGGTGGCTCAGTTGGTTAAGAGTCTGCCTTCGGCTCAGGTATTGATCCCACAGTCCTGGGATCAAGCTCCACACTGGGCTCTCTGTTCAGTGGGGAGCCTGCTTCTTCCTCTCCCTCTGCTGCTCCCCCTGCTCGTGCGCCCGTTCTGTCAAATAAATAAATGAAATCTTAAAAAAAAAAAAAAAAGACATAAAGAGAAGACTAGTACCAACTGACTATATAGGTTTGGAATTCAGGGCAGGGCTCTGGGCTGGAGATACAAACTTGGAAATGCTCTGCATATGGGTGATAATTAAAGCAAAGAAACTACATGAGATTACAAAGAGAATAAAGGTAGACAAAAGTCTTAAGCCGGAGCTCAGGGGCACTCCACTGTTCAGTGGTCTGGGAAATGAGGAAGAACCAGAAGAATGGAAGCCAAGAGAAGAGCATGTGCTTGGAGAAGGGAGTCATCAACTGTGGCTTATGAATCATCCTAGACAGTAAGTTCTGAGAATGATCACTGGGGTTAGCAGTGTGGAGGTCACAGATACCCTCGTTCCAAGTTCGTTTGAAACACTGGTGAAGGGAAAATGCTTCCAATTTCTGCAATTATAAACAATACAATAAACATCTTTGTATAGTTTTATGGGAATGCAGTTTCTGGACCCCAGGATATGTAAATTTAACACTCAGCTACATTAACACTCAGCTATGTCCAAGTGACTGTACCAACTCAGAGTCAGTATAAAACTTGCATGTGTGTCTAAACTATAACCTACACTGAGAGTTATCAAATGAAACAATCCTTGACACTTTGATAGGTCAAAAGTGTTACCTTGTTATATTCTGCACTTCTCCATGGCTAAAGTTAAGCATTTTTCATGTTATTCGTCATTTGTCTTATTTCCCGCCCTGTAAAACTGTCAGCTCATGGCCTTTGCCTATTTTTTGGGAAACTGCTTATCTTTATTAATTCAAAGCATTTCTTATACATTAATGTTAACTCTTTTGCTTTCTTCTTTCTCTGTATAAGCTTATATCCTGGCTGGAATTACAGAGAATCAAAGAGATTCAGAACTGTACCAAACCATTTAGGCCTTTGCTTTTCGTACTATCTCCCTGTTCCTTCTACGGACATGTTCATTTTCTTACTATTCTCTGCCATCTTTCTTCTACATTAGAACAATCTGGCCGTAGCAACTGCAACTCCTCTGACAGCCTGAGTGTACTAGCTGATAGGACTGAGCAGGTGGTTATCCATGTGCACCCATCCCAAGCCTGCATGCCCATACATTTTATGGAAGGCTCGCTCACATTAGGGGACTGAGTTTTGCTGATCAAAATCCTGTGTACTTTTTTTTTTCTTAAACATTTTATTTATTTGAGAAAGCAAGAGAGAGTGAGAGAGAGGAAGAGAGAGAACACAAGCGGTGGGGAAAGGCAGAGGCTGAGGGAGAAGCAGACTCCTCGCTGAGCAGGAAGCCTGATGTGGGGCTCAATCCCAGGACCCTGAGATCATGACCTGAGCCAAAGGCAGACGCTTAACTGACTGAGCCACCCAGGCGCCACTCTTGTGTACTTAATTATATGCCTGTCACAGAGTGGGCATTCAGTTAAGTATTTGTGCAATGAATAAAGGGAACTCCCCTCAGGGGAAATGGAGGTAGCTTTTAAGGCAATAAAAGAACGTAAGGACAAATAAACCTCTGATTATCCAAGTTTTGCCTGAGAAAGTTACATCTAAGATGAAGATTTAATAGTCAGTGAATAGTAAACACACAATGTAATTTATTTTTTTTAAAGATTTTATTTATTTGAGAGAGAGAATGAGAGAGAGAGAGAGAACATGAGAGGGGGGAGGGTCAGAGGGAGAAGCAGACTCCCCGCTGAGCACGGAGCCTGATGTGGGACTCGATCCTGATCATGACCTGAGCCGAAGGCAGTCGCTCAACCGACTGAGCCACCCAGGCGCCCCCACACAATGTAATTTATATATACACACAGAGACACATTCTCTAGAACAATACCACAGAGAACCACGACATTCTTATACAAACTATGGCATACTGCTGTTAGGCCCACCCAGAGGATTATACTGGTCAATTCTCCCATTTTATGTTGTGTTTCTTTTGCCACCCACAGGTAAAATTATACTGCCTTCACACAAGAAGTCTCTCCATTCTTTTGATAATTAAAAAATTCTGTAAGTTTAAAAGTTGTAATATTTCTTTCTTGAGGAAAAGCAATAACTGTAGGAAAGTATTCCAAATGGTGCACAATGGCTCCCTATCTAATTATTTCATAATTTTTATTTCCTTTCCTTAAGGCACCCACTGTTCTCATGGCCTTTTTGAATACACAGCTGCGTGTGGATTAATGACTCAGAATCCACAAAGCGAGTAAGAGGAAATTTAGGTTGTAAGTGAAGAAAATGAACCAGCAGAAGAGAAAGAGTTTGGATCGGTGGTGACGTCAGCTCTGAATGGAAGAATGGGCAAGGGCACATAATGGAAGCTCTGAATGGAAAAACAGGGCAATGGGGCTTTCTTTTGCCTTACACCACCCATAGTTGGGCACAGAAACCAAAAAACAAAACAAAACAAAACAAACAACTTTTGAGTCAAACTGCATTATAATTTGGCAAATACAGATGGGGTCAAATTTTCATAATACTCAAATTCTTGGTTCTTCAAGGAGAGAGAAAAAAGCAAGATGAAAGCAACCAACGGGTAACCAAATACTCCTGGAAAATGTAACTGTGAAGAGGTGAGAAAAGGCAAGCATACAGGTCACCCAAATACCACAGAGGGGAAATGACTGGCAAACATGCTACAGAATGCCTGCCTACGTGCTAAATTTTTACTGACCTCAATACTGCTTCAAATAAGTGACGCCTGGAGTTTGGAGAGTTTTTTTTTTTAATTAGACACATACTTTGGCTGTAATGGAATTTGATGTGCACTTCCTTTACTTCTCTGTCAACCTAAAACCGTATTTTCTTTCCCTTGATGTACTTGGACTTTTTTTTTTTAAAGGTTTATCTGCTTCTTTAAAAAGAAAAAAAAAGATTTTATTTATTTATTTATCTGAGAGAGCGAGGGAGCACCTATAAGGAGGAGAAAGAGGGGCAAGCAGGCTGAGCGCTGAGTGCAAAGCCCAACATGGGGCTCGATCCCACGACCCTGAAATCATGACCTGAGCCGAAACCAGAGTCAGACAGCCAACCGACTGAGCCCCCCAGGCGCCCCTAATGTGCTCAGACTTAAGGAAAGCAGTCTCCCTCAGCCCCTTTGTACCAAGGGAGACGGGGTAAAACCACACTACTACCTTTAGAAGTCACATAGTTAGAGATGTCATCATCTCTTCACCAAAGTAATTCCTCAAACTTCATCAAGGGGCTCCAGGGCAACAAGGATCTGCAAGCAGCTCGGCTTCAGTACTCACTGAAACAAACGTGAAGCAGAGGCCAGCGCCCCTCTGAGCCAACTGCTCGGTGTCGAGCCGAGGTTTTGCCAGCATCACTGACATGAGGGTGGGCAGCGCCGACTGCTCCTCCGGCACCTCCTTTGCAGCTCCATCTAAGCCGTACAGGGGCTGTTCTACTCGCCGCTGGAAGACATGAGTGAAAACACACACTTTATGTGAGAAAGAAAACCTGAAACTTGCCAAAACGTCTAACAGATTAAAACACGGTTATCAAAAATAAGGGTAGTTTTGAAAAACACCTTTTCTGAAAACAAATGTGGAAAGCATAATAAGAGCATCATGGATTATAACCTATCTATAAATCTGAGTTAGTATCTTACTCGAGTTCTGGAAAATTATATCTTCATTGTTCTATATCTGCGTAACGGCATTTGCAGTTTACTTTGTAGAGTTCAACAAATCAACTTCAAAATAGCCTCAAACCTACAAAAGAAATGTTATTTCTATCCTGTAGGTAAACGAAGATTAAGACATTTGTCCCTGAATTTACAGGCAGAATTTACTTCACTCTCAATTCTATCCTCACTGTACTATTCTTAGATGCAAAAATCGAAAATAAATACAAGCAAAACAAGTTCCACAAAACACTAAAAAAATAATATAACACAACTGTATGGTTTATTCCAGAAATGTAAAAATAGTTCATTATTAGCAAATCTGATTAATTCAGTACATTAATGGTGGGGGAAGGGGAATCAAGATTCTTCCCTTTAGATGTCAAAAAGGATTTGCACATTGTTGGGCAACTCTTAAAAAACAAAAACAAAAAACACTGGAAGTTATCCATCTTTAATACAACAAGAGTATTTTTTCAGAAATCAACATAAATCAATGGTGCCATACCAGAGACACTTTCATCAAAGTCAGGAAAACTAGACAGGGGATAACATATTAATATCACAATCATCTCAACATTATTATAGAAGTTTTAGCCAATATGATAAGGGTAGGAAAATGAGGTATAAACACTGGAAAATATTAAAAAGATTAAAAAGTGTCATTTTTGGATGATATAACTATTCACAAAGGAAACTAAGCAAATCAACTGAAAAACAACAAACAAGAGTTTGGTAAATGGTTGAATATAAAGTAAACATACAAAAATCAATAGCTACCCCATAGACAAATAATTTATTATTATCAGAATATGTAATGGAAGAAAAAGCAGATTCAAAATTTTTAAAAATCTATAAAATAGAAATAAGTTTAGAACTTAAGAAATATGGGGGCTGCCTATAAAGAAACACCACAGCTTCACTGACAGATGTAAAACATGACCTACGTAATGACACCATGCTCCTGCGTTCAAGTTTTATAAAAGTCAAAGTTTTCTAAAAGCCAATGCTCAAAGGCTTCTTGTTTACTTTTTCTTTTTCTGTGAGAGAGAGTGTTATGGTGGTGCAGTGATCACAGAGGTTAACTCTTGCTTTCTTTTGGGGGGTTGTTTTTGTGGAATTTCACACAGTAATCGAGGTTCACATGGAAAAATAGTCAAGATTAGCAACGTAAGTTTTGATAAAGAATAGCAGGGAAACCTGACTAGTTATTAAAACATACTACAAAACAACATAACTATATTGGTATAATACTGGTACATGAGCAGACCCATCAATCAGTGGCACAGAATAAAAAACTTAGAAGCAGACCCCTATAATATGGATATATAATTTGCGATTAAAGTGTATTTCAGATTAGTGGGAACTTATTAAAAAGATGGTAGGATATTTGTGTAGGTGTAAGAAAAAAGGGAAAAGTAGACTGCTTCCTTATACATAAAAATTACAAGAAAATATAAACAAGTATTTTTATGACTTTCTAGTGGTGAAGGATTTTTTAGGCATGACATTAAAAATATAAACCATATAGGACCATCTTAGAATAACACAAAACCACTAAGGCATAAAGGAAAAACACTGATAAATTTGACTCCAAATTTTTTTACCCAAATGGCAAAAGTCAACATGAAGTTAAAAGATAAAACTCAACCAGGCAAAAATGTTTACCATATAAATGACAATGAGTTAACAATCTTAAAAAATAATGTGTTCCTACTCATCAGGAAGAAAAAAACAAATACTCCAATAAATAAATGGCAGAGACTAAATAAGCATTAAAAGAGAAATCCAAAAGGCCATTAAACTTAAGATGTTTAATATCACTAATGAAGAAATGCAAGGTAAAACAAGGTATTCTTCTCACTGACAAAGACTACAAAGCTAAGCTTTAGTATTAGAGGAGGGTACGCAGAAACTGGGACCCACAAACTGCTGATAACCCGCTAGCAATTAAGTGATGACATTTTAAAGTAAGCATATTCTTTGACTCAGAAATTATAGTTTGGAAATTTATCCAAAGGCAAAGCAATGCCTAAGTACAGATCTATATACAAGGACATTCATTACAGTGCTATTTATAGGACACAAAAGTGTTTACAGGATATTGGTTAAATAAATAAATAAACAACAGAAATGAGAAAATCTATTATATGAGAGCATACATGTATATGTTTATGCCCACTAAACTCTTTAATAATAGTTCTTCTGGAGGAGACTTTCTATTTTACCACTTCTGAGTTGGACTTTCATAGTCAGCATGTATCCTTTCATCAGGAAAACTTCTTACCATTTTCCTTTCAGAAAATAAAAGTAAAATAAACTAACCAAAATAATCCCAACAAAGGAATTTAGTTTTTTAATCTGTAAGCAGAATCCACCTCCTTGAGACCAACGCTCCTACCCCAACCAAATGCAATTATTTAAATTCAGGCTCCAGAGCATTCGTGACACCCAGTCACAACAATATTTGCACTACCTGGGAGATTGTAACTCCGAAACCACGATACTAAAATTAATCATTCTGTTATGTACTCAATAAGTATTTGCCAAGGGCTGAAAGACTTTTGAGTATTTCTGGAAATACAGCAGGCCAGGATAAGATAATCATAAAAATAGGGCAAAATAAGAAAAAAAAAGATACTAAAAGCACTGAAGAGTTGATAAAATAGTAGGGATCTGCCAGGGCAAAACTAAGGGAAACAGGAACACAAGACACATAAATGAAGTACCAAAGTCACATCTGCCCTAAGGGTACCTGCAGATCTTGAATCTCTATTTCCAGGGCACATGGTGCCAAGCAGATAATCACTGGCCAAACAAAGTCCACTGGGGGCAGGGGTTCAACAGGAAACCCTTCACACGTCAATCTTCCAGGGCTTCCCAAAGGTTACACTCTCAGGGAAAACGAAAACCAGAAGAAAAATTTCCTCCACCCTCAAGGAACTACAAGGAAGTTGCCTTGGCAATGCAGGAGGCAGGAGCTCCCCTGAGAAATGTTAACACAATCCAGATCAATACTGAATGGGTGGATGAAACAAACAAACAAAATAAAAGCCACAAATTCAGTAGCTGAAAGTAGTACTGGATGGGTGAAATCTCTAGGCACTTGGAAGAAGCAAATAAAAATTTTCCCTGGAGGAACACATCTTTGTCTTAGATCTCAAAGAAATTTCACAAACAATATTTCAGGAACAATGAACAGTACACATTCAAAAAAAATACGAAGCATAAAAGAAATAAAGCTTGGAGCAACAGCTAGGAAAAACAAACAGACTCATAAAAGAGACAACAAATAGATTCACAAAAACTTCAAATGCCAGAATTATCAAATAGATTATAAAACAAGGTCTACTAGGTTACAAAAAAATAATAAGAGAAGACAAGCTTGAAAATATCAGCAGGGAACATAAAATAACAAAAATTAAGAATTCAGTGGAGTTAACAGCAAATTAGATACAACAAAACAGAGAATCTGGAACTGGAAGGCAAGAAACAATCCAGAATGGAGCAAATGGCGACAAAAAGAAAATAGAAAAAAGTTAAAAAGCAAGGTGATAAGGTGGGATGGTCTAACATACAATTAATTGGAATTTCACAGGAAGAAGAAAAAGAGAACAGGGCAGAAATAATATCTGAAGAGACAATGGCTAATAATTATCCAGAACTGGTACAAGACCCAACAAAGAAGCCCAACAAATCACAAGCAAGAGAAATAAAAGGACACATCATAGTGAAACTACAGAACACAGATAAAGATTTTTAAAGCAGCCAGGAGAAAAAAAGAACAGATACTTTCATAGAAATAAGAAGTAAATGAAAACTGTTTTCTCAATAGTAACAATGGGAGCCAGAAGACGGTAATAATATGCTCGATCGTTAAGAGAAATAAAAATGCCCAATTAATATACACAGCAAAAATATCTTTCGGTGCACCTGGGTGGCTCAGTCATTAAGCGTCTGCCTTCGGCTCAGGTCATGATCCCAGGGTCCTGGGATTGAGCCCCACATCGGGCTCCCTGCTCGGCGGGGAGCCTGCTTCTCCCTCTCCCACTCCCCCTGCTTGTGTTCCCTCTCTCGCTGTGTCTCTCTCTGTCAAATAAATAAATAAAATCTAAAAAAAATAATAATAGTAATATTTAAAAAAATATATCTTTCAAGGATAAAAGCAAAATAAAGTTATTTAAACAAACAAAAACCTACAGAGTTCACTCCCCAGCAGATACATATAAAAGAATACTAAAGGAGTGCTTCAAGCAGAGGGAAAGTGACCCCTGGTGGAAGGTGTAAGATGCAAAAAGGAAAGAAGTACAAAGAAAGAGGTAAATGAACACTGACAGCATAAAATAATGTTGTATGAGGCTAAAAACAAAAAATACAAACATATACCACCACCACCAAGTTAGCTGCAAGTAAATGGAGTTAATGTTCTGACATCATCCTTTCTTTGAGAGGAGGATCAAGATACTACTAACATCAAACCCAGGCAAAATGAAGATACATGTGGTAATTTCTCAGAGAAACACAGGCTAGGACCTAGCTACCAGCAGAGGATGAGAACAGGAAATGATTCCCAACCCCCCCAAAAACCTGACCCAAATAAAAGAAATGAAACAAAAAGGAACAGAGAACATGCAGGGTAAGTAGAAAACACATTAAAAGATGGTATATTTAAACCCAATATAGTAAATAAAATAGATGCTAAAGTTAAAAAAATAATTTCGACTGAAAAAACAAAAAATTCAACTATATATTTTTCAGGTATACTGAAATAATGACTGAAATAATAATGAAAAGCTGATAGTATAAAAATGGAAATACCTATACCATACAACGATTTGGATATACTGAATATCAGATATAATGCATTTAGAGCAAAAAGTATCGCAAGAAATGAAGAGAGTCACTTAATAATGCACAAAGCAGAAATATAAATACAGGAAGAAACAAACAACTCCCACAACCATGAGAGATATGAATATACCTCTCTTGGTAATTGCTAGAACAGCCAGCTCAAAATCACAATATAGAAAATTTAAACACTGTGATTAAATGCCACAATTAACAAAATTGACTTAATGGCAAAATGAAACTATTTTGTTTAGGGATGCATACATGGTCAAACTGTAAGAAATAGCAAATTATAATCACAAAAATTAGAACAGTGGTTGGTTGTTTCCAGGGTAGAGGGAGAGAGTTGTAATCAGAAGAGCACACAGGTTTCCAGGGTACTGGAAATATTTTACTTCTTGGCCTAAGTAATGATTACATGGAGTTAATTTTATAATGATTTCCTGGAAATGTTTTTTTGTGAAGGGCCAGACAAATATTTCAGGCTTTTTAGGCCACATACCATGTCTGCGATATATTCTTCTTTGTCTCTACAACTCTTGAAAAATCTAAAAGTCATTTTTAGCTTGCCAGCTGTGGGCTGTAGTTTACCAAACTCCTTCATTAAAAGGCTCATGTTCTAGGTCCTTTTTTGTTTTCAACAAAAAATACAAAAGAACCACTTAGGGGAAAAAAGATAAAGTAATTCTTTATCCCTCAATTTTTCCTTTCAACAGTTCTGAACGTCTGCCGTTTGTGCCAAGCACTCTTTTGGGTGTCAGAGATTGAAAATTGAACAAAATATTATCTCTTCATGTCAAGTCGAAGAAATAGTAAAAAAAAAAAAAGTATACCTTCATATAATAAATACTGAGAGATGGAAACAGCAATAAACAACAAAGCAAAGTCCCTGCTCTCAAGGGATTAACATTCTAGTAGAAGAAGATGGGCAAGAGATTAACCATATGAAGATTAAAATATAGTTATTAAATAAAAGTATTAAAATTGTACCACACACCAATGACAGTGAATGATCTACAACAACATACAATATGGATGCATCTCATAGAAGAAATGTTGAATGAAAGCAGCCAGACATAAGATTACATATTGTATGATTCCTTTCATACAAAGTACAAAAACAGAAAAAAAAAATCTATGCTGTTAGAAGTCAGGATAGTGCCTGCCCTCAATGGCAGGGAGGGGGCTAATAACTGGCAGGGAGCATAAGGGGGTTTGGGGAGGGGGAGCTGTAATATTTCCTTTTTGTGTTGGAGTATTTTAAATACTTTAACTGGTTTTAAAGTTAAGAAAAATAGGGGCGCCTGGCTGGCTCAGTCAGTGGAGCAACTCTTTATCTCTGGGGTCGTAAATTTGAGCCCCACACTGGGTGCAGAGATTACTTAAAAAATTTTTTTTAATTATATAAATAAACATATATTAAGAAAAATAAAGACACAGGCCTCCTCGACAGTTACCTAAAAAACCTCAATCTAACCAAACAGTTCTGCACATCAAATACTTCTAACATGTTTAAATATGACAAGGATGACAAAATAGCCAAATTTTCGAGTTGAATACATTTTCCTAAGTGCTTTAATAATTGTAGTCATCCTAATGAATGCATGACTTTATGAGACAGAAGAGGGGAAGAAGTGCATGCTCAATACTTCAACGCAGAAGACTCACTTAGGGAAAGAGTACTATTACCCAACTCTGCTGAGGCAGCAGAGTCAAACAATGTTCCTAAAAAGAAACTGATCTCAGGGAGACCCCTTTTGTCCAAGATCCCAAAGCAATACCTGAGGCATCAGCGGCCAGAACATATTCTCGAGTACAAAGATCCTGTACGGTATCAACAAATTATCCCAAGACACGCAAGTAAATTAACACAAAATCCCGTATGTGCTAGCTAGCTCAGGGAGTCGCAACCTTGGCACCACTGACATCTGGAGCAGGTAACTGTATTGTGAGGCCTGTTGTGTACCTTTTAAGATGTTTACCAGCATCTCTGGCCTCTGCCTACTAGATGCCCACAGCTCCCTCCTCTGATCCTCTAGTTGTGATAAAAAATTACTCCAACATTGCCCCATGTCCCGAGAGGCAAAATTACCCCCAGTTGAGAACCACTGAACTGGCTAAAATGTTTTTTAGGACCTTCAACTCTCACTTAATGGAAGGAAAATGGGGTGGGAGGGGGAGGGGGCTGGCTGGCTCATTTGGTAGGGCCTGCGACTCTTGATCTCAGGGTTGTGACTTCAAGCCCCACGTTGGGTGTAGAGATTATTTAAAAATAAAAAATCTTAAAAAAAAAAAAGGAAACAAACCTATCTCATATTTGTGTAACATTAGCTTCTCTACCACATCACTGAGAAAGCCTTGAAAAATCAATCAAATGCCAGGAGCTGACCAAATTTTTTTAAAAAACAGAATTCAATTATAGGAATATATAAGCTTGGCAAGGATAAAAACCTAATATTTGAACTGGCAATTATTGCCTTGACAGGACCCTGAGCTGTAGGCTGAGATAACTTACTATACTGAGAAACAGGGTTAGCTCTTGTAAAACATAAATTTACGGATACAGACTTGAATCTAAGTGGTTCACAGGTAATACTATGAATATTTCTCCTTAATGCCTCATTCCCCTTGGGTGATTAACGGAAGAGAAACTGCTTGAGTGTTCCTGGGCTTCTTGTCTCCTACAACAGGTGTCAAATTTCTCCAGGTGAATGCTTACCGGTAAGGGATTGGATAAGGAATGTTGCGGTGAGGATCGTGCAACTGGTGGAACACTTCTGCCAGGGCTGGTTCCTGGCCCGCTTCCCCCAGCAAACTGGCCAACAGGGAGAAATGGATATGAATAATTCAAAACAGTACTATGCTTCAGATAAGGAGAGTAAAAGATTAACACACAAACAGGTCTTAATTATATGGCCCCTTTAATAAGTCAATACATCTTATGCTAGAGAAAATGCCATGTAAGTCAAATTTTGCTATCTTTTCAATGAGATTTTAAGGGGGAGCTCCAGCAGAAATGTACCAAGATATAAAGAAAACATGGCTAGAGAGCTGAAGGTACACATGGTTTTGAAAGGACATCAGAGAAGAATGTTTTCCCTTCTTGTCTCAAAATACCCGAAAGCAGGAATACAGCGGTATGGTGGGTGTTAGTGTCTTCTTTAGGAACCACTGACGATGGGTCAGTGAGCTCGCTACGTGTCCCACTGCACTAAAGGGAAGAGGACAAAAGAAGAGTCCAAGTCACTCCATTCCAATCTTTGTAAGACCCGAAACCTAGTCTGGCCAAGAGAAAAAAATCACCTCATTTGTGAATTTTTATATCATCACAGACAAGACACATCATAAACAAATTTAAATTTAGGAAGTCAGCAGCAGTTTCCTCTTAATAGAGAGAGATGGGGCAACATCAGACTGATGAAGATGGGGAGGAAGGGAAGGAGAGCACAGGAAAGGCAAAATATTGCTTTCTAAAGCCTTAAATGAACGCAAGGATTTAGTTTTGTAAAAATCACTATAGATTTTTTTTTCCAAAAATTTAACTTACCTCAAAGTAATCACTAATTTTATGTCCCCTAGGAGTGCCTTTCCCTGAAAATGAAACCAAAGTAAGTATAGTTTTTCCAATAACATATGTAAACCATCATTCACTAAAATGTACTATGTATTCAGTAACTGCATACGTTATCAAAGATTCAAGTGTTGGCTTCACTTTTAACAAGTAAGCCAAATTAGCTGTATCCTAAGAACAGAGACAGTTTCCTCATCTAATAAAAGACTTAATAAGCAGTGAAAAGAAGACTTTTTCTGAGATTGCCTTCTTTTAAGATTTGCTAATCTTTCTTTTATAATACACTAACAAAACCTATGCCACAACTGTGAATCAAAAAAAAACTAATTTATAGTCCATGCCCTCAATTAAGAGAACAAAGAATTCAAAACAACGCATCAGAACTAGAGGGTTTACTCTGTATCACAAAAAACTTTGTGACCATGTCACTTTGGGAGAATTTTCCCCTCAAAAATAAAAATAATTTGTAGATTAAAAAAACAAGAAAAATGCAAAAAAAGACTACGACTTCCATTCCTCAGAGGGGTGGATGAAGCAAACCACTTATTCCCTCCTAAATTATATACGGATATTTGGCATCATAACCATCATATTTACAGATTTATCCCACTGGGTGCCAATGTTCAACTAAATAATTGCCACAGAAGAAGAGGAGGTAGAGACAGCCATGTAAATAAAACCATTTCTGGTTACCTATTATTAACAAATCACTGAGCTAATGCAAGATATGGTTAAAACACCAATGTAACCTCTTTTCTGTATAATACATGCTTAGTCTGAAGAAAAACCTGTGGTGAGAAGATCGTTAACTTACAACAGGGAAAACGAGAGTCCCCAGAGAATTGACACTTTTGTCAGGTGTGTATCAAATGGCAAGTCTATAATAAACAGCCTGGTATTCCCTTAAGGTACACAAATCTCCTTTGTTAGGAATCCCTGTACCTAAACTAATTATTTACTGTGAGTCGGAAAATTCTACGTACATAAGAATTTAATATTTTTATTGGTGTGAAATTATTACTACCTTGGCTAGTTTCATATGGTTCAGCTTTTCTTTTCCGGTTTCGCTGGTCATTCTGTTTTTTCTCAGGAGTCTGTTAAATACCATATACATCACAATTAGCATTTTGTTAAATTTTTCACATTATGAAAATTATAGCATATGTACAAAATATTGAACTTAAAAGGAGATATAAGGTACAGACAAATCCTAAATCAGTGTGTCCTGGAGTTACGCAGTGCCGTCTTTGAACCCAGACTGGAAGTGTGGGAATATGTAAAGTCTCACAGTGGGTGTGGCCTCTTACCTCTACTTCTTTATCACTCAAGGACCCCACGCTGCACAAGCTCTGGTTGGAAGACTCACTATTGAGTGGCCCCTGGAAAGGAAAAAAAAAAAAAAGGGAATGAAAAGAAACTAATTTAAGATGACAGCAAAACTGAGGAAGGGCCTGCTTATTTTGATGTGTAAGTCAGGTCAAAGAAATCAAGAATTAACTGTAACACCTGCACGTCAACTTGAAAAGAATTCAACTATACTATGGTGCCCTCACGTTAAAATTCTCTAGGCTCAGTGGGTAGAGCATGCGACTCTTGATCTTAGGGTTGTAGGTTCAAGCCCCATGGTGGGTGTAGAGATTACTCAAGAATAAAATCTTAAAGGGGCGCCTCGGTGGCTCAGTTGGTTAAGCGTCTGCCTTCAGCTCAGGTCATGATCTTGGGATCCTGGGATCGAGCCCTGAGTTGGGCTCCCTGCTCAGCAGTGAGTCTGCTTCTCCCTCTTCCTCTGTCCCTCCTCCTGCTCATGTGCTCTCTGTCTCTCTCTGCCAAAGAGATAAAATCTTAAGGAAAAAAAAGTGTAAAAAAAAATCTTAAAAAATTCTTTAGTTACTACTATTTTCCTTTCCTTCACCAACTCTGTAGTCATGTGGAAATTTTCCCTTCTAGAGTACTTCCACATGTAGTGAATTCATTTTTTAAGGAAAATAGCAGGGGAAATAAATTCTCTTGGTCTCCTGTATCATACAGGCATCATCTGAAAGTTGATATGTTAAGGAGCATGTTAAGGGTTTCTTATGAAGAGTGGTCAGGGACCATAATGAAGGAAATGCTTTTCTGAGTCATGCTTTAAGGAGACATGACCACTAGCTAACCACTAGCCAACAAAATTACAAGAGATTGACTACTAGCCTCACACTACAAGGAGCTCTCTGGCCCCGCTCCTCAGTGAAATTGGTGAAAATTATTTTAAAAAACAACCATTCAAAGCCTCTGGAAATGGTCCCTGAGGGGAAAGAGTAAATGAAGAAAACAACTATTCAATAAAAATCTATGAAAATTCAGACCGAAAGTCAAAGTCTGTGGTATTTGAACCAAGACCACTCTCACTCCTCCCCTTTCCCATCTCAACAAGGTTCCAGTTCTTGCTGAGGCCAAGAACACAGGGCTCTCTTCCCCCAGCTCTCAGTCCAAGAGCTTTCTTCCTGCAAGGAGCAGGACTGTCTCCAGCCCTGTACTAAGTCCCAGGCAAGTACATCAAAAGCAGGGGCTCCCCCGTGTACAACCTCCACTTGTGGAACACAAGCTATACCTCAAGTGTGGCACACTGAGAAGAGCGGGGCCCCAAACAGCTCTTCTGCCCAGCTTATGAGACAGTGGTAGTTCCACACCGGGAGAAGCAAGCTACTGCATGCACGTCACTCCCACCCTACTCCCATCCCCCCACCCCCTCCAGCACTCAGATCCAGAATGTCACTCAGAAAAGATTGCCATTGTCCCCATCCCCAGCTCCAGAACTCTGACTCACATTTTGCCTCAGGAAAAAGGCAAGAACACATGCTACCAAATCTCTTCCCAAAAGACTTGACTTCATATTCCCAAAAGAGCACGGATAAGTTTAACTCTAAGGTATTCTCAAGAACAGTGGAAGTTGTGATAAAAGGCAATTAGATTTGTGGAGGTAATGAACATACAGCTTACACTGCAAGCCAGCTAGTTTGCAGAAGAGAACCCAAGAGTAAGACATTTGGGAGAAGTCCTCCTGGGGTCAGAACAAAATAGCAAACACTGACCTCAGAAACTCTTCCTTCCAAGGAGCCCCAATTTGATCTGATTAGTTTGTGGAGGAATTTAAGCCTCAGGGTATTGTTGAAAACAATAGAGCAATCTGGGCAATTAGTGGAATTTAACAGCTGGGTTGGTCAGGGAAAGAAAGCCCTGTTAGTACCAGCCATCCCAGGGTGACTACAGACTTAAAGCTGTGTCTCCCTTAAAGCCACCACCAGAGGCTTGATGCTGGAGGAATGGAAAGAAAGAACAGACTTCACTAAAATAATCCAGTCACTAAACAAATAAACAAGCAAATAGCAGTAACAAGTCCCAAGATTGCGATGAAAAATCAGTATCCAGAGTTGGAACAATATATCATTTAAAATGACCAGTTTCCAACAAAAAATCATGAGGCGTGCAAAGAAATATAAATGTATGACCCACATACCAGGAAAAAGAAAAAAGGAGGCAAAAGAAACTGCCTGAGAGTGACCAGAGGTTGAATTTAACAGAAACATATTTCAAAATAGCCATTATAAATATGTTCACAGAGCCAAAGGAAACCATAATTAAAGCAGTAAGAAAGGTGTGAATGACAATGTTGCCTCAAATAGAGAATATCAACAGAAAGAAATCATACATATTTTGAAAAAGGAATTCTGGAGTTGAAAACCACAATAACTGAAATAAGAAATGGGGGCGCCTGGGTGGTTCAGTCGGTTGGGCATTTGACTCTTGGTTTTGGCTCAGGTTGTGATCTCAGGAACCTGCGATCAAGCCCTGTATTGGGCTCTGCGCTCAGCACGGAGTTTACTTGGGATTCTCTCTCCCTTTCCCTCTGCCCCTCCGGCTCATGGGCACATGCGGGCATTCTCTCTCTCTCTCTCTCTCTCTCTCTCTCAAATAAATAAATAAATAATTTTTTTAAAAAAAGCACCAGAGAGGCTCAAGAGTAGAAGTGAAGCTGTCAGAAGAATTAGCAAATCTGAAAACAACCAACAGAAATTATGCAAGCTGAAAACCAGAGAGAAAATGGAAGAAAAAATAAACAGCTTCAGAGAAATGTGGGAAACTAAGTACATCACCATGCACATTAATTGGGGTACCAGAGAGAGAGGAGAGCAGGAAAGGAGCAGAAAAAAAAATATTCAAAGAAATAATGGCTGAAAACTTCTCAAATTTATTGAAAAGCAGTAACTTACTCATTCAGGAAGCTTAATGAATTCCAAGCAGGATAAACACAAAGAGACCCACAAACAGACACATCATAGGAAAACTGCTCAAAGGCAAAAAGGAGAAAATCTTAAAAGCAGAAATATAACGCATCACTTACAAGGGAATCCCAATAAGATTAACAGCTGACTTCTGAGCAAAAACAATTTAAAAATGGGCAAAAGATCTGAACAGACATTTCTTCAAAGACTATATACACAAATAGTCAATAAGCACATGAAAAGTTCAACATCATTAGCTAATGGGGAAATACAAATCAGAACCAAAATGAGACACCACTTCACACCTACTAGGATGGCTATATTAATAAAGACAGAAGAACCTGCTGACAATGAGCACTGAGAAATAAATAGAATTGCTGAATCATTATATACCTGAAACCAATATAACACTATGTGTTAATTATACTTGATTTTTTTAAAAAAGTGATGGCAAGAAAGTGGAGAAATCGGAACCCTCATATACTGCTGGTGGGAACATAAAATGGTGCAGTTGCTTTCAAAAACAAGCAGTTCCTCAAACAATTAAACACAATTACTATATGACCCAGAATGCTACTCCTTGGTATATAATGTAGAGAAATGAATATACACAAAAACTTGGACACAAATGTATAGCAGCATTATTCACAAAAGCCAAAAGGTAGAAACAACCCAAATATCCAAATGATAAATGGATAAACAAAATGTGGTATATCCATACAATGGAATATTACTTGGCCATAAAAAAGAATCAAGCACTGATACATGCTACAGTATAGATGAAGCTTGAAAACATTTGCTAAGTAAAAAAAGTCACAACAGAGCACATATCAAATGATTCCATTCATATGAAAATCTAGACTAGGGAAAGCTAAGGCAAAGTAAATTAGTGGTTGCTTAGGGTTGGGTGGGGGGAGGGGGGAATGGGGATGACAGCTAAAGAATATCGGGGTTTTTTTGAGGTGATAAAAAATGTTCTACAACTGTGCTGATGGTTGTATGTATCCATGAATATACTAAAAAAAAAACACACAATGAACTGCACATTTTTAAAGGGGTAAATTGCACAGTAAATGAATTATATCTCAACAAAGCTGTTAAAAAAGTTACTAGGCTTAGTTCAGAAAGTCTGCATTCCTACTAGTGTATATTAAGTATTCCTTTCACCATATTCTTAAAGCGCTACTTTTAAAGTGTAATTAACACACAGTAACAGAGAGCTTCATAGTGAGATACTTGTGAAGCTGCAAAGGAAAATAATAAAGTGAGGGGCACCTGGGTGGCTCAGTTGGTTAAGCATCTGCCTTCGGCTCAGGTCATGATCTCAGGGTCCTGGGATTAAGCCCAGCATCTGGCTCTCTGTTTAGTGGGGAGCCTGCTTCTCCCTCTCCCTCTGCCACGCCCCCTGCTTGTGCTCTCTGCCAAATAAATAAAATCTTTTTAAAAAAAGAAAAAAATTAATAAAGTGAAACTAGGGAGAAGAAATCAAATCATGTGATTCAACAGAAGTCTTAATCCTATAATGATACAGAGTTCCACGATGTTTTGAATGAGAAAAGTTTTATTTGCATAAGAATTCCACAATAATTTAAATTGAATATTCCTACACCCAAATTGTTAAAAATATTCTGTTCATGAATTACCTTTATTGTAACCATTATGAACCATTTTTCCCCTTGGATAGCAATAAAACCATATACTATATTTTAACTCTACAAACGAGAGAACTGAAGAACCTAGTGTTTTACTCGCAATTACTGATAATGAAAAACTATAATAAAGTGCACATACCAGCGATGGACACTGTATTATCTGAAATGTCACACAAGAGGCGCAAGGATCCTTACGGTTCCTTGGGTATGTTTGTCTAACCGAAAGAAAAAAGGATTAAGAATTACCGAGTCCTCCCTTTTACCGTCCTTTTCTGAAGCACAGCATCCCCAAATTATCATAAAATCTTTAGATTAAATTTAATTAGCAAGGATAAATGACCAATATTCCCTGTTCTAAAACAGCTTACTGTCTATTACGAGAGCTAACCAAAAGGTTTTAGGCAAACTGAATGCTACCTTTCAAAAATGTCACTCTCACTAAAAAACAAACAAAAATGGCAGGGGAAACTCAACTAAGTTAAATGAGGATAAAGGTATGACTAAATTAAAATGAATGACCTTTGATTTGACCCTGAATATCAAAACAATGCAAAACCAAACAGCTATAAAGGACATTACTGGGACAAAGGCAGAAACTGAATATGGACTATATATTAATCAAATGCTTTTACAAACTGGTCTATTACTATCAGTTCCTCAATTGCTAATTTTCCCATTTGATGCATCTTTGTAATAAGGTGCTTTATAAGTTTTGTATGAGTTCATGCTCAGCTTTGGGAGAGTCTTCCACATTTCAGGGGTTAAGGAGCAGTCCCAAAAGCAGTTTAATGTCTGCCTCTGCCAGTGGCCTATAACATTCGTTAGTTCCCAAAACATTTATACATTAGTTGCCTTACCCAAGATTTCCACACAAGGTTGAAGTTTTGCATTTCTTGCAGGTGGCTTTTAAATTTTTTCTCTTTCTTTTTAAAGTAATCTCTACACCCAATACGGGACTCGAACTCATGACCCTCAGATCAGGAGTCGCCATGTTCTACCAAGTGAGCCAGTCAAGCACCCCATTTCCTGCAGGGGGCTTTAACAACAATCCAAATATAAGTGGCTCACTTCTGTCCTACGTCCTGGGCCAGTGGGCAGTTTTACCAGTCCTAGTTCATAGGCAAAGCTTACCCCTTCCCAATTCCCAGCTTTACACAGATCCAGTTCAGGTCTTTGACCTCAATTACCATCCCCAGGGGTAAATTAAACCCCAAGGCATAAAAGCTTATGGACCATCAAGTTTAACTCCCATTCCACCACTGTAACATCGTCATATATTTGAAACTATAATAACTGGGACTCAACTTTTCTGATTTTTCTTATACTGCTGACATTCTGGAATTATATAATTGTCACGTATTTCATTCCATCAGTCACTTCACTGAATTATTACTCTTTCTAATCATCTGTTAAGTTTGTTCCTTTTGATTTAGTTGTCTAGATATAAAATCACAGCATTTATAAATAATAAGTTTATATCTTCCTTTCCACAATTTACATATCTTGTTTCACATTTTACTGCACCAAATAAAACAACAGAAATAATAAGCATAAAGAATATTGTTTTGTTCTTTTTCAACGTAACTCTGCTAGTGCTTTACACCCTTAAAAGCTGTATTAAGACCTCTCTGATAGCCAAAATAATCCTGTAAAAGAACAAAGGTAGAGGTCTCCCACTTTCTGATTTCAAAACTTACTATAAAACTTTAATAACCAAAACAAGATGGCACTGGCATAAAGACAGACATACAGGGGCGCCTGGGTGGCTCAGTCGTTAAGCATCTGCCTTTGGCTCAGGTCATGATCCCAGGGTCCTGGGGGGCCCCACATCAGGCTCCCTGCTTGGCAGGAGGCCTGCTTCTCCCTCTCCCACTCCCCCTGCTTGTGTTCCCTCTCTCGCTGTATCTCTCTCTGTCAAATAAATAAACAAAATCTTTAAAAAAAAAAAAAAAAAGACATACAAATGGAATAAAACTGAAAGCCCCGAAATAAACCCTTGCATATGTGGTCAAATGGTTTCCCCCACCCATTTTTTCTTTGAAGATTTTTTTTTCACTTTTATTGAGATATAATTGATACACAGCTATGTGTAAATTTAAGGTGTAATGCATAATGACTTGATATAAGATGATTTTCAACAAGGGTGCCAAGACCATTCAACGGTGAAAGGACAATCTTCTCAACAAATGGTGTTAGGAAAACTGGATATCCACATGCAAAAGAATGAAGTTGGACCCTTACCTTATACCACATACAGAAATTAACTCAAAATTGAGGACCCCAAAAGCACAGCAACACCAAAAAACAGACAAATTGGACTATACCAAAATTAAAAACCTCTGTGCATCAAAGAACATGATCAACAGAGTAAAGAAGTAACCCACAGAAATGGGAGAAAATATTTGCAAATCATATAGCCTATGATAAGGGGTTAATATCCAGAATAGACAAAGAATTCCTACCAATCAATAAGAACACAACAATGTGATTAAAAACTGGGCAGGGGCACCTGCTGGCTCAGTTGGTAGAGCCTGCTACTCTTTATCTCAGGGTCGTGAGTTCTAGCCCCATGTTGGGGATAGAATTTACTTAAAAAAAATAAAATAAAGGACAAAGGACTTGAATAGACATTTCTCCAAAGATACAGAAAAGGGCCAACAAGCACACGAAGAGATGCCACTAATCATTAGGGAAATGCAAATCAAAATTACAATGAAATACCATACCACCATGCACCCATTAGGATGGCTACTATCCAAAAAAAGGGAAAGTAATGAGTGCTAGCAAGGACGTGGATAAATTGGAACCTTTGTGCACTGTTAGAATGTAAAATGGTAAATTTTAGATGTATTTTACCACAATTAAAACTGTTTTAAAACACTGCATTAGGCCACCTGGGTGGCTCAGCTGGTTAAGTGTCTGACTCTTGGTTTCAGCCCAGCTTATGATCTCAGGGTCATGGGACTGAGCACAGAGCCTACATGAGATTCTCTCTCCCTCTGCCCCTACCCCAGCTCATGTGCATGTGCACTCATGTTCTCTCTCTCTCTAATAAATAAATGAATCTTTAAAAAAAAACCGTATTGTTTTTTAAATTAGAAAGTTGGGATGGTTACTGAGTTAATCCAAATGCTTTTTAAAGAGTTATTACTTATTTGCCATTGTAAGAATAGTAATAGCCAAGACTTACATAGCACTTGTAGGGGCTGGGCATTCTATATTAGCACATTTAATTCTCATGACTGATAAAAACAGACCCACACAAATATGCCCAACTAATTTTTGACAAAAGCACAAAAACAATTTGATAGATTTTTCAACAAATTGGTGCTGGAGCAATCAGCCACACACAGACAAAAATATGAACCTCAACTTAAACCTCATAACTTATTTAAAAAATTAACTCAAACGGGATCAAGAACTTAAATGTAGGGCCATGTGGGTGGCTCAGTCAGTTAAGCATCTGCCTTTGGCTCAGGTCATGATCCCAGGGCTCTGGGATCGAGTCCCACATCAGGCTCCCTGCTCAGCGGGGAGCCTGCTTCTCCCTCTCCCGCTCCCTCTGCTTGTGTTCCCTCTCTCGCTGTGTCTCTCTGTCAAGTAAATAAATAAAATCTTAAAAACGAATAAAAATAAATAAAACTTAAAAAAAGAAAAAATAACTTAAATGTAAAACAAAATCATAAAATGTTTAGGGAAAAAAATGGGAGAAAATCTTCACAACACAGGACTAGGTGAAAAGATCTTAGACTTGACACCAAAATCTCGATCTATAAGAGGAAAAGTTAATATATGGAGCCTCTTCAAAATGAAAAACTTTTACTCAGCAAAAGACCTTGTAGGACAAAGAGAAAAATCATAGACTAAAAGAAAGTATTTCCTGACCACATATCAGGCAAAGGGCTTAAAATTAAGACTATATAAAGAACTCAAAACTCAGTAAATTTTTAATCCAATTAGAAAACTGGCAAAAGACATGAACAGCCATTTCACTGACAAACATATAAAGGCGGGCTAAGAAGCATGAGAAAGATGTTCAACATCATTAGCCACTAGGGATATACAAATTCAAACCACATTAAATTTTTTATACATCTATCAGAATACTAAAATAAAATATAGTGACAAGACTAAATGCTGGCAAGTACACAGAAAAACTGAATCACTCATACACTGCTGGTGAGAATGTAAAAAGGTACAGTCAATTGGAAAATTGTTTGGCAGTTTCTTTTAAAACTAAAAATGTACATATCATATCCCAGGAACTGTATACTACTGAACATCTGTTCCAGAGAAATAATGTTCATGTAAAAGCCTGTACACAAATGTTCATAATGATTTTATTCTTAATAGCCAAAACCTCAAAACCTATAAAGAACTTATCAAACTCAACACCCAAAAACCAAATAATCTGTTAAGAAATGGGCAGGAGGGGAGAAGATATTTGCAAATGACATATCAGATAAAGGGTTAGTAACCAAATCTACAAAGAACTTACAAAATCAACACTCATAATAACCAAAACCTGGAAAGAAACCAAATGCCCTTCAATGGGTAAATGGTTATATCCACACCATGGACTACTACTCAGCAATAAAAAGGAATGAACTATTTATACACACAACAACTTGGATGGACTTCAAGGAAATTATGCCAACTAAAAAAAAAAAAGCCAATCCCTCTGGGGCACCTGGGTGGCTAAGTTGGTTAAGTGTCTGCCTTTGGCTAAGGTCATGGTCCCAGGGTCCTGGCATTGAGCCCCATGTTGGGCTCTCTGCTCAGTAGAGGAGTCTGCTTCTCCCTCTCCCTCCCCCCACTCATGTTCTCTCTTGCTCGCTCTCTCAAATAAATAAAATCCTTAAAAAAAAGCCAATCTCCAAAGAATATATACTTTATGATTCCATTTTTATATTTTATATTATGCATATACATATATGTACTTCTTGAAATAATGAATTTATAGGGATGGAAACAGATTAGTGGTTGTCAGGAGTTAGGATTTCAAGGAAGAGTAGGTGGGGGTGAATACAAAGGAGTAGCAAGAGAGCCTTGTGATGGAACAGTTCTGCACCTTGATTGTGGTTACAAGAAGCTACACAAATGATAAAAGTACACAGATGTGCACATTCACATACACAAATGGTGGGTGTATAACGGGAAATCCGAATGAGTTGTGTGGATTTTACCAATGTCAATTTCCTGCTTTTGGTACTGTACCTTAATTATGCAAGATGGTTACACTGGCGGAAGAAGAATACATGAAACCTCCCTGTACAATTTTTGCAATTCCCTTTGTATCTGTAATTATTTTGAAATAAAAAGTTTTTATGAGTTTTTATTTTTTATAAATTATTTACTTGCTATAGTTAAGTAATAATGATAAACAATACTTAGCTAACAATTGCTACATAGGCAAAGCATTCTATAGCACATTTAATCCTGGTAACAACCTGTTACGGGCTCAACTGTGTCCATCTCAAATTTCTGTTGAAGCCCTAACCCCCAGTACATCAGAATGTATTTGGAGAATAGGGCCTTTAAAAGAAGTAATTAGGTTAAAATGGGATTGTTAGGGTGGGCCCTAATCCAATGACTGATAGGACACAAAGACACCAGACATGCACACACACTGAGGAAAGCTCATAATGAGGACACAGTGAAAAGGTGGCCATCTGTAAGCCAAGGAGGGAAAGCCTCAAACAAACAAACAAACAAACAACCCTAGCCCAGCTAAAACCTTGATCTTGGACTTCTAGCCTCCAGAATAGTGAAAAATAATTTTCTGTTCTTTAAACCACCCAGTCTATTATGTCAGCCCTAGCAAACTAATGCACAACCTTGTAAGACAGCTGCTATAATTACTCTTATTTATAGATGAAAAACCTGTAAGAAAACTTAGTGAACTCCCCAATATCACACAGCTGGTAAGAAGCAGAGACAGGAGGGGCACCTGGGTGGCTCAGTCGGTTAAGCATTTGCCTTTGGCTCAGGTCATGATCCCAGGGTTCTGGGATAGAGCCCCACGTCGAGCTTCCTGCTCGGGGGGAATCTGCGTCTCCCTCTTCCTCTGCCCCTATTCATGCTCTCTCTCTTTCTCAATCAAGTAAATAAAATCTTTAAAAAATAAAATAAAAAAAGCAGAGCCAGGATCTAGACCTAAGCAATGTGGCTTCAAAATATGTACTACTAGCCTTTGAGCTATACTAACTCTAGTATATTAATCAATTTTTAAAATAATGAAACTGTCTGGCATTTTTAGGATAAACTACCTGAAACATACAAAAAAAGGAATTATCTCCTAGCCATGTGCTAGTATTTTTATTTGAATTTAAACATCTATATATGCATAAATGAGATTAGGCTATACTTTTAATTCCTCATATTTGTCAGATTTTGCTACTGGAGTTTATTATTTCTTTTTTTTTAGATTTATTTATTTTGGGGAGAGCGAGAATGAGAGAGAGAGTACATGAGAGGGAGGAGGGTTAGAGGGAGAAGCAGACTCCCTGCTGAGCAGGGAGCCCGATGTGGGACTCGATCCCGGGACTCCAGGATCATGACCTGAGCCGAAGGCAGTCGCTCAACCAACTGAGCCACCCAGGCGCCCTGGAGTTTATTATTTCTGTTATTATTTAACATGAAAACTATCTAGGATAGGATAGGAGAGGAGAGACCACCAATAACTAGGGAGTGGATTTTTGCCCTTCAAAGAATAGGACAGGGAGGAAAAAATCATTTTATAATCTTTATTTTTTCTTGGTTATAGGAATCTATCCTGATTTTTTTTTTAAAGATGTTATTTATTTATTTGGCAGAGAGAGAGAGAGCAAGCACAAGTCGGCATAGAGGTAGGAAGAGGGAGAGGGAGAAGGAGGCTCTCTGCTGAGCAGGGAACCTGATGCGGAGCTCGATCCCAGGACTCCGGGATCATGACCTGAGCTGAAGGCAGCCGCTTAACCAACTGAGCCACCCAGGTGCCCAGGAATCTATCCTGATTTTTACATCTTATTTTCTCAACATGAATTCCTACTCTGAATGAAATTATTTATTCTGCTGAGACTTTCATATGAATAGAATATAACGCATCCATTTCCAGTTTTTTCACTTTGTAGGTCCTCACTTAGTAGGTATCTTTTGTTATACCCAATTTTTTCCCTCAATTTTTCCTGCTGTTCCCCAATTTTCCAACTCTGGATTAATTCCTAGTCTTCTGTTTTGGAATATTTATTTCTTCTTGTATTTTTATTATTTTGTTCTCTGTTTCTTTTTTTAAATTTTTCTGAAACCTTAAATTCTAACGGTAAACTCATACTCTTGTATGTTAAGTATGTTTTCATCCACATTAGATAAGTTTAATAACTACATCATATTTTTCACTTCTTTTTTTTTTTAAAGATTTTATTTATTTATTTGAGAGAGAGAGAGAATGAGAGATAGCACGAGAGAGGGAAGAGGGTTAGAGGGAGAAGCAGACTCCCTGCTGAGCAGGGAGCCCGATGCGGGACTCGATTCCAGGACTCCAGGATCATGACCTGAGCCGAAGGCAGTCGCTTAACCAACTCAGCCACCCAGGCGCCCTTCACTTATTTTCTAAGTAAAATAGTCTGTCACTTGATATTTGATATACAATAGCTTAGAAGAACACTTACTAACATCCAAGTCACTAGGGAGGGGAAACTGTCCAAAGAGTCATCTCAGGCTCAAAGAGAAGCTAGAAATATATTTTTTTAACAATGTATGATAATAAGACTCCTTAGCAAAAGCCCCATTTTCTATGCCAACATTTAAATTATTTACCCCTGTGCCCTGCTACTAATCATTTTTTCAAAGTAAAAAATCAAATGGAAGTCTTAGAATATAGACAATTTTGTTTTAAAAAAAAGTATGGTTTCCAAAAACAAAATAAAACTCATTTCTAATATACTTAAAATGTACTTTGGGGGGGGGCTTAAAAAGTACTTCAGTTACAAGCCTAAAAAAAACTTTGTTTTTAAGTTATAAAACCATGAAAATTGAGATTAAGATACAAATGCTGACAACCAGCTTTTAGCACATGAATAAAGCCCATGTAAACTAAGAAAAACTTGTAGAAGTAGGGACCAAAGGTTAATCTTTTCACTCCAGTAAAAATTTAAAATGTCAACATTTGTTGAGTTTCTAAAGTTTTCATTTCCTCCTTGGACTAAACTGGCATGTTAAAAGGAATTAGGAATTGAGAATAGCAGACAAATGTTAAACTTGATTAAGTATAGAGGAACACAGCTGACGAAAGGGTCAAACTACGTTAAGTTAGTAAAGATAATCCATTAAAGGCTATACCTAATGGAAATTAAAACTAAGGGTCTCCAAAGGGGAACCCTCTTGCACTGTTGGTGGGAATGCAAACTGGTAAGCGACTCTGGAAATTCCTCAAAAAGTCAGAAATGGAACTACCCTACCACCTAGCAGTTGCACTACTAGGTATTTACCCAAAGGATACAAAAATACAGATTCGAAGGGGTACAATGTTTATAGCATTATTATCAATAGCCAAATTATGTAAATAACCCAAGTGTCCATCAACTGATGAATGGATAAAGATGATGTGTGTGTGGGGGGGGGGTGCCTGGGTGGCTCAGTCGATAAGCGTCTGCCTTCAGCTCAGGTCATGATCCCAGAGTCCTGGGATCGAGCCCCACATCGGGCTCCCTGCTCCACGGGAAGCCTGCTTCTCCCTCTCCCACGCCCCCTGCTTGTGTTCCCTCTCTCGCTGTCTCTGTCAAATAAATAAAATCTTAAAAAAAAAAAATGTGTACACATACACACACACACACAGAATACTACTCAGCCATCAAAAAGAATGAAATCTTGCCATTTGCAACTATGTGGATGGAACTAGAGTGTATTATGTATTATGCTAAATGTATTAAGTCAGAGAAAGACAAGTACCATATGATTTCATTCATGTGGAATTTAAGAAACAAAACAGATGAACACAGGGGAAGGGAAAGAAAAAATAATTAACAGAGAGGGAGGCAAACCATAAGAGACTTTTTTAAAAAGATTTTATTTATTTATTTGACAGAGAGAGAGCACAAGCAGGGAGAGTAGGAGGGAGTTGGAGAAGCAGGCTCCCCACTGAGCAGGGAGCCAGACATGGAGCTCGATCCCAGGACCCCAGGATCATGACCTGAGCTGAAGTCAGACGCTTAACCAACTGAGCCACCCAGGGGCTCCATTAAGAGACTCTTAACCACAGGGAACAAGCTGAGGGTTACTGGAAGATGGTGGGGGCGGGGGGAGGGGGATGGGCTAAATGGGTGATGGGCTTAAGGAGTGCACTTGTTGCAATGAGCACTGGGTGTTATATGTAAGTGACGAATCGCTAAATTCCACTCCTGAAACCAATACTACACTATATGTTAACTAATCTGAATTTAAATAAAAACTTGGGAAGGAAAAAATAAAAACTAAGGGTCTCCATACTTTTTTTTTAGTCATTAGCGGCACCACCTTTTCATACCATGCCAGAGTCAAGGCAGCAATCTGAATGGTCAGACTCCCAGAGCCCTCGGGCACTGACTAGTTGATCAGTGTTCCTAGCAGTTAAATAGACGGGAAGTCTACTGAATTCTTACCTGATCTGTATAAGCAGGAGAGTCTAAGTCAAGTGAACAAAAGCATAACTTCAATCATTAAAAACACAGAGCCAGGGCCCCTAAATCAATCCCAATATTTGGGTCACTTTATAGACCCAGAACCAGTGACTGAAGGGGTCTCCCTGAGGAAGGATCCCACTATACCATCACAACTTTACACCTTAATCTTTCTCCCCAAAAGGACTACCACTGCCTTTTACCAAGGTGACTCTGCATGGGGGAAAATGAAATAATCAAAGACTCTTGAGCATTACTAGACCACTGGCTCTAGCTCTGAACAGACACTAATTCCAGAAGACCCAAAACATTACTATGGTCCACCAGTCAGAAGAGGGGCTTAGGGCGCCTGGGTGGCTCAGTTGGTTAAGCGACTGCCTTCGGCTCAGGTCATGATCCTGGAGTCCCGGGATCTAGTCCCGCATCCGGCTCCCTGCTCAGTGGGGAGTCTGCCTCTTCCTCTGACCTCCTTCCCTCTCATGCTCTCTCTCTACCATTCTCTCTCTCTCAATAAATAAAAAAATAAATAATCTTAAAAAAAAAAGAAGAGGGGCTTATGTATGTCAGCTGATCAGTGGAATCTTAGTTCAGGTCCACCTAACAGTGGGTCATGAACACTGATATGGTTATTTCCCCAGGTTCAGAATGCATAATCAGAATAAACATACTCAGCAACTGGCAGAATCCCATTAATTCCAGAATGTTCCCAATTTAGCAGGGAGCACTGTACCCTTTTAACTCATAAAATTATCTTCAGCAACACTCTCAAGAAAAACTTTTTAAGGAACAAAATCAATTTCATGTATTTAAAAACTGGCGGCACCATTTCAATCTATTCCGATATAACTTTTATAACTATAAGCTGAGGAAACTGAGGTAGCTTTTTCTATAATCATCAATCTCAATTCCAAGTGAAGCTATCTAATCTAGAAAACCAGAAAAAAATGTTCAAGTGATTCAACTGGCTTAACTCTAATAATAACTGTAGCAAACATACTTGGGTGGCGTAAGTACAATGAAGTTCATTTTTTACTTCCATTTAATTATGACCAAAGTGGGGAGATTTTATTGAATAGCCGAAACTAATATAATGTTGTATGTCAATTACACCTCATTAAAAAAAGCCTTCATTAAGCGTACATTTATGATGAGCACTGAGTAATATACAGAACTGTTGAATCACTAATTGTACACCTGAAATTAATATAACACTATGTTAACTATATTGTGGGATTAAAAACTTAATTAAAAAAAAACCAACCTCCTCCCAAACAAAAAATCAGATTAACTGAAATTTATAGTGAATATACCAGGTCAAAACAACAACAAAGGCAGCCTTTAACAAAAAAAAAAAAAAAAGTTATTTTAAATAATAATTATGTTTTAGTAAGGAAACAAAAATATTACAATACACTGTCAAGAAAATCCCTAATTAATATTAATGATTTTCAGTAATATTCAGTCATGCCAAACCCTAATCATGTAATTTAATAATACCCACTTCCAGACAACAAGCGAGCTCAACAATAAGAAGAAAAACAAAAAAATCCTTTAACTGTCTTCTCTCCTGGAAACCTCCTTATAAAAGTCTACACAATTCACCCAAGATCTGATGCATATAACAAAAAGAAAAAAAGATAATAATGTGTCAGCAAGGATATCTCTCATGCACTGCTGGTGGGGATATAATATGGTGCAGCCACAGTGGAAAAGTCTGGCAGCTCTTAAATTGGTTAAACTAATAACTGAAAAAAAAGATCCTTCCAGTTTTAAATTAGCTCCAGCCTTTAACAGAGTATCTCTTAACCATAAGATCCTGCAATTCCACCCCTAGGAATACAGCCAAGAGAAATGAAAACATATGTGCACCCAGAAATACATACATGAATATTCACAGCATCATTATTCATAATAGTCAAAAAATGGGAAAAAAACCAAATGTCCATCAAACTGAAGAATGGGTAAAAAAAAAAAAATATGGCATATCCATACAGTGAAGTAGTATTTGGCAATGAAAAGACAAATTACTGATACGTGCTATAACATGAATAAACCTTGGAAACTGAAAATGATGCTAAATGAAAGAAGCCACTCACAAAGGGCCACATACTCTATTGATTCCATTTACGTGAAATGCTCAGAACATGCAGATCTATAGAGATAAAAAATGGACTGATGGTTGACTAGAGTTGAGAGGGATGGGGGTTTTGAGGGTGACATCTGAGGCATAAAGGTTTCTCTCTGAGGTGATAAAATGTTCTAAAACTGTGGTAATGGTTGCACAATTTTGTAAACATACTGAGCCACTGAATTGTACACTTTATTTTTATTTTTTTAATATTTTATTTATTTATTTGAGAGAGAGAGAGAGAGAGCACATGAGCAGAGGGAGAAGCAGGCTCCCCACTGAGCAGGGAGCTCAATGCGGGAGGACTTGATCCCAGGATCCTGAGATCACAACCTGAGCCGAAGGCAGACGCTTAACCGACTGAGCCACCCAGGCACCCTGAATTGTACACTGATGAAGTGTATGTTGTATGAATCGTATCTCTATAAGGATGTAAAAAAAAAAAAAAAAGATCCAGTACACTTTTGCTAGATACAGGAAGTTCTTACAACCATGGGAGGTACCACGACTATGGTGGGCAGAGGAGAGCATCAAACATAATCCTGCCCTACAGAGCTTCCTGATCGGAAAGGATTAGGTTTTCTCCCTCTAATTTTCAAATCCTTTATCTCATTTCATATATTTTTTAATTTTTTTAAAAGATTTATTTATTCCAGAGAGAGAGGGCACGGGCAAGCAGGGGCAGGGGCAGAGGGAGAGAGACTCTTTGCAAGCAGACTGCCCACTCAATCTAATGACTGAAATCACGACCTGACCTGAGCAGAAACCAAAAGTCAGACACTGAACCCACTGAGCCACCCAGGTGCCCCTATTTTTTTTTTTTTTAAGTAGGCTTCATGTCCAGTGTGGGGCTTGAACTCATGACCCTGAGATCAAGAGTCCCATGCTCCACTGGCTGAATCAGCCAGAAGCCCCCTCGTATTTCTTTAAATAAGGGAAAAAGCACTGTCCTAACAGATGTGTTTACAGGATGATTGTAGCCACACCTAAATGGCAGATCTCAAAATCACCTCTTACATGAAAAATAAACAAGTTGCAGAACAATAATAGTATGATTCAATTTCTGTAAAAATTACACACAAAAATCAGTAATGTGTTTTCTATGCATAAATATGTATGCAAGTGGATACAGTATTTTAAAAAATCTAGATAGAGGGCGCCTGGGTAGCTCAGTTGGTTAAGCGACTGCCTTCGGCTCAGGTCATGATCCTGGAGTCCCGGGATCGAGTCCCACATCGGGCTCCCTGCTCAACAGGGAGTCTGTTTCTCCCTCTGACCCTCTTCCCTCTCGTGCTCGCTCTCATTCTCTCTCTCAAATAAATAAATAAAATCTTTAAAAAAAAAATCTAGGTAGATACAACTCAAACTTCTCAAAGCAATTACAGTTCTCATTATTACAAAAGTATGCATGCATTCCTTTATATAACTAAAAATTAATCATTAAAATACTAAATATAAGGGAAAGGAGTATGACTTCAACATATGTAGAAGCAACAATTATATGGACTACTTTGTATTTCATTATAAAGCTTGCAATTTAACTTCAGCCTTTCTCCTTATGCTTGGAAAATCCTTTATAGATTAAAAACTACAAGTTCAGGGGCACCTGGGTGGCTCAGTTGGTTAAGAGTTGGCCTTTGGCCCAGGTCATGATCCCAGGGTCCCGGGACTGAGTCCCACATCAGGCTCCCTGCTCAGTGGGGAGTCTGCTTGTCCCTCTCCCTCTGCCTGCCCCTCTCCCTCTGCCCTGCTCATGCTGTCTCTCTCAAATAAAATCTTTAAAAAATTAAGAAATAAAAACTACAAATTCAATATTTAGACAGAAAGGAGAAGTTCTGTAGAAAACGCTGGGGGCACATTCATAGTAAAGACAACAAAGAAGAAATGGTCATAAGAACAAAAATAAAAAGATCACTATAATCCAGATTTCAAATATCCGAGAAGTACATAACCCTGAAGAACGTCTGATGATCAGTAAGTTTAAGTTCCTGGCTTTTACTGTTTTGAAGAGATCATTAATTAATCTGTAAGAAACAAACCTACTACCATCTCCCACAGGAAACTATAACAAAATCTCCATTGCAGAGCCTAATATATTGGTATATTGATTGGGGCACGACCTTTAGCAAGTCAACTGCTCTCTCTGAGCCTCAATTTACTCATCTGTAAAAAGCCAGGCAGACCAAAAAAAAAAAAAAAAAAAAGCCAGGCAGATAACCCTAATGTACCTTTCTGCCCCTTCAAAAGCTAGAATTTAACACCGTAATTTTTTAAGTTTATATAATCCATGACTCTACCTCCTACATATACATCTTAGCCATTCCCAGTTTCTACCTATCTAGTCTGGGAAAAGATAATTCAGAGATTTTCCACTAAGACGTGGCAATCTCATTTATTCACCCTCCAATTCCAATTCCAAAAATTACACTACTAACCTATCATCAAGATGGTAGGTACATTTGGTATAAGCCATGTAAATACTCTTAGCTAGGTCACTGTTACTTATACCCCTAAAGCACATTACTTCCTAAGGCACATGATGGCTCATGGCTCAGAGTTAAGCACAGCAATTAAAAAATATAAAACTGGTGTCTTGGGGCGCCTGGGTGGCTCATGTGGTTAAGCGTCCAACTCTTGATCTCAGCTCAGGTCTCAATCTCAGGGTCAGGAGTTTTAAGTCCCGCAGTGGGCTCCACACTGGGTATGGAGCTTACTTAAAACAAAAAACAGGACACCTGGGTGGCTCAGTCGTTAAGCGTCTGCCTTCGGCTCAGGTCATGATCCCAGGGTCCTGGGATCGAGCCCCGCATCGGGCTCCCTGCTCAGCGGGAAGCCTGCTTCTCCCTCTCCCACTCACCCTGCTTGTGTTCCTCTCTCACTGGTCTCTGTCAAATAAATAAATAAAATCTTAAAAAAAAAAAAAAACTACTGTCTTGACATATCAGCTGTGAGGAGTATCACAAATTACATCCCTGACTTTTTTTTCTGAGTAATTTACTGTGATTTACTGTTAAAATAAGGAATTCAAAGTTAGCACTGGAAAAATTAATCTCACTTACTTGCATTTCCTGAATAGGAAAGAATGGGATGGCCCAGGAGCGTGAGCAATAGAAAAATTATTGAGAACAGCTGGTACCAACAGTTTAAAATCAGATTGGTGTGGGACTGAATCACTGAGTCACTGTATGAAACGAGGCAAATCACTCTATGACATATGAGCTCTGGTCTTCTCAACTGTGATAAAAAAGAAGACCCACCTTAGGGATACTGCAAGGATTAAATAAAATAATACTATATATTGGGTTAGAGGAAAACAATGCCTGAAATACAGGTGGTACTCTATGAAGATTAGTTATTGCTTTCCCCCTCTCTGGGAGTTCAGGAGGATATTTAAGGTGCATCTTTAACATGAAACTTTAGCCAACTAAGCCAACCAGTTTGGGTTTTTTTTTTTCCCCCACATTGCTATCAGTTTTGCACAACTTAATGTTTATCCCAGTAGCACTGTAAAAAGGACTCATCGCTAGAAGGACAATCAAAGGCGTAAAAAAAAAATTTTTTTTAAGATTATTTATTTATTTATTTGACAGAGAGAGACACAGCGAGAGAGGGAACACAAGCAGGGGGAGTGGGAGAGGGAGAAGCAGGCTTCCCGCAGAGCACGGAGCCCGATGTGGGGCTCGATCCCAGGACCCTGGGACCATGACCTGAGCCGAAGGCAGACGCTTAACGCCTGAGCCACCCCAGGCACCCCTCCTTTTTTTTTTAATCATGAGATGTGTACTCTAATCTCTATCCTCTATTTCCCCCACCTGTTAACCCACCTCCCCTCTGGTAACTGTTTCTTGGTTTATCTCTCCCTCTTTTTTTCCTTTGCTCATTTGTTCTGTTTCTTAAATTCCACATGAGCAAAAGCATGTGGTAACTGTTTTTCTCTGACTGACTTATTTTGCTTAGCACTATACTCTCTAGCTCCAACCATGTTGTTGCAAATGGCAAGATTTCATTCTTTTTTATGACTGAATTCCATTATATCTAAATACCACATCTTCTTTATCCATTCATTTACTGATGGATACTTGGGATGCTTCCATAGACTGGCTATTGTAAATAATGCTGCAATAAACACAGGGGTGCATGTATCCCTTTGAATTCATGTTTTTTTAATTTTCTGGTAAATACCCAGTAGTGCAATTCCTGGATCATAGGGTAGTTCTAGTTTTAGTTTTTTGAGGAACCTCCATACTCTTTCCACAATGACCAATTTGCATTCCCAAGCCAACCAGTTTTAATCACCCTTTAAACTGTCAAGCCTGTATTACAATAAAATGGTTTGCCTCACACAGAGGTCAGATTATTCAGCAAGCTGCAGTATTTCAGATATAACTAAAAGGTAAAGACTTTGAACCATTCACCTAAATTAAAAATGCAGGGTGCCTGCCTGGTTCAGTTGGTAAAGCATATGACTCTTGATCTCGGGGTCATGAGCTCAAGCCCCACATTGGGTGTAGAGTTTAATTTAGAAATGCTAAACCAGGGGCCCTGGCTGGCTCAGTGAGCAGAGCATGCAACTCTTGATCTCGGGCTTGTGAGTTTGAGCCACACGTTGGGTATCGAGGTTACTTAAACAAATGAACGTTCTATAATCCTTTGTACTCCAAAGCCCTCATCAATGAAATGAGAATACAAGGTCACTTCTATTACAAGGAGTTCTAGTGCTCACTTCGGCAGCACATATACTAAAATTGGACACATACTAAAACTGGAACAATCCAGAGAAGATTAGCATGGCCCCTGCACAAGGATGACAAGCAAATTCATGAAGTGTTCTGTATTTTTACAAACCGAGGGTTGCTGGAGGGGGGTGGGTAGAGGGATGGGGTAACGGGATGATGGACACTGGGGAGGGTATGTGTTATAATGAGCACTGGGTATTATGTAAGACCAATGAATCACAGACCCATACCCCTGAAACAAATAATACATTATATGTTAATTAATTGAATTTAAATTTAAAACATTAAAAAAATAAAGTGGGAAAAAACACAAGGAATTCTAACAAATATTCTCACTCTCTGTTCTTGGGGAATGGTTTTATATTACTTGATGCTACTATAAATGGTATTGCTTTTCAAATTTCAACTGTCAACTGTGTATTGTTAGTATGTACAAATACAACAGGTTTTCATAAATTGATCTTGTATCCTAGCTAAACTTAAACTCTAGTACCCACAAATCAAAATTTGTGGGATGCAGCTTAGAAGAACTTTCTACATGTGCAATCATGTCATTTATAAGACATCTAAAAAATAAACATAATTTTACTTTTCCTTTCCAATCTATGAGCTTATTCCTTTTATTTGCCTTAATACATCAGCTAGGATCTTCAGAACAGGTTAAACAAAAGCTGTGAAATAAATATCTTTGACTTCTTCTGGACATTAAATTGAAAGCATCCAATCTTTATCATTAAGCATGAGGTTCACCCGTAGGTTCTTCACAGATGCCTTTTATCAGATTGAGGAAGTTCCCTTTATCAGACTGAGGAAGTTCCCTTCTAGTCCTAGTTAACTGAGAGCTTTTATCACAAATTAGTAAACTTTGTTTAAATGCTTTTCATGCATCTGTTACAAGGTCATTTGGTTTTTCTGCTTTATTTTATTAATATGGTGAATTACACTGACTTTAATGTTAAATCAACCTTGCAATTGGGATTAAACCAATTAGTCATGATGTATTATCCTGTGTGTGTGTAGATTCAATCTGCTAATAATTTTTAATGATTCTGAGTATATATTCATGAGGGATACTGAGCTATACTTTTCTTTTTTCCTCATGTCTTTCCCTGGTTTGATATCAAAATAATGTTGTCTCGTAAGTTTTCTGAAATTTGTGAAAATTTGTTACTATTTCTTCATTAAATGTTCAATAGAATTCACCAATAAAGCCATGTGAGTCTAGACTTTTCTTTGTAGAAAGGCTTTTAACTATAAATCCAACTTTAAGGGGTGCCTGGGTGGCTCAGTCGATTAAGTGGCTGCCTTCGGCTCAGGTCGTGATCCCAGGGTCCTGGGATCGAGCCCCACGTCTGGCTCCCTGCTCAGCGGAGAGCCTGCTTCTTCCTCTCCCTCTGCCTGCCACTCTACCTACTTGTGCTCGCTCTCTATCTCTCTGTCAAATAAATAAATAAAAATCTTAAAAAAAATCCAATTTTAAAAAATAAATACAGGGTTATTCAGATTTGCTATTTCATCCCAGCTTTTTATTTCTTTCCTTCTTCTTAGTGTGATCTTTTTCTAGTTTCTGAAGGCAGAATATTGGGTAATTGATTTTAGACCTTTTTTTTTAAGATTTTATTTATTTGACACAGAAAGAGGGAAAGCACACATGAGTGGGGGCATGGTGGGTAGGAGCAGCAGACTCCCCACTGAGCAGGAAGCCCAATGTGGGGCTCGATCCCAGGACCCTGGGATCATGACCTGAGCCAAAGGCAGATGCTTAACCAACTGAGCCACCCAGGTGCCCCAGAGCTTTCTTTTGAAGCTTTAAGTTTCCCTCTAAAACACTGCTTTAGCTGCATCCCACAAATTTTGATATACTGTGCTTTCATTTTCATTTAGTTCAAAATATTTTCTAATTTCCCTTGTGAATTCCTTTTTTCCCTTATGAATTCATCTTTGACCTACGTTTATTTAGATGTTATTTAACTTTCAAATATTCAGCAATTTTCCAGATTTCTTTTTCTTCTTGATTATTTAATTCCATTGTAGTCAAAGTACTCCTTATAATTTAAATCCTTTTAAATTTGTTGAAACACGTTTCATAGCCCAGCATATAGCCCATTTTGATAAATGTTACTTGCACACTTGAAAGGAATGTGGGCATGGTAGTCTATAAACATCAATTAGGTACAGTCCATTGATTGTCATGTCCGCTGACTTTTTGCTTGCTTGTTCTATCAGTTATTTAAAGAGACTGTTGCAATTTCCAACTACTATTATGGATTTGCCTACTGCTCCTTTCAGCTGTCAGTTTTTGTTTTGCTCTAGCATTGGATGAACACACATTCAGGACAGCTGAGTCTTCCCAATGAATTTATCCTTTATTTGTTATAAAATGTACTTTCTTATCCCTTGTAATATTTTCCTTGTTCTGAAGTCTCCTTTATCTAATACATAGTCACTCCAGCCTTATTAGTGTTGATATAGTACCTTTTCCCATACTTTTAATTACAAAGATACAGGTTAAAAATAAAGTGAGTTTTTTTTTAATTTTTTTATTAACGTATAATGTATTGTTTGTTTCAGGGGTACAGGTCTGTGATTCATCAGTCTTACAAAATTCCCAGCACTCACCATAGTACCTACCCTCCCCAATGTCCATCACCCAGCCACCCATCCCTCCCACCCTCCTCAACTCCAGCAACCCTCAGTTTGTGTCCTGAGATTAAGTCTCTTATGGTTTGTCTCCCTCTCCGGTTTTGTCTTCTTTCATTTTTCCCTCCCTTCCCCTATGATCCTCTGTCTTGTTTCTCAAATTCCTCGTATCAGTGAGATCATATGATACTTGTCTTTCTCTGACTTATTTTGCTTAGCATAATACCCTCTAGTTCCATCCACATTGTTGCAAATGGCAAGATTTCATTTTTTTGATAGCTACATAATATTCCATTGTATATATATACCAAATCTTTATCCATTCATCTGTTGATGGACATCTAGGCTCATTCCATAGTCTGGCTATTGTGGACATTGCTGTTATAAACATTGGGGTGCATGTGCCCCTTTGGATCATGACATTTATATCTTTGGGGTAAATACCCAGTAGTCCAATTGCTGGGTCGTAGTGTAGCTCTATTTTCAACATTTTGAGGAACCTCCATACTGTCTTCCAGAGTGGCTGCACCAGCTTGCATTCCCACCAACAGTGTAGGAGGGTTCCCCTTTCTTCACATATTCGCCAACATCTGTTGTTCCCTGACTGGTTAATTTTAGCCATTCTGACTGGTGTGAGGTGGTATCTCATTGAGGTTCTGACTTGTACTTCCATGATGCCAAGTGATGTTGAGCACTTTTTCATGTGTCTGTTGGCCATGTGGATGTCTTCTTTGCAGAAATGCCTGTCCATGTCTTCTGCCACTTCTTGATTGGATTATTTGTTCTTTGGGTGTTGAGTTTGATAAGTTCTTTATAGATTTTGGATACTAGCCCTTTATCTGATATGTCATTTGCAAATATCTTCTCCCATTCTGTCGGTTGTCTTTTGGTTTTGTTGACTGTTTTCTTTTGCTGTGTAAAAGCTTTTTATCTTGATGAAGTCCTAATAGTTCATTTTTGCCCTTGCTTCCCTTGCCTTTGGCGACGTTTCTAGGAAGAAGTTGCTGCGGCTGAGGTCAAAGAGGTTGCTGCCTGTGTTCTCTTCAAGGATTTTGATGGATTCCTGTCTCACATTTAGGTCTTTCATCCATTTTCAGCCAATTTATGTGTGGTGTAAGGGAAATGGTCCAGTTTCATTCTTCTGCATGTGGCTGTCCAATTTGCCCAACACCATTTGTTGAAGAAACTGTCTTTTTCTCACTGGACATTCTTTCCTGCTTTGTTGAAGATTAGTTGACCACAGAGTTGAGGGTCCATTTCTGGTCTCTCTATTCTGTTCCACTGATCTATGTGTCTGTTTTTGTGCCAGAACCATACTGTCTTGATGATAACAGCTTTGTAATAGAGCTTGGAAGTCCAGAATTGTGATGCCACCATCTTTGCTTTTCTTTTTCAACATTGCTCTGGCTATTCGGGGTCTTTTCCGGTTCCATACAAATCTTAGGATTATTTGTTCCATTTCTTTGAAAAAAGTGGATGGTACTTTGATAGGGACCGCATTAAATGCGTAGACTGCTCTAGGTAGCACAGACATTTTCACAATACTTGTTCTTCCAGTCCATGAGCATGGAACGTTTTTCCATTTCTTTGTGTCTTCCTCAATTTCTTTCATGAGTATTCTATAGTTTTCTGAGTATAGATCCTTTGCCTCTTTGGTTAGATTTATTCCTAGGTATCTTATGGTTTTGGGTGCAATTGTAAATGGGATCAACCCCTTAATTTCTCTTTCTTCTGTCTTGTTATTGGTATGTAGAAATACAACTGATTTCTGTGCACTGATTTTATATCCTGCCACTTTACTGAATTACTGAGTGAGTTCTAGCAGTTTTGGGGTGGAGTCTTTTGGGTTTTCCATATAAAGTATATCATCTGCAAAGAGTGAGAGTCTGACTTCCTCTTTGCTGATTTGGATGCCTTTGATTTCTTTTTGTTGTCTGATTGCTGCAGCTAGGACTTCTAGTACTATGATGGACAACAGTGGAGATAGTGAACATCCCTGCCGTGTTCCTGACCTTAGGGGAAAAGCTCTCAGTTTTTCCCCATTGAGAATGATATTCGCTGTGGGTTTTTCATAGATGGCTTTTATGATATTGAGGTATGTACCCTCTATCCCTGAAGACTTTTGATCAAGAAAGGATGCTGTACTTTGTCAAACGCTTTTTCTGCATCTATTGAGAGGATCATATGGTTCTTCTTTCATTCATGTATTTTATCACATTGATTGATTTGCGGATGCTGAACCAACCTTGCAGCCCAGGAATAAATCCCATTTAGTCGTGGTGAATAATCCTTTTAATGTACTGTTGGATCCTATTGGCTAGTATTTTGGTGAGAATTTTTGCATCCATGTTCCATCAGGGATATTGGTCTGTAGCTCTCCTTTTTGTCTGGTTTTGGGATCAAGGTAATGCTGGCCTCATAAAATGAGTTTGGAAGTTTTCCTTCCATTTCTATTTTTTGGAACCATTTCAGAAGAAAGGTATTAATTATTCTTTAAACATTTGGTAGAATTCCCCTGGGAAGCCATCTGGCCTGGGCTCTTGTTTGTTGGGAGATTTTTTATTACTGCTTTGATTTCCTTAGTGGTTATGGGTCTGTTCAGGTTTTCTATTTTTTCCTGGTTCAGTTTTGGTAGTTTATACGTCTCTAGGAATGCATCCATTTCTTCCAGATTATCTACTTTGCTGGCATATAGTTGCTCATAATATGTTCTTATAATTGTTTGTATTTCTTTGGTGTTGGTTGTGATCTCTCCACTTTCATCCATGATTTATTTATTTGGGTCCTTTCTCTTTTCTTTCTGATTAAGTCTGGACAGGGGTTTATCAATCTTATTAATTCTTTCAAAGAACCAGCTCCTAGTTTTGTTGATCTGTACTACTGTTCTTTTGGTTTCTAGTTCATTGATTTCTGCTCTGATCTTTATTATTTCTCTTCTCCTGCTGGGTTTAGGCTTTATTTGCTGTTCTTTCTCCAGCTCCTTTAGGTGTGGGGTTAGGTTGTGTATTTGAGACCTTTCCTGTTTCTTGAGAAAGGCTTGTATTGCTATATACTTTCCTCTTAGGACCATCTTTGCTGCATCCCAAAGATTTTGAACAGGTGTGTTTTCATTTTCATTTGTTTCCATGAATTTTTTTAATTCTTCTTTAAGAATTAATAAATTGACCCATTCATTCTTTAGTAGGATGCTTTTTAGCCTCCATGTATTGGAGTTCTTTCCAACTTTCCCTTGTGATTGAGTTCTAGTTTCAAAGGCATTGTGGTCTGAGAGTATGCAGGGAATGATCCCAATCTTTTGGTACTGGTTGAGACCTGATTTGTGACCCAGGATGTGATCTATTCTGGAGAATATTCCATGCGCACTCGAAAAGAATGTGTATTCTGTTGCTTTGGGATGGAATGTTCTGAATATATCTTTGAAGTCCATCTGGTCCAGTGTGTCATTTAAAGCCTTTATTTCCTTGTTGATCTTTTGCTTAGATAATCTGTCCATTTGATGGAATGGCGTGTTAAAGTCCCCTATTATTACTGTATTGTTGTCAATGTGTTCCTTTGATTTTGTTATTAACTGGCTTATATAATTGGCCGCTCCCATGTTAGGGGAATAGATATCTACATCTGTTAGATCTTATTGGATAGACCCTTTAAGTGTGATGTAGTGTCCTTCCTCATCTCTTATTATAGTCTTTGGTTTAAAATCTAATTTGTCTGATAATAAAGTGACTTTCTTGTAGACAGCATATGGATGGGTCATATAACAGTGACCTAACCTGACACTCCCTTCTAAATGGAGTGCTAGACCATTAACAATTTATTTAATATCAATATATTTGGATTTAAATCTGCCATATTGCTTATTTTCTCATTTGTCACATCTTCTTGTTTCTTTTCCCTCTCTACCTTCCTTAAGACTGAGGTGTATTCTTCTTTAAGTATTCCATTTTATCTCCACTGAGGGATTATTAGCTATTACCTCTTAGTTGCATTATTTTTTTAGTGGTATTTAACTTATCATGGTTTACATTCAAATAACCAGAAATAATATTATCTGAAATTAATAACATAGACCAGATCTTAGAAATTCACCGTAGGGGCGCCTAGGTGGCTCAGTCAGTTAAACATCTGCCTTCAGCCCAGGTCATGATCTCAAGGTCCTGGGATCAAGCTCCATGTCAGGCTCCCTGCTCAGCAGGGTAGTCTGCTTCTCCCTCTCCCTCTCCCTCTGCCCCTCTCTCTTGCTCACTCACTCTCTCAAATAAATAAAATCTTCAAAAAAAAAGAAAGGAAGGGAGGGAGGGAGGGAGGAATTCACTGTAATCAAAGGTTTGGTAGTAAAAGCAGAATCCCATTATAGCAAATGTCACTATAAAAAGTTTTAGGGGACACCTGGCTGGCTCAGTTGGAAAAGCATGTGACTCTTGATCTCAGGGTTGTGAGTTTGAACCCCATGCTGGGTGCAGACGTTACTTAAATAAAAAACTTAAAAAAAAAAAAAGTTCTACAAGGATACCCCATAATAAGAATTTTGTTCTAAGCTTATATTTCAGAAATAAATAAAACTTTGGAGAACTAGTTAAAACAACTTATCTACCATGGCACCTGGGTGGCTCAGTCAGTTGAGCGCCCGATTCTTTGGTTTCGGCTCGGGTCATGATCTCAGGGTCATGGGATCAAGCCCCACATCGGAGCTCCGGCTCCATTCTCAGCACAGAGACTGCTTGTTCCTCTTCCTCTGCTCCCCCCACCCCCACTCTCTCTCTCAAATAAATCTTTTTAAAAAATAAAAATAAGTTATCTACCACAAATAATTCTGTATAACAAATGTTCCATCAGTTCTGTTCCAGAATATGTCACAATTTTTAAAAATTTTCCTTACTGAGTTCTATTAACAGTTAAGACCTTTTAATTTTGCTCCACTATCTAGCATGACATACATGCTCACCTCACTTTTCCCCACATAAAATATTCCAAATCATCTCTAGAATAATCCTCTCTCAAGATTACCCACCAAATAACCATGCAGTATTAAAAAGGAGAGCTTTTATATAACACCATCAACTATGTCTAAATATATTAAATCTCAGGGCACCTGGGTGGCTCAGTAAGTAAAGCATCCAACTCTTGATCTCAGGGTCATGAGTTCTAGCCCTACTTAACTGGGCATGGAGCCTACTTTAAATAAATAAAATCTCTTAACTTTCTAATTCATTACATGGAACTTCTGTTTTCTTTCCAGGACTTACAGAATTATGACTTGCAATACTATGTATGTCACCAATTAATTCCATTATCCCAAACAATGAAAGCACTATAGAATTTGTTATGGTGAGAGTTTATCTGTAATAGTGCTTGCAGCAGAAATTAATATGGGTCCTCATCTAAACCACAGAAGAGGGGCGCCTGGGTGGGTCAGTCAGTTGAGTGTCTGCCTTCGGCTCAGGTCATGATCCTAGGATCCTGGGATGGAGCCCCACATCGGGCTCCATGAGCAGGCCTGCTTCTCCCACTCCTTCTCCCTCTGCCTGCTGCTCCCCCTGCTTTTGCTCTCTCTCTCTGTCAAATAAACAAATAAAATATTTAAAAATAAAAATAAATCACAAAATATATATTATTGACACATATACACACAGAACTCCAAAGAGCTTTGGAGGTTATCTGGTAGAGGCCTGTTCCTTAGATTCCCCAGTAGGGCCTCTGAACTACCATCTACCTACACAGTCTATTTAAAAGGCCAAACTGGGACACCTGGGTGGCTCAGTCGGTTGAGCATCTGCCTTCGGCTCAGGTCATGATCCCAGGGTCCTGGGATCAAGCACTGCATCAGGCTCCCTGCTCAACGGGGAGCCTGCTTCTCCCTCTCTCTCTGCCTGCCCCTCCCCCTGCTTGTGCATTCTCTCTCTCTCGAATAAATTAATTAATTTAAAAATAAAAAAATAAAAAAATAAACGCCAAATTGAGGGGCTCCTGGGTGGCTCAATCAGTTGAGCATCTGTCTTCAGCTCAGGTCATGATCTCAGGGTCCTGGGACCTATGAGCATCGGGGGGCCCCCCCACTCAGAGGGGAGTCCACTTCTCCCTCTCCCGCCCCTGCTCATGTGCACTCTTTCTCTCGAATATACAAATAAAATATTTTATAAATAAATAAATGAAATGCCAAATTGACTTGACATTAGCTAAAATTGTATCAACTCCATATAGATGAATTTCAAATCCTTGCAGTAAAACTCATCACATACTTCTCAAAAGCGCTGATTAATAAAATTAAGGAAACAAAATATTGCTTAATAAACTCAGTTTAAAAGAAAAAAAAGACCTTTTAAAACATGGTCTCCCTGGGAGTAAAGGGATGAATAATAAAAGTTTGCGAATTAGAGGCACGTCTTCTGCACAGTAACTCCCCATACAACATCTCTAATAACTACACATGCTCAAATACTTCCTGTAAAAGACAAATACGTGTTCTAATTTGAGGTAACTAAATGCTATATAGTATTTTTTAACCCTATTGTGAGTTACAAAACTGTTTAAGAATGTATGAAAACCGGGGCGCCTGGGTGGCTCAGTCGTTAAGCATCTGCCTTCGGCTCAGGTCATGATCCCAGGGTCCTGGGATCGAGCCCCGCATCGGGCTCCCTGCTCCGCGAGGAGTCTGCTTCTCCCTCTCCCACTTCCCCTGCTTGTGTTCCCTCTCTCGCTGTGTCTGTCTCTGTCAAATAAATAAATAAAATCTTAAAAAAAAAAAATGGCCTTAAATAAGATCAAATAAAATTAAAAAAAAAAAATGTATGAAAACCATGGAACTCTTACCTCCCAAAAAAGATACATCAGTAAATACAATTAAATTTTACCTAAGATACATCCATAAGTATATACAAATTTTACCTACCATTTTTTTTTAAAGATTTGTTATTTACTTTTATTTCTTTGACAGAGATAGGCACAGCGAGGCGGGAACACAAGCAGGGGGAGTGGCAGAGGGAGAAGTAGGCTTCCCGAGGAGCAGGGAGCCAGATGCGGGGCTCGATCCCAGGACCCTGGGACCATGGCCTGAGCCGAAGGCAGACGCCTAACGCCTGAGCCGAAGGCAGACGCCTAACGCCTGAGCCCCGGGCGCCCCTGGCCTATTAACACCTGTCGGTGGAGTCCCTTGCCATAACTGACCACGAAGAAACCAACGTTTTCATTCACTGGTACAGACTTGGATTGACTGATTGGTGGACACATATAAAAATATATTCCTCTTCTCTATGGAGAGGAATGTGCCTATAACTACCAAAATTACAAATGCTCTCATCCCTTGACCCAGCAATTCCACTTCTAGAGATGGAGCCTGTAAACATATATGAACATGTGTAAAATGTCATTATGCACGAGGCTATTCACTACAGCACTGCTTATCAACAAAATCCTGTTTTCCATTTAGGTGTCCAACAACAGGAAATTGGTTATATTACGGGTCAGCTGTACAATGGAATATTAAGCAGCCTTTGGATAAAAGGACAAGGAAGCTCTACATATACTATTATAAAACAATTTCTAAGATTTTAAGCACAAAAAGCAAAACATACAATACTGTATATACTTGTCACCGTGTTTTTTAAAAAACAGAGGGGGCTAATATACCAATGTATTTGAGTGCACGCACGCAAACGGAGGGGGCTAATATACCAATGTATTTGCATGCGTACATACGTCAAATATATATGATTTGTATCACATATATCATCACATATATATATAAAAGAAACTGCTACTAATAGCTGTCTCTAGGGAGGGAAACCAGATGGACATGGGAAATGTGTCAAAGAGATGTTTCACGTACTAACTGAATATATTGCCTGATCGATATTTAAAAAAGAACCTCTAGGGACACCTGGGTGGCTCAGTCGGTTAAGCGTCTGCCTTCGGCTCAGGTCATGATCCCGGGATCCTGGGATCAAGTCCCGCATTGGGCTCCTTGCTCAGCAGGGAGCCTGCTTCTCCCTCTGCTTGTGCGCTCTCTCTCTCTCTCTCTCTCTGACAAATGAATAAAAAATCTTTTAAAAAAATAAAATAAAAAAAAATAAAAAAGAACCTCTACCCTGGACGCTAAGCAGTTTTGTTAAGCTTCAAAACCAAGCTGATCTAGGGGTGCCTGGGTGGCTCAGTCATTAAGCATCTGCTTTCGGCTCGGGTCATGATCCCAGGGTCCTGGGATTGAGCCCCGAGCGTCAGGGTCCCTGCTCGGCGGGAAGCCTGCTTCTCCCTCTCCCACTCCCCCTGCTTGTGTTCCCTCTCTTGCTGTGTCTCTCTCTGTTGAATAAATAAATAAGATCTTTAAAAATAAATAAATAAAAATAAAACCAAGCTGATCTGTACCATCATTCTGTGACTTATTCTGTAATGATATTTTATCAGAATGTTTCTTAGGTTGTTTATTTATAGTGTATCTTACGTGATCTTTCTGAGCAACATAGAAAAAGTCTCATGTCCACACACAATCTGACTCCTGAGCAAATTATACTCCCTTCTTTTAGGCTCACGGTATTTTTCACATCTCTATATCCACCCTCAGCTGTGTGCCCTATACGTCTGGGCCCATGTCTGCCTGATTATAAGTGCCTCAAGAGAATACAATGCATCTTGCTGATTTTTTTTTTAAATCCTCAGTAACACCTAGCCATAGTACAGACTCAATAAAAGTTGGTTGAACTCAGTTGCTGAAAAATTTGAATATTAAAATTTCAATATAGCTATTATGTCTCTTCCTTCATCTTATCCAGATTAGCATACAAGTAGTTCAAATGGTTTATAAGATACTGATGGAATATTTTGTGTCTTGGTTCTAGCTGGTCAACTGGTAATGTAACGCAAACTGGATAAGTTAGTTTTGGTTTGATGCTAGTAGCTTCTGCTAAATTTGAACATTAAGTCTGTCTATTAGAGTTAATTAACAGAAGATATCCTGAACTGGAGGCACCATCTCCTGAGATCAGCGGCCCTTCAGATTACATTTTAATTCCACAATTAATCCTTAGTATTCCTCTGGAGTCAGGCAAAACAGGAACTAAATTAATACCAACTCTGGCAGCAGTTTATGGGATAAGTCACATATTTATTCTTCAGAGAAGCAGTTATCAGTCATACAGGTCGCATCCATTACAGCAGACGCCAACATCTTGTTATCTTCACAGAACTTAATATTTAAGGCAATACTGGTTAAAATAAAACAGGACGCCAAATTTGGATACCTTGCTATTATTGTTCTATAACTGGCTAAAACAGGGACACCTGGGCGGCTCAGTCGGTTAAGCGTCTACCTTCAGCTCAGGTCATGATCCCAGGATCCTGGGATCGAGACCTGCATCGGGTTCCCTGCTCCGCAGGGAGCCTGCTTCTCCCTCTCCCACTGCCTGCCACTCCCCCTGCTTGTGCTCTCTCTCTGACAAATAAATAAAATAAAATCTTTTAAAAAATAAATAAATAAAATAAAATTGGTTCAAATAAAAGGCTATCCTATATAACTCACCAAATTACATGACAGCTTAGTTCTTCCACTTCCCAGGCCAATAGTACAAATTACAAAAACGGCAGTTTGAGTATTATTACTAGTTCTTCTACAGATGTTAATGAAATTGCTAAGACTTTGAAGGCTTTTGCTGGATGTGAACTAAAAGAAAAAGAATCACCATTTTTGTCTGCCCTTTGTCGATTATAAGGGCTGAGGGGGTCAAACTCCAACAAAATAATGAAGTTTAATATGATCCAGCCATTCCACTTCTGCATATGTACCCAAAAGAGATGAAAGCAGGGAATCAAACAGACATCTGTGCACCCATGTTCACAGCAGCAGTATTCACACTAGCCAAAAGGAAGAAGAAACCCAAGTGTCCAATGACAGATAAACATAAATAAAATGTGGTACATATAATGGAGTATTATCCAACTTTAAAATAGGAAGGAAATTCTGACACATGCTACAACATGGATGAACCTTGAGGATACTAAGTGAAATAAGCCAATCACAAAAAGACAAATACTTTTTGAATCCGCTTAGATGAGATTTCTAAAGTAGTCAAATTCAGGGGCTCCTTGGTGGCTCAGTCGGTTAAGCGTCTGCCTTTAGCTCAGGTCATGATCTCAGGGTGCTGGGATCGAGCCCCGCATCGGGCTCCCTGCTCAACAGGGAGTCCGCTTCTCCCTCTGCCCCTACCACCCCCTCCCCGCTCATGCTTACTGTATCTGTCTCAAATAAAGTCTTAAGAAAAAAATAGTAGTCAGATTCATAGAAACAGAAAACAGAAGAGTAGCTGCCAGGGACTGAGGGGAGGGACAAATGGGGAGTTATTGTTCAATGAGTACAGAGTTTTATTTTTGCAAGATGAAAAGTTCTTGAGAGAGATGGTTGTGATGGCTGCACAACAAAGTGAATATACTTAATGTTACTATACATTCAAGAATGATCAGAATGGTAAATTTTATGTTATGTGCATTTACCACAGTAAGAAAAAAAGTAAAGTTTAATGACCAAGAAATTCAGGAAAGCAAAAAGGCTGATAGAGTCATGAGAACCTTGGAAAACAGGCAAAACTCATAAGCCAAATGGACAAGAGCTCCCACTGGTAATCCAGATCCTCTAGACTGCTCTAATCTGCAAAGGAGTGTTCTGTGGGTAGAACGCAAGAACAGTCCATGAAGAGTACACGTATCATGGGGTGCGTGGCTGGCTCAGTTGGTAGAGCATTCGACTCTTGATCTTGGGGTCATGAGTTTGAGCCCCACATTGGGGGCAGAGTTTACTTTAAAAAGAAAAAAAAAGTAGGGGCGCCTGGGTGGCTCAGTTGGTTGAGCGACTGCTTTCGGCTCAGGTCATGATCCTGGAGCCCCGGGATCGAGTCCCGTATCGGGCTCCCTGCTCGGCAGGGAGTCTGCTGCTCCCTCTGACCCTCTTCCCTCTCGTGCTCTCTATCTCTCATTCTCTCTCTCTCAAATAAATAAATAAAATCTTAAAAAAAAAAGTACACTTATGATGAGCACTGAGTAATGTGGAGAATTGTTGAATCGCTGTATTATACACCTGAAACTAATGTAACACTGTTAACTATGATGGAATTAAAATTAAAAACTAAAAAAAAAAAAAAAAAAAAGAACAGTCCAAGTTATGAAACAAGATTTCCCATGAAAGTCTCTGTAAGGGCAAAAAAGCTGACTGGGGGCAGGCAGGTGCTAAGACAACCCTCCGAGAGAAGCTCTGTGGCCCCACACTAGGTCAAAAGACTACCCTCAAATGAACCAAAGAGAACAGAGAGATGGGAAGGCAAACCACTCTGTAGGGCAAAGTCACCAAATACTCCAGGAATGATTTTATTTTTAGTATGTCTTAAGTCTTAGGAAGGAGTATCTGGGACTAGAAAAAGTAAAGTTTCCTTCTGGGCTAGGGAAACTGGGCAACTGTACTGTAAAAAAAGTCAAAGAGAATAGCCCAAGAAGCATTTAACATGGCTAACACAGTAGGAAGCAGATTCCACACTAATCCAACCCCATCACATTTAGTAGTAGTGAGGGCCAAGTGAAACCTACCACCAAGAGGGACCTAGCAATTTGAGACCCAGACAAGGTAGAGAATGAAGAACAAGACTGACCAAACCAAATCATCCCTAGACTCAGGGATGAAATACAAAATCACTGATAATATATATTCCCCTTCTCTTGCCTTTTTAAAAACAGTTTTAGGGGGCGCCTGGGTGGCTCAGTAGGTTGGGCGACTGCCTTCGGCTCAGGTCATGATCCTGGAGTCCCGGGATCGAGTCCTGCATCGGGCTCCCTGCTCAGCGGGGAGTCTGCTTCTCCCTCTGACCTTCCCCCCCTCTCATGTGCTCTCTCTCTCTTTCTCTCTCTGAAATAAGTAAATAAAATCTTTAAAAAAAATAAAATAAAATAAAAAATAAAAATAGTTTTAGGGAATATTTCAATTCAGTCTTTATTTTTAACTAAAAGTAAACAGAGAATAAGAAATAGCAAAATGACTCTAATGGCCAGGAGTGATGACAATGACAACACTTCATATAGGAAGTAAGGAAGCAGGTAAGTGAAAACTCACAAGGGAGAAACCTAGGTATGGATTCTTACCCGCTATGGTACAAGAGTCCATGCACACTTTGTAAGTGTTAAACAGGTTTGTATTACTGACTGTAAAAAAAGAGAAATGAGGAATTACTGTACCAAAATCCATGAGAAGACAAAAACCCAGAAAGGTAAGCTCAGCATTCAAAAAAAATTTATTTCTATTTGAGGGCATTTGCTGATTTAATTCCAAAGTAAAAGTGAAACTGAGTTAGGATGCCCAGGAGTGCGGGGAGAGAATGAAGTTCAAAGGCCAAGCCCTTCCCAGTGAGGGGAGTCTAGGAAACCCACCCCATATTTTAAACAAGGACCAAAGGGCTACCTTTACAGCCAAGAGTGACCCAGAAACAAACCAGCCTTCATGGAAACTCAATGGATAGGTGTATGCAGATCAGACAAATTAAAAAAAATGAAGTGGAAGGTAGGTCAGAAGAAACTATCCAGCATACAGCCTTGGGAAATAAAGACCAGCAATCCAGAAAACAGAGTAGGAGGCAGAGAAAATACAGTAAGAAGGTCTAATATGTTTAAACAGAGGACAAGAAGAAGAAGAGAGTAAAGCAGAGGCAATATATGGGGAGATAATGGCTGAGAATATTCTAGAACTGATTAAAACCAGCAATCCACAGATTCAAGAATCCCAATGAATCCCAACAGAATAAATAAAAGTAATTCAACCATTCACAAAAATCTACACATAGATGTTTATAGCAGCTTTCTTCACAATTGCTAAAACTTGAACACAACCAAGATACCCTTCAGTAGCTGGATGGATAATGAACTGTGGTACATCTAGACAATGGAATATTATTCAGCGCTAAAAAGAAATGGGCTAACAAGTTATGAAAAGCCATGGAGTAAACTTAAATATTACAAAGTGAAAGAAGCCAGTCTGAAAGGCTACATACTGTGTGATTCCAACTATATGACATTCCATAAATGATAAAACTACAGCGGCAGTAAAAAGATCAGTAGTTGCCAAGGCTTAGGGGAAGGAAGGATAAACAGCTGGAGCACAGAGGATTTTTAGGGCAGTAGAACTACTGTGTATGATACTATAAGAGAGAAAGATCCTTATACATCTGACCAAATCCATAGACTGTATGACACCAAGACTGAACCCTAATGTAAACTATGGACTTTGGGTGATAATGATGTGTCAATATAGATTCATCAATTGTGACAAACGTACCACTCTTGTGGGAGATGTTGATACTGTGGGAGGCAATGCATGTGTGGGTCAAAGAGTCTATGAAAAATCTAGGCACTTTCCACCCAATTTTGCCCTGAGCCTAAAACTTCTCTAAAAAGTAAAATCTATTTTTTTAAGTGTATGCTCAGGTTCCCAAAAAACATTCAAACGTAAATAAAGCACGGACAAATAATAAAGGAAAAAAGTAATCCAACCTATACATATCACCCATTCCCACTTTATAATACAGAAAATCAAAGACAAAGAGAAAATCTCAAAAATGGGCAAGGAAAAGATAGATTACCTTCAATAGGACAGCAGTGAGACTAAAAAAAAAGGGGAAGCCAGTAGACAACAGTGAACAATGTACTGAAAGAAAATAATAGCCAACCTAGAATTTTAAACTTAACAAAAATACCATTAAAGAATAAAGCAAAGGGGCAACTGGGTGGCTCAGTCAGTTAAGTGCCCAACTCCTGATTTCGACTCAGGTCATGATCTCAGGGTTGTGAGACAGAGCCCGGTGCCATACTCCATGCTGGGCGTGGAGCCTGCTTAAGATTCCCTCTCTTCCTCCCCCTCCCTCCCCATTAAAAAAAAGAATGAAGCAAAAAACACAGATATTTTAAAGCAGATGAAACGGGGAGACAATCACTGGTAGACCCACACTAGAGAAATTCCAAAGGACGTATTTTAGGAATTATAAATATTTACATGTAAATATTTATAATATCTTAGAAGAAAAAGTGTTCCAGATAAAATGTCAGAGACACAAAAAGAAATGAAGAACAAAGTGGTAAACATAGGTTTACCTATGTAGGTTAGGCTAAAATAACAATGACTACATAAACAAATTCAATAATAATGTGAGTCTTAAAATATATATATACAAATAGTGGGTACATGACATTTCTTGCAATTATCAAAATCCATAAAATTGTGCAACACAAAGTGCAAACCCTAAAGTTAAACTATAGACTTTGGGTTAATAATAACGTAACAGTATTGGTTCATCAGTTGTAACAAATCTACCACACTAATATAAAGTATTAATAGTGGGGAAAACTAGGGGTGCCTGGCTGGCTCAGTCCATAGAGCATGTACCTCTTAATCTCAGGGTCATGAGTTCAAGCCCAGGTTGGGCCTGGAGCTTACTTTAAAAAAAAAAAAAATAATAATAGTGGGCAGAAACTAGAGAGGCAGGGAGGAAGTATATAAAAACTTGGTACTATCTGCTCAATTTTCTATAAACCTAAAACTTTTAAAAAGTAAAGTTTATTAATTAAAAATATATGTATAATTAAATATGGAATAGCATGTGAGTTGGAAGAGAAATAATGGAGTTAAATCTTCAAGCCCCTTGTATCCACAAAGAACAGGACAAAGGTGCTGATTAACATTAATCTTTGACAACTGATAACATGTTGTAATTTCTGTGGTAACCAATTAAAGAGTGCGTAACTTTCAAACTAGAATGGAAAAATGGAATGTTAAAAATAAATAATAAGACAACTGACAAAAATTTGAAGGTAGGAGAAAGTATTAAGTGCTTATTTCTCTATCTTTCAAGTAGAAAATTAATAAATGAAAAAAAAATCATTTCAAAAGAAGGTAAAAAAGGCATAAGAAAGATTTAAAAAGAAACACCAGGAAGATTTAAGCCTAAATATGTCATCGCATTAAATGTAAATGAACTAAATCTTCTAATTGAAAGACAAGAATTTTGAGACTGGAGTAAAACCATAAGCTAGAGCAGACCATGCCTATATGGATGACAACTGACTCTACTTTGATCTTCTCAATACTCTTTTCCATTCAATGTACACAATGTGCTGAGCATTTCAACAGAGATAAAGATATCATACATGTTCCCAAGGAGACTAATAAGGGAAACAAATAATGTTATAATAAAAGGTTTCCAAACGCTAATAAAATAATGCAACTAGAACAGTGCAGCTATTTGGAAAAGCTATAAAGATGACATCTAGATTACACTTTGAAGAATAAGCTGAAAGTTCATCAGGCAAATAAAAAAGGAAAGGTAAAGGAGAAAGTATGAGCCTGTTTGCTAACATTACAGGTTAAGAGATCAGTCATAGTTTAAGGGAGAATACAGCAGAGGGAGAGAATACAACTGCCAATGAAGTAGAAAAATTAGGATAGGAGTTTTAGCTCTGTCCAACAGGCAATGGGAGCCCTTAAAGCAAGGGAGTAAAACAATAATGCTGGTATTTTTAGAAATATATATTTTTCTAATTTGAGAGAGAGAGAGAGAACAAGTGGGTGGGGGGAGGGGCAGAGCGAAAGAATCCTCAAGCACACTCGCCACTGAACATGGAGCTCCATGCAAGGCTCGATCCTACCGCCCATGAGAGGTCATGACCTGAGCCAAAATCAAGAGTTAGACACCCAACCTACTGAGCCACCCAGGCACCCCTATTTTTAGAAATCTAACTGGGGACAGTTTACAGAAAGATAAACGGGGTAGGAGAGACTGGCTACTATAGTTATGAATGAGGAAGGATTGAGAAAGCAGTCAGGACAGACAACTGCTTGAGAAATTTCAGAGAAAGAAGAGACATGAGTTGATACTTGACTACATGTGAAATGAGAGGAAAATTAAACAAATACTAAGTAAACGAAAGGGAGAAGACAACATAAAGCCAAACATAATAAATTTAACAGTGCTTTAAAATCCAATGGTGTAAGTTTGACTATTTCTCTGAATTTATGCTTATTGAGCACTGTCTAACTATGAATTAAATGCAAAACACCAAAACATCTATTTTTTTAAATTACTGGATTGGTACGTAAAATAACTAACACTAGATATCCATAACTGACACCTTTTTTTAAGGGAGGGGCAGAGGGAGAATTTTTTTTTAGATTTTATTTTTTTTAGAGAGAGAGGGCGTGCGTGAGCATGGGGGGGTGGAGCAGGGCAGACAGAGAGGGAGCAGCAGACGCCCCACTAAACAGAGAGGCCGATGTGGGGCTTGATCCCAGGACCCCGGGATCATGACCTGAGCTGAAGGCAGATGCTTAATCAACTGAGCCACCCAGGTGCCATGAGAGGGAGAATCTTAAGCAGGCTCCACGCCCAGTGCAGAGCATAACGCCAGGCTCAATCTCATGACCCTGAGATCATGACCTGAGCCAAAATTAAGAATCAGGCACTTAACTAACTGAGCCACCCAGGCGCTCCCATAACTGCACCTTGTAATTGATGCAATTAACTAAATGACAGGAGAAAAAGTGTAAGTTGGTTAAACATCTTTTCAGAAGACAAGTTTGATTAAAAAAAAGTCAAATTTGATCATTTTAAATGATCATGTATCAGAAAAAATAAAAATAAAATTTTTAAATTAAGGTGATCATGGGGCGCCTGGGTGGCTCAGTCGGTTAAACATCCGACTCTTGATTTCGGTTCAGGTCGTGATCTCAGGATCATGAGACTGAGCCCAATATGGGGCTCTGCGCTCAGCATGTAGTCTGCTTGAGATTCTCTCTCTCCCTCTGCCTCTGCCCCTCCCACTGCTCACATGCACACGCTCTCTCAAAATAAATAGGCAAAACCTTAAAAAAAAAAAAGGTGATCATGTAACACAAATTTATACGAGGTAGAAAAATAGATCATTTTTCTTTAAGACATCAAAAATCTACTGTGTGATACTACTTAAAAGTATATGGTCTTACTTCAGGCTCTACAAAGCGAAGGTTCTTGTGTTAGAACAGACTGTCCCACTTTAATGGCTTGTCATTTTGTTCTTCTTTTCAATACCATCACATACTACATAATCCTTTTTATTCAATACAACTGAAACTAATGATATTAATCAAAACAGTAGATTGCAATGGGGAATCTAAAAAAAAAAATTACACCTTAGACATTTTCTTTGAACTTCAAACCTATAAATGTATAATCTGTTGCCAGTCTTTTGATGCAGGCCTTGAGTTATAGATCCACTGACTATAGTTCCAGTCTCACACAAACCACACCCATAATGCATCGTCCACAATTTCTAGTTTCAATTTCTTTAAAAGTGAAGCGAGACTTAAAAATACTTGCCAAGGATCTAAATGAATTCTTCCAAATTACAAAAAAACAAAAATTTGTAAACATTTATAGGTAATCTCCTTATTAGCTCACCTTATAGTCTTTCCAAGGCAGTTAACTTAGTTTTCATAGAATCAACAATTCTTACATTTCAGTTATTTTTCTCTGGCTTATGAAATTTTATATTATATAATTATATTACAAGTGCAAGTTGTCATAATGTGATCCTTTGTAAGTCTATAATTCAACCAATGGGCAACAGTATGTCTTACAAAAAGAGAATACAATTTATTAAGACTAGCATCCCTGTTACAAAAGATTTAAAATCACTTCTTACTCCTTCTATTGTACTTGGAACAGTACCTGGCACGTAGTAAGTACTATCTAAGTATTTGCTTTGCTACTATATTAGCATTAAAACTAAACTAGCTACAGGGGTGCCTGGCTGGCTCAATAGGAAGAGCATGCGACTCTTGATCTCAGGGTCATGAGTTTGAGCCCCACATCGGGTATACAGATTATTTAAACAAACAAACAAACAAACAAACCTAAAAAAAAAAAACACGTAAAAACTAGGGGGGCCTGGATGGCTGTCAGTTAAGCATCCAGCTCTTGGTTTCAGCTCAGGTCATGATCTCAGGGTGTGGATATCGAGCCTGGCATCAGGCTCTATGCTTAGCAGGGAGTCTGCTTGAAGATTCTCTCCCTCTGCCCCTCTCCTGACTCTCACATGCTCTCTAAATAAATAAATAAATCTTAAAAAAAAAGACAAAAAACAAAACCTAAACTAGCTACAGACAGAGTGCATGCAACGGTGGAATTCTACCTATTTTACACAGCCCCTGGAGTCAGAGAGACAACCTGTACTTAAATTGTCAAAATGGGGTTCCTGGCTGGCTCAGTCGGTGGAGCATGCTACTTTTGGTCTTGGGGTTGTGAGTTCGAGCCCCACGTTGAGTACAGAGATTTCTTAAAAAAATAAAATGTTAAAAAAAAGAGAGCAGAGTAGGGAATAGAAACTGCAATAGGTCCTCATTGAAAACGTGAATATAAGGCAGAGTCAGTTTCACATAACTACAAGTGGATTATCCAGTACTTAAAGGAGGAGATCTTAAAAAAAGAAGTAGGCTAGCTCACATATCAGGTCAACAAGAAATGAAAAAGTAGGTTCACAACCCAATTTAACCTCATCACCTCAAAAATGCTAAGAGGATGGTTACATGTCCTCCTAAAAAGTGGCACTAGATAGAGTTGGAAAACCAGCTGTATTTTCTCAGTGCACATTAGGCTACTTTCCTCTATCATTAACTCACTAGTGACAGAAAACACCAATCTCTTAAAAAAAAAAAAAAATCCATGCAGTGCATCCCAAGGCACAAACTTTTGGTTAACCAATTATAAATTAAATACACTAACAGAAACTGAATGTATATAAATACAATATGCAAGAAAATTTAAAACTTGTGAATTAAAAGCCTATACATCAGTGAAGAGCAAATGAAACATAAATGATAAATGTGGTGGCTTTACCATTTTGTTTTCACCTAAGGTTTGTGATGCAGATCTAATCTGCAGGTGTAAAAAACTTGAAGCAAGATGACAGAGTATCTATTAGCAACCAGAAGTTCAAACACCGCAGCTACTTAAAACACTCTTGTCCACTAGGAAAGAATCCACAGTGGCACTAACTTTCTTCCTTCTATGGACATCAAAAAGTACTGAAAATGATACGAATAGTTAGGAGACTCAAGAGACAGCCCCTGAGGGTTACACCGGTCCCACTAGATGGCACTATCACAGGAAAGGCACTCGGTTCTCCCATTTGGAGCAAGGGCTGAAAGCTCTCTTGATCTTTGCAAAACTGAAAACTACCAATTCAATGACATTCTCGTTGGGAAATTATGACCCATAATGAGGAATTCACAGCTAGGAGGAGGAGTTTTTCTCAAAGCACCTTTTCTCCCAGTAGCATGGCCTCCTCCTCCCCAGTCCTATTTCAAATCAGTGATCTGAGGGATACCATATTTTGCAGGCAAAAGAAGTCATACAAAATGGAGATTTTTTTCTTCTTCCTAACTCCAAACTACAGAAAAATTTACTTGCCTTTTCCCCCTCCCACGTTTCTTTGCTATGGGAAAAAATCAATCGCTTGCTGGTCCTTGAACAACATTTACTGTAGTCAGCATGCTTACTATGACTAAAAACATCAAAATAACATAGTGACATTAAAACATTTGGATATAAATAAACTTCTTCATATATAAAAGGAAGAACTTCCTATTAAACAGGCAGATTAAGTTTTCTGACACCTTAATTACATTTCAAGTTGGGCCTGGGCAAGAAGATTCACAATGTCAATTATCCCCATCACGTATGCCCTACTCCATCAAAAGTATACTTGGATATAGGTATCATGACCTTAAAAACTGAAGAAAAGGAAGGCATGCTAACAACAAAACCCAATGAATTTAAACAACATACAATATGAATACAAACTTACTTTTATTCCATAGGCGACCACTTGAACAGACAGAAGATTTGGATACGAACCTTCTGCTGAACTCCCAAATTAAAAGACACATCAAAGGACATTATTAGGTAATCAACTGAATCAGAGATCAATTTAATACTCACATATACTGCTCACTTCCAGCTGAAGCTACTTCTCCTAGATCAGAGAACTCATATTTATACGTATAATATCTTTAATATATATCAACAGTCAGTAAAGCCACTCCAAAGTGCCACAAGTCAATCATTTAATAAAAGTGACCAAAGAAACCAAGAACTACAAAATATGTAACGAATCCTGTGTTCCCATAGGACCTTGTCACAGTTCTAATACAAATTTCACCAAAGTATCATCTCCCTCTCACTTTCTCCATGACGGAGGCTTGGAGGCAGAGCCATCATTCCTGACACCCTGCACAAGGCCTGCTATACAGCAGGCACTCAATAGCTGTTGAATGAACAAAAAAACTATCAAGCTGTTCAGCTCACCAAAACTATGAGACCCCTCAAAGCAGCCAGTTTTTCCAACTAAACCTTGCCAATACCTTCTCCTTTAAGAAGCTACTAACCAAAGCCTGAGACTAACATTTAGGTCACCATAAGAAATAGCACAGAAAGAAATGTATCGCATGAAGTCAAAGATCAAAAATTCACAAGTCTCAAGCCCAAGTAATGCAACAATCTCGGACTGGTGAAGCTTTTCAATACGACATCACAAATATATTTTACATGTTGTATTAAAATCATAAATATATTGCACTAAAACCATCTTATGAAAGCAGAGGGGTGAACTACATGAGGATGCATAGGAAGCCATAACGTTGCTTAACTTAACCACCTGACCATTAATGGGGGTTTGAATCTTACTTTATGCTCCCAGAACAAAAATGAAGAGTGAGTAAAAAGGAAAAACAGGAGGAGAGAGAAGGCAGTCTGGGGGGGGTGCAACCAGGAGGAATCTGTTGAACTGGTAGAATGACAAACTTAACAGAAGCAGATTTTTCAAAACTCTAGCATGTAACTATCCAAAAAAAAGCCATGTAATGAATCTATGCCAGTATCTTTTTGTTAACAGCTTTTTTTTTTTTTGAATGACTGAGGAGTTCTGACAAAATATGGCACAAAATCCAGATACACACCCCATCAGGATCCTTGCAACAAGACCCATGGGAAACCTCTCCCACATTAGAGGGGAAAGAGAAGCATATACTACTCCCACTCAGAATCCCTTCAATACTCTTAAGTTAGGGGAGTGACTGGTAGGACCGAAGAAAAGTTCACTGGAACCATGAGCTGATCTCCCCTGCAATCTATCAGTATGGCCCACCGAAACTGATCTTAATTGTTTTCTAAATGTGTTTCAATTAGTCTATGAACAGTGTTCACTATCAGCATTTTACTCACCTTACTAACACCAACTCCTGTAAACCTGGCCTCTAATAATTCCTGCCGTCGAGGGTCCAGGCTATGCAATTCTTCCATCATTTCTACTGAAAAAAACAAAGTAAGTTGTAAGACCATAAAAGCTAAAACATGAGGTACCAATTTTTAGATATAACAAAATGCAGTAATTATTTCATTGAATGGTCACACACAGGTAAACCTCAAGCAAATACAGCGTGCAAGTGATAAACTACAATGTGCTGCCTCAAATAGCAACACATTTAAAGTTAAAAATGGCTCAGAAGTCCTCTTCCGAGGGCTACTTATCCTTGTCTAGTTCTGATCTGATTTTAACAGCAAAAAACCTCCAACCCTTCATATAATCTCAGTAAAAGTTGAGGAAGGACTAACCTGCAAAACAACAACAAAAAAATCCTATCAACCTTTGAATTTAACTAAGTACTTTTGGATATGTTTCCCAAACCCATGGGAACTAGTTCTTAAACTAAAAATATGAATCGTTAATAATAACTTAAAAATAATGTAGCATGAATCAGAAGCTACAAATAACTTCAAATAACTCTATTATATAGCTCCTTTCTCTGAAGAGCTCACAGTAGCTCATGAAAAAAGGAATTAATTATTTTAAATTTAATAGAGAACCCATGGTAAAACCATCAACCAGCATTCACTCAGGAAATTAGTAGAGCTCCATAACCATCCCTTTACAAAATCTTTTTCTGACCACTCCCTGGAGCAGTAGGTTTCTCTAGACATCTGCTTTGAGCACTCCTTTCAAGCAGGGAAGGGCAGGAGGACACCATTTTTAAACTCCTTCCACGACCAATAAATGCACAGGCTACTTCCAGCAAATATGTCCATCCACTGCAAGAGATCAACTCCTGCAGAACCCACTGGAAATCTCTCTAATATTAAAAGTAGAATAAGAGCATACACCATTACACAGAACCCTTTTGAGCATATTATTAAACAGCTATTGGAACGACTGGCATGATTTAAAAGTTCACTGAGGACACGAATTAAACATTCTCCTCTGCAATCTAACAACTCCACATTAACTGTAACAACCCCTACCAGTCCTCCAGTTTCATTTCCCTTCCTGGATTGAGAGCCTGGGGCAAAGGGGAATGAAAGGGTGACAAATTAAAGTTTCACCCACACAAACAAGTGCAGGTTACCGCGGGAATAAGGAAATTCTCGAAAAGGCAGAAAGGCATCTTAAAAAAGAAAAAGAAAAAGGAAAAAGGGGATTGAGAGAGAGTGCTTCCCCTAAGTGGCCTTTCTCGCGTCTCGCCCTGCCCTAATCAAGGCCGGAATGGCAGAGGTTGCAGCCTCCCTCAAACCCTAGGGTCTCTCGGAACATTTCCTAAACCTCCATCCCCAGGCCTGGGCAGGAAAATGACGCCCCAGCGGTTATTCCATTTAATGTCAACTCATGTTAAGGAAATCTCCACTCTGTCTCATTCCAGCGGGGCCTCGGACTGGGATCCTCCCTGCAGCCCTCCCTACAGCCGGGAAGCAGAACCGATGGGGCCTGGTCCCGGCGCCCCTCGCCTCCCGCCGGCTCCAAACTTTCCCCAACTCCAGGCCCACCTGTCACGGAGGGAGGGCGGGCCGGCTCTCGGGGGCGCCCGGGAGGCTGCCGGGGCCTCCAGCTGCCGGGGCGTCCCCTTCGCCCTGGCGGTCGCCGGCCCCACTCCCAGGCCGGGGCCGCCTGGGCCTCCCCCATCTTCAGCCCAGCCCCTCGGCGACCCGCAGCCCTCGGGGAGCCCCTCCCGCCTCAGCGCCGAGGAGCTGCGGCCCGGCGCCGGTCCCCGGGTGGGCCCGGGCCGCAGCCTCCTCAGCTGAGGGGGTCCCCCGGACGGTTAATGCCCCAGGCCCGGCGCCCTCCCCCGCCCGGGGCTCAGCCTCTCACCTGCCGCCGCCGCCGCTCCACGCTCCTCCCGGGAGGGGCCCCGACCCGACCCGGTCGCGGACCGCTCCGCTCTCCCCCTGGGCAGGCCCGGGGCGGAGCCGGGGCCTCTCCTGAGCGCCGCAACCCCCCGCCCGGGCAGCCGCCGCCGGCGCCGGGCTCCACGAGAGGGCGGGCGGGGGAGGGGGGCCGCGGAGGCCGCAGATCCCCGGGCTCGCGTACAGAGCCAGGCGCCTGACGCGGGCCCGGGCCGGGGCGGCCGCGGGGGGCGCGGGACCGGCCTCCTGGCGCCGGACAAAGGCCAAGGGAGGCGCAGGAGGGCCCAGGCCGGGCCGGGAGGTGGGGGCCCGCTCGGCTGGGGGCCACTCGGGTGCGGCGCAGAGGGCGGGGGGGGGTCGGAACCGCTGGTGCCCAGGACCCGCCTCCGGCCCCTTAATCCGGATCGGTTCGGTCCGGATTAGTAGTGATCGGTGTAAACACACTAGTGAAACCGCGTGTTTCCTCGCGAGATTTGCACGGCTGGGAGGCAGGGGGGGTCCTGGGGGGGTGGGGGAAGAGCCGACAGTGGGGGAGGAGGGGGAGGGGACGAGGAAGGTGGGGGGGGTCCCCGCTGCCCCGGCGCCCCGCCTCCTCCAATCAGCGGCCAGGCTGGCGGGCAGGGGTTAACCAGGGGACCCCGCGCCGGCGGAGGAGGCCGCCGCCTCGCCGGGCGGCTGAGGGCGGGCGCACGGGCGGCGCAGGCGACGGGCCGCCCGGAGCCCGACCCGGGCCCGAGTCCCGGAGCCCCCGCCCGCGGGACCGGCCCCGGCCAAGGCGGTTGGGCCGGCACCCTGGGCCGCGGACCGGCGCTGGAGGGACCTCGCTGCCCGGGCCGGGCGCTCCCCATCCGCCTCGCCGAACCCCTCGCCCGCCAATCCCTCGTCTCCACGAGTTTGGGTGAGAAGTGGGCTTACTCTGCCCAGGAATGGATTTTAGAGGAAGAAAGCCCGTGAGCCGGCGGACCCCGCCCGAACTTCCTCGGAGACGCCCAGTTAGTGAGTTCGCGGTGCCCACCGCGTTGGCTTCTCGCACGCCCCGTCACTCTCCACGGGGACCGTCCGGCTCCCCAAACCCACCCCGGCCGCCCTGGAAAGCAGACAGCCACTTTCCCTCCACATACCTGGCTGGCAGAGGGCGCCTCTAGGGACAAAAGGTGCCCTGGGATCAAAGCTGAGCCCCCACCCCCGGCGGGATGCTGCCCTCCGGAAGGGGGGGCGCTACCCCAAAGGGACACCCCGGGCACCCAGGGGGGAGGTTCCATTTCCATCTCTGATAAAAAAAAAAAAAAAAAAAATACGGCCCTCCTGGGTACTTAGCGGGACCTGCGGGTAAGTACTAGAATGGAAAATACAGGCCTGCGCCTCACAGGACCGCTACTGAGGAATGCGAAATAGGAAGGGGTGAGCTCTTGTGCGCAGCAGCCCCTGCAGCAAGGAGGGCCTCCTGCATAGGAGGAGGCTCCCACTCTAATCACCCAGCAGCACCAAAGGAAAGGAGAAAAAAAAAAAAGCCCATTCTCAACCGACTCCTAGGAGCCAGGACACAGACTTCAATGCAAATACTCAACTTTGTATTTTGCTCTGACGCTTCCTTGATCAGACGTCTAAAGATGATTTGAGGAATACATACAAGTGATTCACAAGGGGAAAATTCAGACAATGAACAACAAACAGCCTTGAACTTTTCCAGGGGTTAGGCGAGTACTTCAAGTGGAGTTTCTGCCTTTTCCTCTTGCTTATTTTTTAATTCGTGTTATATTAACAGAACAGAGACTTGCTGAAAGGGCAGAGGATGGCAGTTTACTGTTGGCAGTTTACTGTTCGTTGTCCGACCTTCCATACCCTTGGACCAATTCGGGCACTGTGGGAAAAAAATCCATTAAACCAAGAGTCACCTTGCCCCAGATCCCAGCCAGGTTGCAAAGTGCACACACATATTTCCAAAGGTAACAGTGTTTGAAGGGGAGGGGGAGAGCCAGTTAGGGGCAGAGTGTAGGAAAAAAGGTCAAGGTGGTGGGCTATCAAGAGAGCCGGAGAACCAAGGGGCATACAGTATACATAGGACTTGCCTTCCCCTCCAACGCAAAAGACCAGCAAATGAAGCAAGCTCTTGCACTACAGTGAATAATCAAGAAAGCAACTCCTTAAAGCGACAGTGGAATGTCGGGAGAAGAGTTTAAGAGAAGGAGCACTGGACAGAGAGTCAGAGCTGAGTTCCAGTCCAGCTGTCCCACAGACAAGCTGCATGGACCTGTTTGTTACCCAACCTTTTCAAGCTTTCAACCTCATCTATGAAGGAAGGGTTTGGACTAGATTTACAAAGTCCTTTCCAGGTCTAAAAGGCTATGATTCCATTTTAGGAGGTGATTATTTCGAATAATCAGTGGAATACAGGGAAAGGTGATATTTTCAGTTTCATTTCCTAGTGTGTTTTTTCTCAACGTGTCAAAGTTACAATGTCGTAGGTCTCTTCACAGCCCCACTCTAGATTTAACATTCATCCTAGAAAGAATCGCTTGTAGGAATTTAATGAATTTGCTTACCACAAAGATTGGGTGCTTCTATTTATAAGTGTTGTAGAAATGAAGATATCAAATATCAAGAGCAAGGGAAAAGAACCTTACCCTTTCTCAGAGAAAGATGGATAATTTCAAAACAAATTCTCTTGTCAGATGGTTCCTCTCACAATGTGACTGAACCTTGGGTTCATGAATCAGCTTGTTTGAAGTGTGTTTGCTCACATGGCAACTTGGTCAGACTCAGCTTGTCATAGACTGGCAAATGGTGACATGCCCCATGCAAAGACCCAATTCCCATTAGCTGTGGAAGGCTCAAACACGAATCCAACCAGGTTCTTGTTCATAGTCACAGGGAAGACCACGGAGCTGGCTGGACATGCCTCAGACTAGCCCTGGTGTTCCCCAAGGTGCGCTCTGCACGCCTCATTAGGTTAATACGCTTTAAAGGGAGTAGCCATACATTGGTCCCTGGGAAACTCTTGGTTAAAGCAAAGTGGAATCCGTTATATCCGTACTACTTGGAACCCAAAATGTGTAATAGGCATATGGCAATGGGGGGGGGGGGTGGGGAGATGGAGGTTTTCAGTACTTTTCCATTTAATTTTGGAACCACTACTCTGGTTTTGGTTGGTTGGCTGGCTGGTTGGTTGGTTGAGTGTAGTCATGGAAAAGGTGTTCTGAGAAAGACACTGGGGGAAACTGGTTTAACCTTTTGCTTTTTAACCTGTACCACACTAATGATTGTCCAGCATCTCCTTGAATGTTTCATAATATCCACCATCTGCAAGCAAAAAGATCCTGGCATATGATACTGAGCAGGTTGACAGTGAGTCTTAGTGTGATTGCACCTTTTCTAAAAGGAGCCTGCAATGTGGTGGCTTAAGAGGACAAACTTACTAGGCAGCGTCCTTGATTTTAATCCGTTCTACCTCTTATCAGCTGTGTAGTCTCAAGCAAGATATTTAAGTTCTCCATGCCTCAGTTTCTTTATCCACAAAATGGTGTTAAAATCTCCCCGGACTGTTGGAGGATTAAATGAGAATATATATATATCTATATAATAGATATATATATATTATATAATATAATATATATAATAGAGTAATCCCTGAATCAGTGGTTCCCACACTCCACATTTCTGCAAAGAGTTTATGTACATTTGTCATTAGACTGGTTTAAGGGCACAGAGTTTAACTTTGGAAGTCTTTGGAAGTCAGGCTGCCAATGTCTGAGTTGTTTAGGTGTTTTGCTTCATCACAGAAAAGGGACCAAAAAAATAAAGAAAAAGGACTTGATGTCTTTTTAATGAAAGCATTACATTTGTTGGGGGGGAGGGGTGTGGGGAGTAGAGAAAAGCAGGTCGCCTGCCTGCCTGGTCTCTTTATGCTGTTCTTCCCCCACCCCCGAGAACTGAGGGTTTCTCACCGTATGAATAAATAAGGAATTTCGTGAAGGCAATATTTCCACTATAAATTGCGCTAGGCAGGACAGTGTAGAATCCTAAAGTATTTATAACCGGGCAGAACGAGGTTCCAATCCTGACTCTTCACCTCTCGGGTTCCCTGTCTGAAAACCGGCCAGCACACCTAATTCCATGAGTTGCTTTAATTAAAATTGAAACAGTGATGGGAAACGGCTTGTAACCATGCCTGACCTACAGCAGGCGTTGAGTCAACGTTATTTCCCCTCTTCTCCCCATTCCTAACGAAAGGGGAAAGTGGTTGGCTGCCTGCACTACAGATTTTATAAAAATTCAGATCCCAGCCTTCGTCAGACTCTGCCAGTCACTCTTCCATCTCTGTTTGGCGTAGCCTCCTCCCGCCGCCGAGCTTGCTTCACAAACTCCTCTTGAGCAAGTGCCCTTGACACCGCTTGCTTTATTTATCAAGTCATGCGTTCTTCCCCACAGCCCACCGACAGTGCAACAATCTTATTCTGGAGGGTACCTCCCTTCTCTAATATCCTCTTCCAACTCCCTCCCCGCAAGTTATTTTTTAATAAATGTTTTTTCCCTGCATTGTGTGTTCCTTCTTCCCAGCAGCTGCAATGCAAGATAGAGCAAAAGAGAGTAAATGCACTTAAATGTAACAAGTCCCCTCCCCTTAGCTACTCAATCCCCCCCCACACTGGTCGTGCTCAGAAAGATAACTTCAATAGGAAACAGCAAACATGATATTTGTGGAAACTGGCAAAAGGATATTTTTAAAGTCTCAGTTCTTCTGTTGGCTTTAAAAAAATGTGTCTTTAAAGTTTATTTATGATTTTTTTTAGTAATCTCTACTCAAACTCACGACCCCAAGATCAAGAGTCAGATGCACCACTGACAGAGCCCGCCAGGCGCCCCTCTTCTATTGGCTTTTTATATTAGGCTTCAGTCATCAACTTTCTGACATAGTGACACGGGTCATGAGGGAAAGGGAGCCCGAGCCCCATGCCCCTAGAGAGGAAAGAAGGGGATCACCCTGTGAGGGGCAGGAGGCTTGGGGATGGCCAGCCCAAAAAGGCAAGTCAAAAGATGAGCCCCTTCTTACACAGCCTCTGAGCTAAGAATGAGCTTTACATTTGTAAATGGTGGAAAGAAAATAAAAGGAGGAATAGTATGGCACATAAAAATTACATAAAATTCTAATTTTGGCATCCATAAATAAAGTTCCATTAGAACACAGCCACACTCATCCTTTGCATGTGGTCTGTGGCTGCTTTTTGCACCACAAAAAACAGTAATTGTGACAGGCCAGGAAGACCTGAAATATTTACCATCTGGTCCTTTACAGAAAAAGTTAGTCCACCTTGGCTGCGGGCCAAAGACTTCTCAAATTGTAATGAGCATATATAACCCTTGGGCATCTTGCTAAATGCAGGTTCAGACTTAATAAGTCTGGGATGGGGCCTGAGACTCTGCATTTCCAGCACCTCCCCGGTGACGCTCTTGCTGCTGGTCTGCAGACCGTACTGAGTATCAAGGCCTTGAAAGGCTTGTCCATCTTATGTTAATTTTTGTGAATGATTTCTAAGTAAGCAAATCTTAGAAAATATGAAAACTTGGAGTGTAACCCAGGATAACCACCTCAAACAGATTTTCCACGTTTCATCCCATTGTTTTGCATCATGTGACGGCCTGATGGCTGAGGAAATCGATTTGCCGGCAACCTTGCTGAGGCCAAAGGGATTGCAGCCCCAACACTTCTGGGATGTGAGGCTCCCTTGTATTTGCCGTAAACTTTCCATTCCGGCCCCAGAAAGACCTTTCTGAGTTCACCTTACCCAAATTATTCTTGATTTTTCCAATTTGAGGCAAGTCCCCTCCCTCAGCTCTTCCTTCAGGGACCAGCGCTTCTCAGAGTGACCAACCCTTGAAGAAACATCCAGGGTTCAAATCCTAGCCCTTCTAACGTGTTCTGACACCTAGAAGCACGCAAGTTCTGCTGCCTCAGTTTTCCTACCTGTGTGATGGAGATAAAGTATGTAAAGCCTCTGGATTTGTGGCAGATGCTTCCAAACCTGCAAGCATCTCAAAACTTCAGATACCCCAGACCTGCTCCTCCCCCGAGCTGACTCATTTTAGCAAATGTCAATTCCATTCTTTCATGATCTAGACCAGAAACTTTGGAATTATCCTCTTCTGCTTTTACCCCCGGCTCCTCCACTCCAGCCTCACTCTCTGCTCCCACCTCAGGGCCTTTGCACTTACTATCCCTCTACCTGCAATGCTCTCCATCAGCTACGTAACTGGCATTGGCCACAGGTTTTTACATCACATGAAGTGCATCCTATCTTCTGTGTACATATGATAATGAGGTGGAACTGGCAAATAGCTGCCCTTCCATAATAGAGAAGAGCTTCCCACTTTTCAAGGGACAACCATTCTAAGCTTCTGAGTAGAAGCAAGTGAGGAGGGAGAAGAGCACAGCCCCAAATCAAATGCTTGTTCTGTGCATGCCACTTGGAGAAACAGACAATAAACACGTGACTGTATGTCAAGGGTAATGAGTGTGTGCAGAGAAAGCAAGCAGGAAACTTGAATAGAGCCCTAGGCCCTGGGGGCAGTGTAGATGCTTTCTATAGGGAGGTAAGTCAAGCACCGCTTTTCTCCCAGAATGTGCCATCTTAGCAGGTGCCTAAATGAAATGAAGGCGCGAACTCTGTCACTGTCTAGGGGAAAGGCCTTCCAGGAAGAGAGAACAGTGAATGAAAATGTCCTGGGCCCAGAACTTGCAGGCCGATGTTGTCAAAGTGTGTTTCTGGGCTTTCTGGGCTGTGCGTGATAAAAAGATGCCTGCCACAGAGCAGAAAACACAGGTGGACCACAACTGTGGTAAGGTTCTGGCCTAACGGGGTACTTAATGAATGCTGTAGTGTGTCTCAACAGTTTTGAGCCTGTGTGTAACATCTAATCCCAAAGGATAGGGATTAGAACAGGAAGCACTTAGCATTTATAGGGCAGGCACTAGAATGACAGCATGTTCATTATCACATTTAATCCTTTCAACCTTGAGGGACGCCCACCATACAGATGAGGAGGAGAAAGTCCAGAAGAGGTATGAGGTCCCCAGCCAGCTCATAGGCAGCTGAAGGGGAATTCTCCCAGAGAACTCCAGAAGCCGCCCCCTCCCCCCGCCCCCACCACTGGGTTTAGGTCTAGGCTGTATCGGGCGGCCTGAGTGCTCTGTTCTGCCCCTCCTGACCTGTCCCAGGTTTCACCTGCTTTTTTACTTCAGTTCAATTAACTCTAACTTTCCTCTACCTCGTTCCGGTGTCTTGTCTCATGACCCCATATTTATTGGGCTCCACATCTTTCCTATCTGGCAGCCAGCTTTCACTTCCTGTGAAGGTTTACACATGGGCGGTTGGGTGGTTACTTAGGTAAGACTCTTATCAAATTCACCATCACCCAGAACCTGGTTCTCGGTTCTTCAGGTCCCTTGCTTCAGAGTTCATCTAACTCAGGAAGAATGTAATCAAAATACGGAGAGAATGGTACACACCCATGATGTCAATTCACTCATTTTAAAAAAGGAGAACATGACCGCCAAGCAGCGACATTTGACCAGCTGACTTTCCTCACAGAAAAGCTACTCAGGAAGGCAAATCACACCATAAGGTTCCTCCGCGAGCCAGGGGGGTAAGTGGGCTAATCTTACTGGCTCACCACGGCAAGCTATGTTCACCTGAGGTTCCCAATTCCTCGAAACAGGACACTCTTCTAAAAAGCCCCGGTGTTGGTCTGTCCCTGTTGTGGAATAACACCAAAAGCCCTGCCTTTTAGACTCCTCTCTTAGACGCTGGGTGGGCAGATCACAGCTCTTCTGAAACCACAAGCAATGTAGAGGCTTACGTTTTCTTAGACATTTGGATCACCCATTTTTAGCCAACCCTGCTTCTTTGTAGGTGGCTGATCTCATCCTACACTTGTTGAGTCTTCCAAGTCTTGTTCTCAGGGTTTTGCAGGTATCTTGGTGAGGCCTCCGGTTTTAGGTTCTGCTTTAACATTTATTAATTTTTTAAAAAATATTTTATTTATGGCCGCTTGGGTGGCTCAGTCGTTAATCGTCTGCCTTCGGCTCAGGTCATCCCAGGGTCCTGGGATCAAGTCCCACATCGGGCTCCCTGCTCGGCGGGAAGCCTGCTTCTCCCTCTCCCACTCCCCCTGCTTGTGTTCCTGCTCTCGCTGTCTCTCTCTGTCAAATAAATAAAATCTTTTTTTTAAAGATTTTATTTATTTATTTGAGAGAGGGAATGAGATAGAGAGAGCATGAGAGGGGGGAGGGTCAGAGGGAGAAACAGACTCCCCGCTGAGCAGGGAGCCCGATGCGGGACTCGATCCTGGGACTCCAGGATCATGACCTGAGCCCAAGGCAGTCGCCCAACCAAGCCACCCAGGCGCCCTGCTTTAACATTTATTGGCATAAAACTTTAGGAAAGTTACTTCAATTTCCTCATCTATCACGCTGACAGCTAACACCTGTCCTCCTCCCTCCCGAGCTTGCTTTAAGGATGAAGCCTGTTAACACAATAAAGCTTTTTGAGATTTGGGGAAAAAAAGAAAAGGATCATGTAAATGCAAAATGAAGTAATTTTTCAAGGCAAGATCTCCCTAAAACAATAGTTGCAACAGGGAAAGAAAAGCTGACGTCACAGCTGGCCCCAGAAATCTGCACACAATCTACAGTCTATACAGTCTACCCAGGAGCCTACGGTCCATTATTGATGGGAGTGCGGTTCCATCTGGTCCAAGAAACACCACCCTAAAATATCCTTCAGTATCTTGATAATTTTTTTAAAAGATTTTATTTATTTATTTGACAGAGAGAGATACAGCAAGAGAGGGAACACAAGCAGGGGGAGTGGGAGAGGGAGAGGCAGGCTCCCCGCCGAGCAGGGAGCCCGATGTGGGGCTCGATCCCAGGACCCTGGGATCACGACCTGAGCCGAAGGCAGACGCTTAACGACTGAGCCACCCAGGTGCCCCTCTTGATAATTTTTTAAAGATTAATTTAGGGCGCCTGGGTGGCTCAGTTGGTTAAGCGACTGCTTTCTGCTCAGGTCATGATCCTGGAGTCTCAGGATCAAGTCCCGCATCAGGCTCCCTGCTCAGCAGGGAGTCTGCTTCTCCCTCTGACCCTTCCCCCTCTCATGTGCTCTCTCTCTCTCAAATAAATAAATAAATAAAATTTAAAAAAAAAGATTAATTTATTTTAGAGAAAGAGAGAACATGTCAGTGGGAGGAGGGGCAGAGGGAGAGAGAATTGTCAAGCAGACTCCCTGCTGAGCGTGGAGCCCAATGTGGGGCTCAATCCCAGGACCCTGAGATCATGACCTGAGCTGAAATCAAGAGTCAGATGCTTAACCGTGGGAGCCACCCAAGTGCCCTCTTGATTTGAAGCCATCCACAGACTAGAGAGATTGTTTGCCTGGTGTTCCATTGTTCTTTCCCAAATCCAGAGTGCAGAGTAAACATGATGCTGCGAAAGAAATATAAGACTCGGAGTCCTAAGACCTGGTTCAAAACTCAGCTCTGCCTCCCTGTCAGTGAGGCCCAGTCCAGCGTCATTCCCCTGACTGAGCCCCGGCCACCCATCTGTTAAGGGGCCCCTCAGAGTTGCTGGGAGGCTGGGATGTGGTAACCTAGGTTAAGAGAGACTAACGTGAAGGCTAGCATGTAGAAGACACCCTGAAGATGCTTATTTATTTTTTTCAAAGAAGCTTGTTTAAAATAGGAATGTCAGGGGCACCTTGGTGGCTTAGTCAATTAAGCATCTGACTCTTGATTTCAGCTCAAGTTGTGATCTCGGGTTCGTGGGATGGAGCCCCTCCCCACCCCATAAGAAGACTCCCTCTCTCTCTCTCTCTCAAATAAATAAAATATCTTTAAAAGTATTAACAATAGGGGCATCTGGGTGGCTCAGTCATTAAGTGTCTGCCTTCAGCTCAGTTCATGATCCCAGGGTCCTGGGATCGAGCCCCGCGTTGGGCTCCCTGCTCAGCGGGAAGCCTGCTTCTTCCTCTCACACTCCCCCTGCTTGTGTTCCCTCTCTCTGTGTGTCTTTGTCAAATAAATAAATAAAATCTTTTAAAAAATTAAAAATTAAAAAATATATTAACAATAAGAAATGGTCACGGCCACTGATTTGTCTGATGAGAGAAAGCAGTTTATCATTAGTCTCCTCAAAACATTTGCTGTCTTCTGAGGTTTTAACTTTTGCCTGACATCCCAAGCTCTTTTAAGAATGTTCTTTTGTCGGGGCGCCTGGGTGGCTCAGTCGTTAAGCGTCTGCCTTCGGCTCAGGTCATGATCCCAGGCTCCTGGGATCGAGCCCCGCATCGAGCCCCGCATCGAGCCCCGCATCGAGCCCCGCATCGAGCCCCGCATCGAGCCCCGCATCGAGCCCCGCATCGGGCTCCCTGCTCCATGGGGAAGCCTGCTTCTCCCTCTCCTACTCCCCCGGCTTGTGTTCCCTCTCTAGCTGTGTCTCTGTCAAATAAATAAATAAAATTAAAAAAAAAAAAAAGAATGTTCTTTTGTCAAAAAACACAAAAAAGAATGTTGTCTTCCTAACCTAACAAAATATTTGGAAGTCAAAACAGATACCTGTGTACAGGAGCGCGTATTTCCAGGCACTTGGATGGATCAGTCGGTTAAGTGTCTGCCTTCCGCTCGGATCATGATCCCGGAGCCCTGGGATCAAGTCCTGCATGGGGCTCCCTGCTGCACAGGGAGCCTGCTTCTCCCTCTGCCCCTCTCTCTCTCATGAATAAATACATAAAATCTTTAAAAAAAGGGGGGGACTTCCTTAGTCACTACTTTTGCCACCAGGCTGCTTAAGGGGTGGCAGGATTTTACTTTTGTTCGGATGTTCAGTCTCCAGCATCACTGTTGCAAGGATATCACATGGTAACAGGTTCCCCATTCTGATTGCAAACCTGGCATCTCATTGACCAGCGCATTCATTCCATTCCTGTATCAGAGCAGGAAACACCCTGGTAGGTTCTTTTTTCTTCTCACACGGACACAAGACTCACCTGACCAACAGGTCCTTCTTCCCTGGGGTGCCCTTATACATACCCCCACGTTGACAACCAGGAGCTGGGCAGAGGCGCTGCCGCCTGCCGTACTGGTACTTGAGGAAAGGGAAGAGCGCTGGGAGGCCTCGGGTGTTCACACTGCCTGAAAGCCAGCCTCATGCCTGGCACTGATGCAGCATTTGCGTGCTGCCCCGTGGGGCTGATACAAGGGGGAGCTGGTCCTGGGCCCTCCTGGGCCCTCCATCTCTTCCCCTCCCCTCCCCATGCTCCGCAGAGCACACCCCACCCCCACGAAGTAGGCCTGCGTTTGGTTCTCCAGCACCTGCTGACTTGTCTCTTCCACTAGAAAAAGTATGAAAAGTATGTTAACAGATTCCTGTGGTGTGTCCCTTTGTCCACTGGGGGCGCTATCTTAGAGCCTAACCTGGGAGCAAGGCTGAACCAGGATCCGGTCCAAGCTCTATTTTGCCCAGCTCTGGTTACTTCGGCTTCCGAGCCTCAACTTCCTCATCTGTAAAATGGGGACACAATACCCATCCAGAAGGGTATACCTAAAGCATCAAGCACAGTGCTTGGCCAAACAGGCAGGCAGAAACATGGGGCTTCCTGGAATGAGGACTTCTTTTTGCTCATTTGACTTTTTAAAAAACCACCTTCCTATTTGTGTCGACCAATTCGTATTTACAACATAAAATTGACTTTGTTTATAGAGTTTTCAGTAAGTCTCCAAACTAGAGCTGAGTCCCAGCACTAGCTGCCTAAAGTGTGACCTGCCAGAGGCCCTGGTGGCACCAGCCACGGGAGGGGGTAGGGGGACCAGGGGACCAGCCTCTCCTCACCCCCACTCCTTGGGAGGCAGCAAACTTTTTCTGTAAAGGGTCACATATAGTAAATATTTCAGGCTACCGTCCCCATTGCAACTACCTAACTCTACGGGCTACGGGCTAGCAGGAAAATAGCTACAGATGATATGTAGGCGAAGGACTATGGCTTTTTCCAGTTAAACTCTGCCAAAATAAGCTGCGTTACAATCACCTGGGGGCTGCTTCTAAACCTGATCCCTGGGCCCCACCTCCAGAGTTTCTGATTCAGTGGGTCCGCGGTGGAGCCTGTCATTTGCATTTCTAATTTCCCAGGTGAGGCTGGTGCTGCCGGTCTGGGAACCACTCAGAACCACCATAGCCGCTCCCACTCCCCTTCTTCTCTGTGCACCTAAAACACTTTATTCCTGCTGCGAATATAGCATTTATGTTATATTATGGTTAGTGGTCAGTGTGGGGGTCTCCAGGATCCTTTTTTTTTTTTTTTTAATTTTAAGTAAGCTCTACACACAACGTGGGGCTTGAACTCATGGGGAGAGCAAACATATTATCGACTGAGCCAGCCCAGCGCCCCTCTGGGATCCTTCCTTAATCACCTTCCTATCCTAGTGCCTCACAATAGCAGCGGCTGATCATTTAGTGAATTCAAGGGAGGGTCACAGCCATTGAAGCCCCAGGTCCCTCCCTGCTCCTTGGTGGACATTTCTGTCTGGAGCTCTGGGCAGCCTGGCTCTGCCCTACCACAGAGAAGAGGAAAAGGGACTTTGTCTCCCTGCCTGTCCAGAAACAGACCAGGAAAGGAGACATTACCTGCTCAGACTAGACCTTGAACCTGGACTATTTCCTAAGGAAATAAAACAAGGGAGGGTGGGGGTTGGTTTGCTTAATTTTGTTACTATGATAATCATCATTATTATTTTGCTTCTAAATGGACTGTTTAATTTGTAAGGGGGCCAGGGTTACATCCAGATGGGTGTTTGCTGTGGAAAACCACTATTTCTGAGTTACACTAAGAGGGCATTTGAAACGAACTGCAGCCACGGCTGTTTCTCAGATGGGACAGAATCAAGTTTGGTCTTGATAAGAAGGAATATTAGAGACCTTTCCATATCTTGAGTAGCTCCAGTTTCAGCAATTCCTGGCTCCACCTCCCTCTCCTGGAACTCACTGCCTCCCTCCTGGTTTTTACCCCAAGGACCTCCGCAAGAGGCAGGCGTGGAAGGGAGTGCGCTTCCCCCTCCCCCCTTTGCGGAGGACGTATTGGCAGGAGCTCCGCAGAGATAGGGCTGAACAGTGGCGTAACGGGGATAATCCTAGTCATGGGCTGGCTGCAAACTGCAGATGTGACAATGACCTCCCTCTTTCCGATTCCCAGGCCTGTCTGAAGGAGGCTTACACAGGATTTCCTTTGGTCTGTGAAGTTTCAAGACCATCCCTACCTAAGTTCCATCCCTCACTCTCTCCTTTCCAAATTAACAGACAAAGCCAGGAGTCAGGACTCCTTCCCCTCCCCATCTCGATGGGCTGCCTGATCCAGACAACATTTGCTGCTCCTCTGGACTGTAGTGCGCTCAGCGAGGACCCAGTATGCCGGAGCACGGATAGTCCCCATGGCAAAGGAGCACGACTGACCCCAGCGTGGCTGAGACTCCTTCTGCTCGGCCCTGTCCCTTCCACGTCGTTACCTCTGCCTGCCAATCCGTTTTGCATCAATAAACTTTATGTTCTGGGCTTTGCAGAATGAATCAAAGGAGAGCAGCTAAGACTGATCTCTGACCTTGGCACATAAACAGCCTACAGATTGGACTTGACAGTTAATAAAGGAAAGGCCCCGCAATTCTCGGATGCCTCTTTGCCTTAATTAGATTGAGCGTTCATAAGCTATGGGGAAATCTTCAGTTTGAAGAGAAAGACCCCACAAGACAGGCAGTCACATCTCCACTCATTCATTCATCCGTTCAGACTGTCAGTCCCTCTGTCAACAGACGGATAACTTGTCAAGTGCCCTGTTACCTGCGCCCAGTGCTGTGCTAAGGCTTTCGAGGAAAGGGCTACAGGAGCTCCAGCGTCCACACTGTGCTCTCCTAGAACACAGCCGCTGGCCAGGCCGTCGAGCACACAAACTTCCAGGCAGACACATCTGAACTTGAATCCTGAATTCTGTCGGGTGGCCTTTGGCAAGTTATTTAACCTCTCTGCCCTTGGTTTCCTCTTGGGGTTAATAATACCAACCGCCAAGGGCTGTCATCAAGACTAAGTGAGACAATCTGCACAAAGCATTCAGCACAGACCTGGGCGCCCAGCAAGCACGCCAGAAATACACTTCCCAGTACGGTGCACTTGGCTCGCCGGCCGGCTCTGGGGGGGTAGGGGGATGGGGCTGAGGCGCCTTCCCTCCCCCTGGCGCTCAGCCGGTCACAGGGAGCCGGTGATGACATCCCCGGTCTCTGCCCTCAATGATCCTAGAAGTGACTGGTGACTGCTCTTAGTTTCTTCGTCTCTAAAATGGGGCAGAGGTGGTGATCCCCCGGGAGGATCTGGAAAGAGCATTAGCGCCTTGCTGGGGAAAGGACTGTGGGAATATTAAGTTCCAGCACAGCCTGTGGCTTTGTCATCCATGCCACCGCAGCCCTGCGGGCTGTCTTTAATAATAGATATTTTAAAATTCCCAAACCCACTTCATGCTGTATTTGCTCGCACGCAGAGGTTTATTCAGTGTTAATCACATTAATCTGCTGTTTCATTTCACGCTGTGTGATGCCAACTTCAGTGAGAGCCAGGAGAGCAGAATTTACTCTCAAAGGGTTTCATGCTGCGTTCACCCAAACGGCTCCTCGTCAAGGCATCTCAGAGGCCCAGGGACCTCTGGGCCACCCCCGCACCCCCCAGGGGAGCCCCGAAGCCTTACACAGTCTGCCTTTCAAGTGTCTCTCTGTATATATTAGTTTTTACCCTCAATTAGAAATCTTTTAGGCAAGCGTCCAGTTTTTACTAGCTATCTCTAATTCTTAAACAATGCAAACACATGCTATTCAGTAAAAGCTCCCCAGCAGGTGCCTGTCACAAAGGGCCCCTGAGCGTACTGGAGTTTGGAGGGTCCTTTGAGATCTCCCAGTATGACCCCCTCACGTTACAGATGGAAAAACTGAGGTGTAAGGGCTTGAATCTCTCCTCTCTTGGCTCCTTCCTTAAGCCAATGAATAACCTTCATTCAGATCTTAAACACAAAACAACACAATTGCCAGTTTTTTCTTGGCCCCGCGCCCCAATCTGCTTGAACCTCCCACTTGCCCTCAGGGTCCTGTCAGCCAGCTGCCAGCCCCAGATCCTACTTGGTGAGGAAAATGGAAGCCATGAGACAGGAACATCTACCACCAGTGACCCCGTGGCCCAGCCCAGCACAGAACAGTGTCCCCCCGGGGCCACAGGATGCCCTCCGTGTGCTGGTGGCCCTCCGCCACCTACCTACCCAAGGATCTTGTCCCGCACCTTTCACCCCGTTCTTACTTCACCAATTTACTTTTCCATGGGATCATTCCTCTCGACATATGCACGCGCTCTCATTTAAAAATCTTTTTTCGTTTTTAAAAAATTGTGTATAAAATCCTGCCTTGACCTCACATCCTCCACCAGCTGTACCATTTCTCTCCTTCATAATTCTGCAGTTCCCCTTTCCTCATCACCTGCCACTCACTTTTACTAAGTTGCTTTTTTCCCAGGTTTTTTTGAAAGATTTTGTTTTGTTTTGTTTTTATTAGAGAGAGAGAGCACAAGCAGGGGGAGTGGCAGGCAGAGGGAGAGGGAGAAGCAGGCTCTCCGCCGAGCAGGGAGCCCGATGTGGGGCTCGATCCCAGGACCCTGGGATCACGACCTGAGCCGAAGGCAGACGCTTGAGCCACCCAGGCGCCACCACCCCCGTTTTTTTTCTTGGAAAAATACAAGCCTACAGCAAAGTTGAAAAGAATTAAAGTACCCTCGGCCTAGATTTTCCCCAATTAGCATTTTGCCACATTTGCTTTCCTTTTCTCTAATAGATAATATACCTATATATAGTACATAATTTATATATAGGTAACAGATGCATAAATGAGTATATATAAATTATGTATATAAGTATATACAGGTGGGTAAGTTTTGTTATTGTTGAATCACTGGAAAGTTGCAGGGATCCTGCTCCTTCACCCCTCAATACTACAATAAATACTACAATGTGTGTCCCCTAAGAGCCAGGATACTCTTACTTACTTAACCACAGATCATTATGACAAGAAATTGAATGCTAGTACAATATTATTTATCATAAAGTCTGTTTTCGGATTTCTCCATTTGCACCAAAAATGTCCTTCATAATGATTTTTTAATCCAGATTCCAGTGAAGGATGAGTCCCACCCCAATTTAACTTCCAGATTAAACCTCCACCCAGACCTTCCAAGGTCAGGTAACTTCACTAGCAAACCTAAAGGGTCTGTCTCTGGCCTCGAAGGGGGCTCAGCCAGGGCAGTCTCCTGTGGACTTCCAGGTCAGCACAGTCCTTTACTCCCTTTCCTGTTCCTTCCCTTCTCCCAGTCCCCCTTCCGTCCTCTCCAGGCCTCTGTACTGGGCTCTCCTGTCCAGCTCCCAGATGCTCTCATCTAGGCCCATGGCTTTGGCACCGGCTGCAGACGGATGCCACCCACATTTCCAGCATCCAGGGCCAACCCGGTCTAACCCATCTCCCCAACTCCAGACTGATGTACCCCGCTGCCTTCTTCTCAGCCTCTCCCCTGGGACATGCCACCAGCACCTCCAACCTGAAATGTCCAAATGGAAGCCTCCGTGTTTCCCTTCCCCATCTCAGTAACAGCATCACCATCACCTACCACCTGGTCCCGAATCCACCCTTTCCTACCCAGCCACGCCCCCTTCCCTGCTCCCGCACTGGATCCTGTCTCAGCTCTAGCTGCCTCCATCTTCTGGGCTACCACAAAAGTCTGGTCCACCCTTGGCGGCCTGAATACCCTGGGGCGGGGGGGTGGGGGCGGCTAGCTTCCAAACTGCTCTCCACCCTTGCCCCACCCCCACAATACATTTTCCAGCTGTGTTAATCTTTTAAAATGTAATCCAGGTCGGGCCACTCCCTCTCTTAAACCTCTCCAACAACTTCTCATTGTAATGAGAAAACATTCCAACTCAGCAGGGTTTAGGAGGTACTCGGTGGTCTTATGAGCCCCGCCTCTTTCCCCACCTCCTCCACCATTGTTTGTGGTGACCCAACCCTGGCCTCCCTCGGGGTTTTTGTTTGTATAGTCTTCTGCCTCTGCCTGCCACGCTCTCACCCGGGATCTCAATGGCGGCCCTGCTCTCGGCCTTCATGGCAGCCGACTGCCCCCAAGCTCACACCGCATGGATCCGGCCACCAGCGTCAGCTTCCCTCTCACATCAACGTCCTGGGAAGGGTTCTGATTGGCTTAGCCAGTGTCACATGCACACCCCGTCCAATCATCTGTGGCCAGAGAGGTCATTGGGTGGAAACATGGCTGCCATGGCGCCCTGGTTCCTCTGGGGTTGGAGGACTGGGAGGAGGGGCATTCCTGGAGAAGGGGGTTGTGTGATGAGGTGCAGTTTGCCTTTTCTACCTCTCTGCTCAGTCTTCAGTGCACTGGGCCGGTCAGCAGCGCTTAACTTATTGGGGACTGCCCCTTTTATTTGCCCAATGAGAGGTTGTTTTAACCAAAAAAAAGGGCAATATATAGTTACTGATAAAAAAGTTCAAAAATACAGAAAATAGTGGGGAAAGAGACCCCAGATTTCTACCAGCTGATGACAACCACTGTTAACCTCCTCTGGCTCTGTTGTCCTCTGGACAATCACCAGCCATGAACCTGAAGGGCCGCTCTCCTCGCAGATTCCTCAGAGTGCAGTTCTGACTATTGATTATTTATTTATTTAAGGATTTATTCATTCATTCATTCATTCATTCATTTGAGAGAGAGAAAGTGTGCGTGTGTGGTGGGGCGGGGGATGGGGGCAGGGGGAGGGAGAGAGAGAGAGAGACACACACACCATGAGCAGGGGTAGGGGCAGAGGGAGAGGGAAAAGCTGACTCCCCGCTGAGCCGGGAGCCTGCGGTGGGGCTGGATCCCAGGCCCTGGGATCATGACCTGAGTGGAAAGCAGAGGCTTAACTGGCTGAGCCACCCAGGCGCCCCCCCCCCTTTATTTATTTTTGTTAAGGAAGCTCTGCCCCCAAGCAGGGCCTGACCTCAAGATCTTGAGATCAAGACCTGAGCTGAGATCAGGAGTCAGAGGCTTAAACGATTGAGCCACTCAGGCGACCCTTAGTTCCGATTCTTCTTTTCTTTTTTTCTTTTTTTTTTTAGGGCGGGGGAGGGGCAGTGAGGATCTTAAGCCGGCTCCATGCCTAGCTTGGAGCCCAGGGTTCCATCTCACAACTCTGAGATCATGACCTGAGCTGAAATCAAGAGTCGGATGCTTAACCTACTGAGACACCCAGGTGCCCCCAGTTCTGATTCTTAACCCCATTTTTTTCTAATTCTCACTCATCTCCTGCAGTGGCTTCAAATCACCACCTTTGTGCTGGTGATTCCGTCATTAAATCCTCTCCTGCCTATTTCTTAGTTAAAATTTTTATCTGTCTTGTTGGACCTGGCAAGTCCATGAGATGCCTGTGGGTGGCTCAAACTATAGGCTCGTTACACTCCCTCCATATCCTCAAATCTCTTCCTCTCTTGATTGAAACCCTAATTATGGCATCAACATTCCTCCCATGGTTAAAGCCATAAACTTCCAGGTTATTCGCAGTTTCTCTCACTCCCTGCCTCCCTCACCTCGTACCCTTCACCAATCCTATCCATTGTACTAGTTAAATGTGGCTGGCCCCGTTCTTGCTTTTCTGCCCTCACTTCCAAGCACTGGTTCATCCCATCTTGCTGGAACTCATGGAATATTCTTCCTGACCTCCCTGGCTCTGGTCTCCCCTGCCCCTGCATCACCCCCGCCCCCCCCCCCCACCTTTTCATCCCTGTGATTATCTCTCTGAATTGAGGCCAGAGGTAATTTTCTTGAATGTCCATGTAATTATTCTGTTGTCCTCCTTTTAGTGTCTCCAGTGGCCCTCTGCTGTCCACAGGATTAAGCCCCAACTCCTCAGCATGGTATCTGAGGCTCCCACAATCTGGGAGGAATTGACTAGAAGACATTTGTAATTCCCAGGAGACGCTCCAAGACCTGTGCCATGTACTGTCCTCCTGAACAGCCACAACCCTGTCCACTTGCAGCTCCTCCCTGTAAATGGGTCTTTGTGAAATTCCATTCCTTTGATCAGACACCATCACCTCATCCCCATCCACCAGGAAAAATTTCACCCTCGGGGCTCTTGGGTGGCTCAGTTGGTTAAGCAGCCGACTCTTGACCTCAGCTCAGGTCATGATCTCAGGGTCCTGGGATCGAGCCCCGCGTCGGGCTCCCCATTCAGTGGGGAGTCTCCTTGAGATTCTCTCTCTCCCTCTCACTGTGCTCCCCCCCAGCTCACATGTGCGCACACGCGCCCTCTCTCTCTAAAATAAATAAATCTTATGGGAAAATGGAATTTATAGCAAGAAATGTATAAATAGAAATCATTTCTGTAAGAATAAATGGAAAAGGCTAGATTTTGTTCCTTGATGCCCCGGGTGCTGCCACACCAAACCCCTCACCCACAGATCCCTCTCCCAGTTAGAACCCACCCCCCCCTTGTGCATATATAAATGCTAAATACTTCACACAATGCTCCTGTCCACAGATATGTTTCCCTGAGGCAGTGTGAGTTGGACAGAGAGGCAAGGCGGAGGGAGAGGCTCACCCACACTTACGTCTATCAACTCGGCCCCTGCATCTGGGATGCTGAAGCCAGCAGTATCCCACCGGGACTCACATGGGTCCTGAGCATTTCTGCGTTCACGGATCCTTTCCTCCCTTCAAAAAAAATATATTTTTTAAACTGTATCACACATACATGTTGATACAAAAACAAACATAAGGCTGCCTTCATGATCATATATTCATTAGTGTTATATTCATTCTTTATTTTCTGGTTTTAAAATAAGTGATAATGAAGGGGCGCAGTTGGTTAAGTGTCCAACTCTTGGTTCAGCTCAGGTCAGGATCTCAGGGTTGTGAGATCCAGCCCCACAATGGGCTCTGCGCTCAGCGCAGAGTTGGCTTGAGATTTCCTCTCCCCCTGCCCCTCCCCGCTGTGTGTGCACGCACGTGCACACTCTCTCTCTTTCTGCTCTCTCAAATAAATAAATAAATCTTTAAAAAAAAAATAAAAACATTTCCCAGGGCTCTTGAAGTACCAGGGGCCTGAGGCACTGTGCCCTAGAGAATGTACTCTGTACCTAATGGGGAAGCTGACCTTGACTAAGGGGAAATACCTGAAATTTGTTGAAAGCCCGGAGGTCTTACCTCCTCTTCTTCACAGCTCTTTGGGACCTTAGAGAAGAAAGGTAGATTAGTGCTCTCTGCTACAATCTCATATACACTCACATAATAACACGTTTATGCTCTCCAGGCCAAGGGATAAACCATTGATATAACTGCTAAATACACAACATAATGACGTGTATCTTACCCAAAGGAGTCTTACAAATACAGAACAGCCCACGGCAGTTGGCATTCAACGCTGTTCTCTGTGAGTTAGGCTTGTGTTATGGGGGCCACTATAGGGCTGCCAGATTATGTGTATTCTCTTACTTCTATCCAAATTACTGTTGAGGAAACTGAGAATTAGAGGAATCCAGTAACTGGGCCAAGATGGCACAGAGAACAGACAAAAGGGTGACTCCAGGATCTCAACCTCAGTCTGTGCTCTTATGAGTTGTTCTGGAGAGTTCGAGTTTGAGGTGCCCAAAGGCCTTCCACTGGAGAGAGAGGTCTAGGAGGTATTTAGATAAACTAGCTCAAGGCTCAAGTGAGATCCTGAACTCATGACACAGATTAGGGAATTATCTAAGTATTGGTGGCCTTTGGCAATTCAAAGTGGATCATCTTGTTCACTGTGTTGGTTTCTCTGTGTCACCCCGCCAGTCAGCCAGTTTCCCTAGTCCTGTTTCTGCACCTTTTTTTTTTTTTAAGATTTATTGATTTATTTTTAGAGACAGAGAGCACACATGCATGGGGGGAGGAGCAGAGGGAAAGGGAAAGGAAGAGAAATTTCAGGCAGACTCCCCGCTGAGCAGGGAGCCTGACCTGGGGCTCCATCTCAGGACCCTGAGATCATGACCTGAGCAGAAATCAAGAGCTGGATGCTTAACCGACTGAGCCACCTAGGAGCCCCTGTTTCTGCACCTTTAAACCATCCTGACTGGTCCTCCTCTTGGGAGCTAGGCAGGCTTGCTCCTTTGGTGGCTCTTACTCCCTAATCTTTCGCAGGGATGGCTGGTTTCTGAGAAAAGTTTAGGGGGCACCTTCCATCCACGGGCTTGGGGCTTTTGTCTCCAGACCCACTACTCCTCGCTGGATGAGATGACAGAATCTGACTTTCTTCACTTTGGTGTCTGACATGCTCTAGGGACCCAGTTCCTAGGTGACAATCTATGTACTCACCCACCTGAGAAATATTTATTGAGCACCTACTATGTACCAGACATCATTGTAGGTACCGAGGATACAATTGTGATCAAAGTAGACAAAATCCCTGAACCCAAAGAGCTCATATCATAGTATAGAGGCAGGAGGCAGATAATAAAACATTAAGAACAATGCTGTATGTCATGAGGAAGATGGGGCCGCATGATGTGGTATGATGGGGAGGGGGAGGGAGGCAGGGAGAGGGCTCTGGGGGGGGTGGTGACACAGGTCAAGGGCATCAGCAGAGAAGGACTCTCATAAGTCAGGGGACATCCGACTTGAAACCTGAATAGGAGAAGCCACAAGTCATGGGAAGGTGGGGTACATGCAGGGTGCTGAGGTCAGGAGCAGCAAGTCCTGAGGGGTCCGGGCATGGCCTGTCTGGAAGGCCCGCCTGACAGGAGAATGGAGAAGGGGCTTGGAAAGGCAGGAAGAGCTGAGGTGGGCAAGAAGGACCCACCCAGGGCAGCCAAGGATCAGCTGACTGGTGGGAAGGGAAAAGTAAGTCAAGAGAACACTACTCTTGGGGTGCCTGGGTGGCTCAGTCGTTAATCTCTGCCTTCGGCTCAGGTCATGATCCCAGGGTCCTGGGATCGAGCCCCACATCGGGCTCCGTGCTCTGCGGGAAGCCTGCTTCTCCCTCTCCGTCTCCCCCTGCTTGTGTTCCCTCTCTCGCTGTCTCTCCCCCTGTCAAATAAATAAATAAAATCTTAAAAAAAAAAAAAAAACAGAGAGAGAGAGAGAGAACACACCACTCTTTCCCAAGGAAGGAGAAAGACGGAGGAAGAAGGAGCAAGAAGGAAGCAGCCGCAAGACGGCTACACAATTTGCCTGGCCCTTTGTTAAAATTTACCAAGAATTCCCAGATGGCAGCAGCAAGAGCATTGAGCCTCACTGGGCCCCTCTGAGTGCCTGGTGGTGCCACAGAACAGGACGTGCCCCTGATGCTATCCCTGGGCTGCAAGGGGCCCCTCCTGGGAAGATGAGGCGCAGGTCCTCCCTGCACCCCAGGGGGCTCACAGACAGGGCCTGAGCACAGGGTCAAGGTGGTGGATTACATTTTTCTGTTTGGATGAAAATGTTGCAAATTGTACAGTGTTGCCAAACCAACACAATTTACCTAGCTGATTTCGCAGACTCTCTAATTGTTTGACGCTTCTGAGAGTTGGGGTGTTTTCTTTTTTCTCCGGAAGGCTGGGGTGTCTGGTGGGTGGAGGTGGGGCCAGTGCCCTTTCTCCTCCCTCCACCCCCGCATGGCAGGCCACAGGGCTGACCTCTGAGCAGGTGGAGAATTTTCCAGACAGGCCCAGCTGGTTGGAGCCAAGAATGTTTAAGCGCATGCATTATGTCAAATACCATTTATATCAAAATACCCCTGCTTAATCTTAGGCTAATTACCTTACGATTAACACTAGTCGTCTGACCTCGGTAAACCATGTATCCCCCCTGAACATCAGAGTTCCTCATCTGTAAAATGGAGATCATTATACTTATATTTCACAGGGGTGCTGTGAGGATTAAATTATATGAAACGCTTTTTAAAGAGTATTAAGGTCTAGGGACGCCTGGGTGGCTCAGTCGTTAAGCGTCTGCCTTCGGCTCCGGCCCTGATCCCAGGGTCCTGGGATCGAGCCCCACATCAGGCTCCCTGCTCAGCCAGGAGCCTGCTTCTCCCTCTCCCACTCCCCCTGCTTGTGTTCTCTCTCTAGCTGTGTCTCTGTCAAATAAATAAATAAATAAATAAATAAATAAATAAATAAATAAATAAATAAATAAATAAAATCTTTAACAACAACAACAAAAAAGAGTATTAAGGTCTAAACAAATGCCAGTTAATGTTCCCGCAGATCTGCTCAGCAGCAGCTTCATCGGAGTGGATGGGGGACCTTGGCTCAGCCGCGGCTTGACAGAAACGTTGGGGCCACCTGACTCCTGGGCTCTAGTGTATTCTTAACAATCAACTTCTGATCTTCAGTTTCTCAAGTAGCTTCCTTTTCTGGGGGAATCCCCTCGCCTTTCAGTTATGTTTGAGATCACAAATCAATAATCCTGGCTTATGTGCCACATTCTTGTGAGTTGGGCTGGCTTCGTAATTTTAATTGTCCCTAGATGAACCGAGAAGAATCCAGACCCTGGACCTGAGGGTCAGTAGGAGACAGGTAATCATTCTTATCCATTTTCTTAGTACATAGTGCACTTGAGTAATATACTCTCATTAAAATATGCTTAAAAGCAGATGCATTTATGACAAGAGTGAGCAACGGAACGCTCCCGATGCTGTGGGGTGGAGAATGTGGGAGTCTTCCACAATCCTCCTGCCTGTGAGGTGGCTGTTCCTTCTGCCTAGAAGATTCTTCACTCAGACATGCAGGAGGGAAGTCATCTCCTCCAGGAGACCCTATCTCAGAGGGCTCTTTCCTCCACTCCCGCCTTTCCCTGTCTACCCGGCTCAATTCTTCCTGGCACATGCCCACCTGATTCATGTCCTATGGGCTTCTTTGGAATCTCTGCCACCAAATGTGAGCTCCAGAAGAGCTGTGACTGTTGGCTGTGGTGTTTCAGGCTTAGGATTCACAGCCTTGGGCAGCAATGGGATCCAGCTAGAACTTACAAGATTCTTTGGTTTTCACTGTATTTATTTAAAGATTTTGTTATTTTTTAGAGAGAGAGAGAGAGAGAGTGAGCACGGGGTGGGGAGAGGCAGAGGGAGAGGGGGAGAGAATCCAAGCAGACTCTGCACCAAGTGTGGAGCCCAACATGGGGCTCGATCTCACGACCCTGAGGTCAAGACCTGAGCCAAAACCAAGAGTCAGATGCTTAACCCACTGTGCCATCCAGGTGCCCCTCATTGTATTTATTTATTTTTTAAGGTTTATTTATTTATTTATTCATGAGAGACAGAGAGAGAGAGAGAGAGAGGGAGAGGGACAAGCAGGCTCCCAAGGAGCAGGGAGCCCAACACGGGACTCGATCCCAGCACCCTGGGATCACGACCTGAGCCGAAGGCAGACGCTTAACCATCTGAGCCACCCAGGCGCCCTGGATGGCTCAGTGATTTAAGGGGCCGACTTAAATTTAAGAATGTAAGTTATTTTTATTATTATTTTGTGAGGGAGGGGCAGAAGGAGAGGGAGACAGAGAATCTTAAGCAGGCTCCACGCCCAGCTGGACTTTCAACTCACTGAGCCACCCAAGTGCCCCAGGATATTTTAAGTTTTAAGGGAGAAATCCAAACTCAGAGAAAGGAAGGTGGGGAATGAAGGACTGAATGCAATTTGGGGCTCACCTCAGGGTGAAGATGCCAAGTTTGAGCCTTTGTCGAGGCTACTGGCCTCCGTGTCTCAGAGACTACCCCCCGTGTCTCAGAGACTACCCCCCCCCCGCCCCGCCCCAGAGCATGGGATCTGATTGTGGCTATTTGCTTGGTGATTTGATCATACACTATGTTCCATTGACTACATGGGAGACAGTGTACAATCCTGGACCGAGAAATTCCCTGAAATAAAGTGAGGTGGCCACGGTGCACCATTTTAGTGTTTTTATCTGTGAAACTTACTGCCAGTGCTTCTCCAAACCAACCTGCACGCCAAATTAAGAAGCATATAAAAGAGCTTGTAACGCATCGATGCAGCCGGGCTCTGAAAATAGCAGCCCAAGCCACAAACCAGAGAACAGACCTTTGTGAACAGAGTAAAAGAAGCTGTTGTCCTGGGCTCATCTTTTGAGCCATGGATACAACTCCCCACGATTACTGAAGTAACATCTTGAGGCAAAGATAGGAATCAATTGGGAGGAAAGTAGAATTCTTAATACATTAGCTTTTCCTTTTCCTATTAAGTTTCCAAGGCCCTAATTTGCCAGCCGGAGCCCAAGAGAGTGAACTGACATGGAGGCAGGTCATGGAGTCAATGCAAAGCATAGGCTTGACAACATTAGCAGAGGCCGGGCTCAGGATGAAGCATACAGACCAGGAGACAAATCTCAGATGATGAATGGGTTTGCAGTGCAAGAGCCCACACTCTCCACGTGTGACACCCTGACCCTGGGCACCACCTTCCCCAACATGGCTTTACCCCAGTGGTTCCAGTGCACCAGTCTCAAATTAAACTGTTACTCATTTTTCAAACACCATCGAATTTCTCTCCTCAGCCAAACTACGACTACTTAGGCAGAGCAGTTGGTTTCGGAAACTTCTCCATCAGACCTGAATCTAAACCACACAACTTCCTGAGCAGCTTCACATGTGGAGCTATCTTCCCAGACAACACAGCACTTTCCTTGCACCAAGAATATCAAGAAATCAGACCTGAAAATACAAAGTACAAACTGGTGGTTGCCAGAGGGGAAGGACAAAATGGGTGAAGGGGACTGGGAGCTACAGGCTTCCAGCAATGGAATGAAGAAGTCACAGGGATGAAAGGCACCACACTGGGAATACAGGCCATGGGACTAGACTAGTGTGTGGTGACCAGCGTAGCTCCGCGTGCAGGGAACACAGCGTAACGTAGAGCTGTTGAATCACTACGTTGTACAACTGGAACTAACATAACGTTGTGTGTTGACTCTATTTCAAAAAAAAAAAGATAAAAAACAAAAACAAAAACGAATACCAAGAGATACCGTTGGGAGTCAGACCCATAGTCCAGACAGTCTGTTTCTGAGTGGCACCAAAGTCCTACTTTCATCTACCCTGACCATGTTTAATGGTCCTCTGACCATTATTAGTGATTCCAAGGCTAAAAAATTATGCCAAGTCCCTTACGGAGTTTAAGGTAGCTTGACAGATTAAAAAGTCAAAGAGCAAGGGAAGAGAGCGTAGCAGATGACCGAGAAGATCAAGGAGAGCAGCAGGAAGCAAGAGGCTCATTTCTTACACTTAAAGCCCAAAGCTCCAGCCAGGTGGCCCGAAGATGGAGTAAAGTCTCTTCCTGTTACTTTGAAATGCCGCAGAGATGCCAAAGGAAGGTCTTTAGTGGATCATTTAATAGATCTGTTCTTCCTTCCAAAAGATACATGAAATACCATTCCAGTGATTCAATCTTTTAGTCTTAGGTAGATTCCATATAATGAAAGAGATGGGGAGCTCCCTCCCTTCCATCCTTTACAACTCACTAATGAAGCTAAGCAAGGTGGATATTAGTGCAAGGGTGGAAAGGTGGTGTGTGTGGGGGGCTGTTGGACCCAGGGCAGGGTGAGGAGGTGTCCGTGCGAGGCAGGGAGCTGTGGCGATAGTAACTTGGAGTGGGGTGTCAGGGCCTGAGAGGTGAGGCAGCCCTCCACGTGTGAGTCGTGGCAAAAGGAGGAATGTTATATATGAGGGCACTGCACTGGCCCAATGTATTGAGGGTCACGGGAGTTTGGGATTGTTGGAAGAAGAATCTAGAAGTACAGAGAAGAGTAACAACTAGAAGAAATCTTGTGGTGTGATGCATTGAAGGCATTAATCTGAACGGATGGTTTTCAGTATGTTTAAGTATAGAAATACAGATGCAAGTATGCGTGCGTGTACATACGTGCAAATATCCCTGAGCTCTGCCCACTGAGGGGGGTTGGGAACAGCAACACCCCAAAAGCAATGAGCACACTTAGCTTGGTTTCTAAACACCTTTCTGCATTAAAAAAACCCAGAACTCCTTGGGGGAAATTCAGACTGGGGCAGAGAAATGGGAAGATGAGCCTGGAACTTGTGCTTGAAGTGCTCAAAGAACATCGGGGAGTCACAAGGTCACAGCTCTGAAGGGGCCCCCACTGGCCAAATCTGGGGTAACATGAGTACCAAAAGAATGATAGTATATATAATGATCATTTAATAAGACAGAAATCTGAGTCCATATTAAGGAACAGAAAAAAGAAAGCTTTCATAGTAGCAACTTGGAATAAAATCTGGCATGCCTGAGGTTGCTGGGGGAGAGAGGATGTCTGTTTTCCTTCGTCTTCCTTTGGCTGCCTACACGCACTTCAATCCCTTCTGCATAGACTCTGTCCCCTCCCCTGACCTAAGCCAGAGACACTGATGTGCAGCAGGTTTCTTTAGTCAATTATGACCTTCCCACCAACAGGGAAAACTATATCCACATAATCGGTTGTGGGGGATGATTTGGCCATAAGGGTGTGGCTATTAACATGGTGACAGAAGCCAAGAGGATTCTGAGACATCAAGACCTTCTACAACACCTCCATTGAGGAGACACCCCCCGATGTTGCTAACCTCATCTGCAGGGCTGTTCTGCTACCTAGCCCTACCCCGGGTTCAGTCTGGGGGCGGGCTGAAGAGGAGCAGGGGTGGGGAGGGAAGGGAGCCAAGGGATGGACATCTTGTCATTTTTTTTTCCTTTGAATAAATGTCACTTTTTGAGGCAAAAAAAAAAATGAAAAAATGAAAAAAAAAAAAGCTTTCCTTAAAAAATACCAACCAATAAATGTAGAAAGAATGGCAGGATTAGGAGACATTCACAGGCTACCATCATAGTAGCAATTCAGCCAAGAAACTGCAACACAGATTCCAAACTAGTTTGATGAGGAATGGGTTATTTACCAGATTTCAAAGCACAACCCCACAAGATACTTATTAGTAACTTTTCAATAAAGAAACCCAGCAGATACCACCTCCATTAAGTCATCAAGGTTAACATCACCACTAAAAGGGTGATTCAAAATCATGTTATCCCGATAGGATGCGATGGGAAGAGCACAGCATTACTTGATATTCCTGCCAGAAATGTATAACCTGGAATCCAACAGTGAGTAAGCATCAACAAACCCAAATTGAGGGACAGTCTGCAAAACAGCTGTAATCTTCAAATGTCAAGGTCATTAAAACAAACCTGGATTGTTCCAGACTACAGGAGATGGAGACAGGACTACTAAGTGCAACGTTTTTCTGCTGATAGAAGATATTATTGGGGTCACTGGGAAAATTTAGTTATCTGTGGATGGTAGTATTTTCAGGTTAATTTTTAGTTCTGATGGATTTGGTGATATAGAACAGCTTCAGTTATAGGAATTATGCATTTGCAGGAGTGTTGGGACATCACCTTGCAACCTATTCTTAAAAAGTATTCAGAAAAAAATGGACTATTCTTGCAATATTCTTGGTAATTGGTACTTTCCTTTAAATTTGAAATTATTAGGGGCACCCGGGCAGCTCAGTCAGTTAAGCATCTGACTCTTGATTTCAACTCCGGTCATTATCTCAGGGTTGTAAGATCCAGCCCCACATGGGGCTCTGAGCTCAGCAGGGGAGTCTGCTTGAGATTCTCTCTCCCTGCCCCTCCCCTAGCCCCCTCACCCCTGTTCTCTCTCACAATTCTTAAAGTTCTCTCAATTTCTTCTGTGTCAAACATTTAAGGGTACAATAAAAAAAGAAAATGAAACAATTTTGCTAAAAAGTCAAGATCCTTTTAATTTTTTAGAAAGAGGTTACTTAGAGGGAAAACAGTGCTTAAAATTCCACAGAACTGAGGTTAAGTGGAGACCATGACCAAATAAATACACAACAAGGACTCGTTTTGATGCTCCTTAAAGCAGTGTTTTTGAATCAGGTAAACATTCAAAGAAAGGTGATTCTTCTTGATGTGCTTCTTGCTGAACAAAGTTTGTATTCACCTTTGTATGTATCAACTGCCTAGCCTAGGTATTTGAACTCTGAAATAATTTAATGCAACTCAAATGACACTTTAATATATAATACTTTCTTGATTTCTTCAATTCATATATAATAAATTCTTGATGCCTTTAAATTCATGATTCCCATGACCATTTCAGTTATGATAAATTACAAAGTGGCAAGAAAGATTCTTTGAGATCTCAAAGAAAGAAAGAAACCAGAGGATGGGGTGCCTAGGTGGTTCAGTTGGTTAAGCGTCCAACTCTTGAACTCAGTTGAGGTCTTAATCTCAGGGTCATTGAGTTCAAGCCCGGCACTGGGCTCCATGCTGGGCATGGAGCCTACTTAAAACAAAAAACAAAAAACAAAAAACAAAACAAACTTGAGGAAAGTATATATATTAAAGGCCTTCACAAATATGAAGAACAATTATTAAAATCTTGATAAAAAGCAATCTGTCCTAGGTTCAAGGTACAAGTCTGAATCCTTGAACTTTCCAAGATCAAGACACCATTTGCATATGTTCTTTTTTAAAAAACTCCAATGAACTCCTATCCCATCAGGAGCAGGTGCTTCTCAGCCAGCACCAGACAGAGGAGGCTTGCGATATTTGCATTGAATCCAAACCCGGTACATTGTCAGCTGTTTCCCCCGGTTCACTTGCAATCGGCGATCCACCAGGTTTTGAACCTTTTCCAGTCCAGCAGTAGTGAAAAGCGTATCCATCTCCTCTGGTTTGGAAAAGAGATGTTTATGTATTTTCCGCTGAGGAAAAAACATTATCTACCACTTCCTATGTTTAGTGGGGCTCCGTGAGACTGTTTTTATTTATATATTTTAAATGGCTTGAGCCGCGCTGCTTATTTATAAGTGCAGTAGCAGTTTGGTAACAGCAAGTTCACATTTAAATGGGGGAAGCCGAACTGTCTGGGAAGGGCAGCTTGGTATCCCGAGGGAGACCCAAAGAGTTGGCTGACGGGGAGGAATTTTCAAGAAGGGCTTTACGGACACCTTAAGATTACACGCAAAAATCTACATAAATGTAATGTCAAAGCCACTTTTTTAGGGTAGAGATTCCTCCATTTTCACCAGAGGCTGAAAAAAGTATGTGACAGAATAAAGGGCCCGGGAATGGCAGTGGGCACATGGGCAGGGCCGGCCGCAGAGGAGAGCCGTTCTGGGTTACAGCTGGAGCCAGGGAGCACGGGCCTGGCTCCGGGGCCCCTAGAGGGTGACCCAGCCTGCAGGGTGACACCAGTCGCACTCAAGTCCCGCAAAATGGGGCAGGTCTCCTGTTTTGGACAAAGGGATCGGGAGGAAGAGCAGACCGCAGGAGGGCCATGCAGAGGGCTGAAGGCTCCTGTTAAGTGGAGCCTGTTTGCAGAACAGCGAACGGGTTCCGGGCAGCCGAGCGCAGGGTGGCGAAGGCTGCCACGGGTGGGAGGGCCCAACAGTCTTACTTCTGAGAGTACACGGAGCAACGTCTGAGCTGGTGTTTGGGGGACTACTGGCGTACGCAAAGATGAACGTTTTCATACCTTGTGTGAAGAAGTAAACTCTAGTACCGTCACCTCTCACGTAGAAATTTTCAGACAGACACTGACCTGTGGAGCGATGTGATAAAATCAGAGAAACTTTAAAGCACTTCTTTGAATTTCACTGCCAATCAAATGTGCATCGTGATACCGATTTCTTGGGCAGAGAACAGAAGCCTTTCTTGGTTACTCTGGGCACCTTGCAGGAATCGGCAGTTTCGCTGCTATGAAGGAACGGTGCTTTGGAACGAGCAGTGCCGGGGGCGCCATCAACCACAGTGTTCAATCACACGGGCAATCCTCAGCCTTCTGTTCTAGAGCTGTTTCCTGTTGCAAACAGTGTTTCCCTCCTCCCTCATTCAATAAATACCACATACTCTTTGTAAAACAAAAATAAACAAAAGCCAGGGACTGTAGCTACGCTGAAGGGAGGGAAACCTGAGCCACTGGGACCATTTCCCACGTCTCGCCACGTGTCCACACACACTCATAAATACAACCCGCGTGCTGTTTTTATCATGCATGCTCTCCCCTCAGCTGCCAAGCTCTCTGACCTAATGTCAATTTATCAACCTGGTAGGTGATCCTGCACCTTTGGAATGTCAATATAATCTTACTTGCTTTACTTTGCTTATTTCTCCCCAGCCACTCCTGTGTGTGCGATCAAGTTTAAAACAGTCACCTGCACACTTGCTTTTCTCATCTGGGAACGCAGAACGGAAACCCTGCCAGGACCGCCGGTCTGGGGCCCACCTCATGCGGCAGGCACAATGCTCCCCTCCCCAGAGGCATTCACTTTGTTTCGAAGCTTTTGCCTACACACACATTACATGCTAGTTCTTGAGTAGTTCCCCAAAGGACTGTTAGACTGAGTAGATAACACCACTGTGCTTAAAAAAAAAAAAAAAACAAAACCCAAAAACCCAAACACCATTAACAAGTTGTTATTTCTACCAGTAATGGATTAGTGTATCTCCTTCTTTGAAATGGCCAGCGGTAGGTTTAAGAAGTAGTTCTCTCACTATAGTTTTGTTACCTTGAAGTTTGTTTTTGGCCATTTGGATTTGCCCTTCTGTGAATCAACTCTAAAATTTTCCTTCCCTGTTTTTTGGGTGGGTTGCTGATCTCCTTATCAATTTGCCAACAGGCCCTTGAAAAGCAGAGATAATAATTGAGTCTTTATCTGTTCTAGGCACTGAAATTATTTGTCTTTCAATTTTTTAATGGCATCTTTTGCCATGCCACATTTAAAATTCCTTATGTAATCAAATCTTTTCCCGAAGGTAGCTATTCTAAAAGTAGCTGTCTTGGTTAAAAGATCTCCCAAATACCTAGATTATACAAATCTTCAAAAACATACCGTTCTTGTCATGTATTAAGTAACCTTATATATGGAGCTATAATTCTAGAGTTTCTATTTGATTTCACTGACTTCTAGGTCTATTCTGATGACAAAACTGTTGCTTTGGTAATAGTAGCAAAATACCTTTTTTAAACCGAAGCTGAGCCATGTCGTAGCGGCCATAATCTCGCAGAAGCATCATCCCTCCGGGCTTTAGAAGCCTGCTCAGCCTGTTGATAGCCTTCTGCATCCTGCGGGGCAACACAGAATGAAGATCAGGTCTCCTTAAGGACAGGATTCCTTTTCCTTATAGCATGCCCGGAAAAGCCAGTGGACTTCCTAACCTTGACACACGAACCCTGACATCTCAGCTCCTCTGCTCTTGCTTCAGTGAGAATGGGAGCACACACCCAAGCTTCTCAGGTGCTTCTGCTGTCTGCTCATGACCGTGTCTTTGACCCACTCCCTTCACCAGGAAGAGGCCTGAGGATAATCCGCTTCTGCCGGAGGGCTCCACTTAAATACTCTGCGTCTGGCTTACTTCCTACTCCTCCTGGGACGGCCTCTTGGGGAAGCCACCCCTGTCCTGTGCCCCTGGGGCTCTCGGAGCACAGCCCTGAAAACCTGCAGTGAGGACTACTAGTTAGCTGACTCATCCGCCTGCCCCCAGGCCTGAGAGCTCTGAAGGCAGAGACTGTACCTTTCCATTTGTTAAATGAAGATGAAACCTCAAGCACTTAACAGTTTACATGGTGAGTCAGAATGCAAATGAGTGCCCCAGGCAGAGCGCTTTACCTTCTGACTGCACTTCCCACATGCAGGCTTAGTGCTGGTTTCGCCTATGCTAACCTTGGAAGTATCAATGCTACAAAGTCTACTTGAATACTGAATAAATAGTTTTTAATTTTAGTGTTTTATTTCAGTCCACGTCAGTTTTTAAGTTTGTAGCATTTAAACTTCCACTGATATTTTTTTTTTTTTAAAGATTTTATTTATTTATTTGAGAGAGAGAATGAGATAGAGAGAGAGAGAGAGCACGAGAGGGAAGAGGGTCAGAGGGAGAAGCAGACTCCCTGCTGAGCAGGGAGCCCGATGCGGGACTCGATCCTGGGACTCCAGGATCATGACCTGAGCCGAAGGCAGTCGCTTAACCAACTGAGCCACCCAGGCGCCCAACTGATATTTTATCTATTAATCAAACTCTACCCCCAACGTGGTGCTTGAACTCACGACCCTGAGATCAAGAGTCACATGGTCTACTGACTGAGCCAACCAGGTGCCCCGAGACTTCTGCAGTTATGAATGTTTATTTTTTTATTTGTTTAAAAGATTTTATTTATTTATTTGACAGAGGGAGACACAGCCAGAGAAGGAACACAGAGGGAGTGGGAGAAGCAGATTCCCGCTGAGCAGGGAGCCCGATGTGGGGCTTGATCCCAGGACCCCTGGGACCATGACCTGAGCCGAAGGCAGACGCTTAACGACTGAGCCACCCAGGTGCCCCTGCAGTTATGAATGTTTAAACCATGCCTGGCTTTTGGGGCTGTCTTGCACCTGCCTTTCTGCACGCTCACAATATCCCTCCCTGTCAGGTCAGATGACTCAGTGCTCTTCTCAAGGAAACATGGGACGGAGATAATCGCTCGCTCCTCTGGGTCTCTGGAGAACGCTGCTTCCTGAGGACAGTATCTCATCCGGACAGCTGGCTGCCCACGTCTAAGAACCTTACCAGTATCTCGCAAGGTTCAGCACCTAAACTGGATTTTATGGAATTTTATGTATTTTATGGAATTCCCCTGTACTGCAGTTTTCCAAAGAACTTAAACATAAAAGAACACCCGAGTTAAGCTTCACTATAAATTCTGTGTTGTTAGTAAGGCTGGTTTACCAAAAGCATTTAAAAAGCCCAATGAGGGGTGCCTGGCTGGCTCAGCTGGTCGAGTGTGTGGCTCTTGATCTCAGGGCTGTGGGTTTGAGCCCTACGTTGGGCGTACAGATTACTTAAAAATAACATCTTAGAGGTTTATTTATTTTTTTAAAGATTTTATTTATTTGAGGAAGAGTGTGAGCAAGAGACAGCACAAGCAGGATTGGGGCGGCGGAGGGGGAAGGCAGAGGGAGAAGCAGACTCCCCGCTGAGCAGGAAGCCTGATGTGGGGCTCGATCCCAGGACCCCGGGATCATGACCTGAGCCGAAGGCAGTTGCTTAACCGACTGAGCCACCCAGGTGTCCCTTAAAAATGACATCTTAAAGTAAACTAAAAAGCCCTATGAGGGGGCTGGGGCTCTAAACAGCGGGGGGCTCTAAAACAGCGGGCTGCGATTATCAGCAGGGGTCCCCCCACACCCAGTAACACTGCTCTCCCATCCCCTGTGGATGTTCAACCATGGCACCGAAAAGAAGAACCAACCGCTGGGGCACCTGGGTGGCTCAGTCGTTAAGCGTCTGCCTTCGGCTCAGGTCCTGATCTGGGATCGAGCCCCGCATCGGGCTCCCTGCTCAGCGGGAAGCCTGCTTCTCCCTCTCCCACTCCCCCTGCTGTGTTCCCTCTCTCGCTGTGTCTCTGTCAAATAATAATAAAATCTTTAAAAAAAAAAAAGAAAAAAAAGAAGAACCAACCGCTGTAGCCAACAGGCAGAGGTTTAGAGGCAAACAGGTTTATTAGGAAAAGGGTTGAGACACTTGTATCACTTTGACAGAATGGCTTTTCCCGGCCTATCAGATAATCCTGCTTACTTAGGGTCCAACCCTGGTATCAAAGTTCCTGACCCAAGCTTTGTTCTGTGACACTACTGGCTAGGGGACCTAAAACTTACTTGTCTGGAACAACGGCCGAAAGAACAAATATGAGGATGATGATGTCGAGGCTCTCCCCGGGCACTGGGTAACTCGTATCTTCATCACACAGATCATGGACAAAGGCAAAGCACCGACAAGGATCGTATGCTGAATTTGTCTGCCGACAGTTGAGAGACACATAGGTTAGAAAATGTTCACACAGCCTGGAGGAAAGCTAATCTTGCTTGAAATGTAACCGCTGCTCCTGCTGCTGAGGGCTATCGCTCTAATCAGGACGCACGCCTTCTTACTCAAAGCCTGAGAACGTCCAACAATTCCAGGGACGAGCCTGGGGAATCCAATTGGTATTTTTACTTATTTATTTTTTAACCTTTTTTTTTTTTAAAGATTTTATTCATTTATTTGAGAGAGAGAGAGAGCGCACGCGCGCACGAGAGAGAGCATGAGCAGGGAAGGGGGTAGAGGGAGAAGGAGAAGCAGACTCCCCGCTGAGCAGGGAGCCTGCCGTGGAGCTCAAGCCCGGGACCCTGCGATTGTGACCTGAGCTGAAGGCAGACGCTTAACCCACTGAGCCACCCAGGCGCCCCGCCAACTGGTACTTTTAAAACGGAATGTTTAAAAAAACATTAAGTAGAGCCCGTGACTCTTGATCTCAGAGTCATGAGTTCAAGCCCCATGTTGAGGGTAGAACTTACTTAAATTAAAAAAAAAAAAAAAGGTAAAAAGTTTTTCTTAAAAGTAAAATGAATGTGGCGGGGGCGCCTGGATGGCTCAGTTAGTGAAACATCTGACTCTTGATTTCAGCTCAGGTCATTATCTCAGGATTGTGAGATCAAGCCCCGTGTTGGGCTCCATGCTGGGCAGGGTGCCTGCTTAGGATTCTCTCTTCCTCTGCCCCCCGTGCCCCCTACAGCCCCCTCTCACACTCACACTCGCCCTCTCTTAAAAAAAAAAAAAAGGAATGTTCTTGATTCTTCTACTTTTATTCTTCACTCTGATGCATAAAGTTAGATTTGAGGCCTGGAAAGTGATCAGGAAGGTAAACGACCACAAGGAAAAAGAAAAATCTCATCAGGAGAGAGAAAACATACTGACATTTAAAATCATGATTTAAAACAACTCCCAAACCAAGTATAGCATATTACACCAATCACAGAATTCTCCAGGAAAACATATTAGATGTGGAAAATTTAACTTTATATTTTATTGTCATAAAATTAACCAAAGAAAAGAATAAATTAACTAAAGATAAGCTCAATATTCACCTGGTCTACATCCATAAAAGTAACTCACTCCAGAAAGACACAAACCACCAATTCCAGATCTCCTGTGCTAGCAGCATTAGACATGACCATAACCGACACATTTTAGGGTAATTTCTCTTTCTGTATCTCTCTTCTCCAAAAATGTGACTTTGTTCCTCATTGGCCACAGCTAATTCAAACAGGGCAAGTAGATTATCAGCTGGGCCGGGTCAACCAGACTCTTTCTGGGGACTCTGGAATCAGGACAAGTCATTCTGGTGAGGTTCTGAGAACACCTGAACAGGGTGGACACGTAAGGGGGCAAGCACGTTGGCATCATGTGACAAACCCATTACAGAAAGCTGGTCTGTAAAGAGGAAAACAAAGGGCAAATGGCTCTGGGCTATGCGAGATAGGAAACCATGAGCTTGAGGGAGGTACTGTGACAGGAAGAGGAAGGAGTGGAAACAGCTCACCAGGAGCCAACAGGCCTTGGCATCTGCCACCTTTTCGGGGCTGAGTGCCTTGGCTACACTTTATGCCTTTGGGTTCTATGACCTTCTTTCACTGAATGAGTTTGTCTGGGTGTGTCTGTGACTTGTAACTCAAAGAACCCTGACTAGAAACAATCTTCTCATTTTAATCCTTAAAACCTATGTTTGGAGACGTCAGGAGACCGGCCCAAAGTTCCACAACCGGCCAGTGACAGGTTCCCCATTCATGCTTGGTTCTTTCCTCTACTCGGGCTGTTCCAGCAAGTCTTTTACTTTCAGACCACGTAAGAGTAACAGAAATTTGCTAGAGACCTTGATTTTTAGGAGACCCTTTCCCCTTTAATCAGTGAAAATTACAGATGGGACCCAATGCACTTACCTGGACCAGTTCTACAGCTGTGGTGGAAAAATCACAACAGTAAACAAAGAGTCCCGGATCACTGAAATGGGCAGAAAAAAGAGTCGAACAATTAAGACTGTAAACTGAATTATATCTGTTCTCCTTCCTGTGTAGCAGACTTAAAATATCAAAGGTCCCATATATTGGCAGTGGAACAGGTTTTGAAGCTCACCAATTTTCCTGATGACAAAGATAACAAAGAAATTGACATCTTGTCACCCACAGTTCCCAATAACCATTATTACCGGTCTGCTGAAGTTTTGAGAAACAACACACCCCTTTCTCCTCTTTGCTATCCTATAGTTAAACTTTACAACACACTTACTTGTTAGTTTGTAAAATCGGAAAGACCGTGTTTCCCACACCACAACCAACCTGCGGACAAAAACGAACTTTTAGTTACAGGACTTTCAAGGAATTAATTCCCTAGGGCTAGATAAATAATCAACAATAATGTTGCTTAATTGTATTAGTAGGGAAGGTGCAGTGACCAGAGCTAAATAGTAGCCACGACATTCCCCAACCTTGACCTCAGGAAGTCTAAAAGAGGTAGCCGTAACAGACAAGAGCATGGGCTCTCGACAGCAGAAGGGAGCTGGTGTGGAAAAAAGGGCATGGATTGCTTTTACTTTTTGAGTTTTAGCAAATGGTCCTATAGATGATATATTTTTTTTCTCATTAATACAGTACTTGCCAACCACTTTCCCTAGGCTGCCTGAGGAGGTATAGGAAAGGGAACATACAGGGTAGAAGAGACATGGGAGAGGGCGCCTGGGTGGCTCAGTGGGTTAAGCGACTGCCTTCGGCTCAGGTCATGATCCTGGAGTCCCGGGATCGAGTCCCACATCGGGCTCCCTGCTCGGCGGGGAGTCTGCTTCTCCCTCTGACCCTCTTCCCTCTCGTGCTATCTCTCATTCCCTCTCTCTCGAATAAATAAATAAAATCTTTAAAAAAAAAAAAAGAAGAGACATGGGAGAAAGACCTATAGGAGGTGGAGACAGTTCCTGCCCATGACAAAGAGGATGAGAAAGGCCACCATCAGCTAAAAGAGCCCCATGGCCTCTGAGAGAGCAAAGCCCAGAATGGCATAGAAGAGTTGTTGCTTCAGAGAGGGGGGATTCCTGGCATGACCAGTGATGAGGCTCCCAAACACAGTCCCAATTCCAGCCCCAAAGCCAGCCACCCCGACCGCGGCAGCCCCAACCCCAATGAACTTGGCTGTGTCGATGTCCCTTGAAATGGGACTGGTTCAGAAGCTGTAGCTAGTAATAAGTGAGGTGAGGGGATGTGGGGCTGCCAAGCTGCTGAGGCTCCCATCTGTCATGTCTCCGGTGGTTTTAGCACCGCTGCAGTGATTGGCTCAACAGCTGAGAGGTGCTCCTGACCAGGAAGGGGGTGGAGACGAACTCTGCAAAGGTGTACATTTATTTTCAGGGTATGAGGGGCTGTAGCAGGAGAGCTGCTCCCGTGCAAAGAAGACAGAGAGGGCAGATGAAATGTTCTCTTACTGAACTGCACTGTATCATTATTGGAAACCTGTTTCTCAGATTAAGCAGAAAAATTCATGGAAAGGGGACCATGGATTACACTGTCCTAAACATGCTGCTGGGTGTGCTAATAACAGTGACCCTTTGGGGCTGGGTGTCTGACTCTTGGTTTCGGCTCAGGTCATGATCTCAGGGTCAAGGGATCGAGCTCTGCGTCAGGCTCTGTGCTCAGTGCAGAGTTTGCTAGAGATTACCTCCCTTTCCCTATCCCTCTGCTCCTCCCCCTGCTCACACACGTGCTCCCCCTAAAATAGATAAATGAAATCTTTAAAAACAAAATAAAAAAAAACTCCCCAAACCCAAAAAAGACAGTGACCATTTACCAAGGGCTTACTACATGCCAGGCACTGTTTTTAGCCATTTTACATCATTATCTCAATATTTGTCATTCTCATAACTACCATGAGGCAGACAGAGGCAGAAGTCCCCTTCTGCTTGGGGAGGGGAAAGGACTAGTAACAAGGTCAGGCTGGAGTACTCAACCGCAAGGCTAATTAGCTTCCAGCGGAGCGTAGTCACCGCCTCTAAATCTGCAGTACGGTACCCACCTAGGCACGTTTCCAGGGGTAGTCCTGCCTCCACAACACCGCCCCAACTAGGAAGACAAGAACTCTCCTATGCCTGAGAAGCAGCCATCATCGCGACTGACCCCCCCTCCCCCATCTTATGTTACAAGAGAAGTCAAAGAATTTGTCTTGTGACTTGGGACTCTTCCAGGCAGCAGGTACAGCAGATGCTACAATGTGCAGATGCGATAGGATGTCCCCAGGTAGCACCCTCAGGTGATCTTTCTTTGCCACAACCACCAAATTATCTGGTCTGAATTTAGGACATGTCATTAGTTCAAAAATGGAGGTGTTTCTAGGCCAACATAAGAGTCAAGTCTAGTCAGCTTCTTCAGACAGAATCACTTCTGCGGTCAGCCTCTCGGTGCCACCCGTGTGTACAATAAAACAGCCCCGTTAACCCCACTCTCAGGACAACAGAGGGGGGTTACCTCGAGTATTCTGTAGGTGGCTGAGGATCCAGGGAACTCATCAGCACAGATTTCCAGGCGGTTGAGTTTCCGAGTTACATCTCCTTCTACAGGAGGCACCTGTGTTTTACGTCCAAGGCTATCTGAAGAACACGTGTGCTGTTCTTCTATCTTTAAACCAGGTCCGTCCTCCTTGCTCCTACCTTCAGGTACTTCACTCCTCTTGTTCTCTGAGAGCCAATCATTAAAGTCATTTTGGTCCGGGCTAGGTGCCAACTCTGGGAATTCAGTGAAAAGCCAATGTCTATCCTTGAAAAACCTGTTTTCGTGGATTTTGTAGAACTCATTCCAGTATTTGTGGGCATTGACTTCATAATCAACTGTAAATATTAAAGAATTAAAAAAACTCTCAATCTCTCAATATTTTATGTGTCCCTAATGTCAAATGTCATCCTGCTTCACCAAATGTCACTTTATACTAAAAGTATCCTCAAGTAGAGCTATAATCTCAGAGCTGGAAATCTGGCAGTCCTACCACCTACCCTACCTGAATTCCCCTCTGTGTCTTGTCCTTCTAGGGAGGAACTCCGACCAGGGAACTTACTGGTTCCACCCACATCTTCAGGTGGCTCTTAGCTACTAGAAAATTCTAACGTTAAGGAAAAAAAAATTCTAACATTAAGCAAAAAAATCTGTCTTCTGGTCAAAAAGTCGTACTATTTCTTAGGGCCATACAGAACAATTCTTTTGTATTTAAGGGCAGTTATTTTCCCCTCTAAATCTTCTCTTTTACAGGTGAAATGTCCCAGGTTCTTCAGTCATTCCCTATGTGAACTCTATGGTTAATGACACATGCAGCTCTTCCTTAAATATACTCCTCTGTCTGTGGTTCTTTATTGAATGTGGAGCAAAGAAAGAATTCAATACTACTAAAAGATCCTAAAAATGGGACAAAGGGGGAAAGGAGAAATGCTGACAAGAGGGAAAAATGTCTTCCAGATGAGAAGAGTTTCGATGAGAGAGGACAGGGGAGACTTAAGAAGGGTAGACTGTTTCCACTACAGTTTAAGGTGATCAAGGCAGTGGGCAGTACTAGACTACAGTTTTCTGCTCTTTGCCGATATAGGACCTCGACTACTGTAGTAGGAAAGAAAAGAAAAATCTAAGAAATTGGATTTTAGTTCCACCATTCCTACTAACTAACTGCTTACCTCTGGGTAAGGCACTTAATGTCCTGTGGTCCAAGTTTCTTTAACTGTAAAAAGAGGATATTGGACTATATGATTTTCAAAATCCCTTTCAACTCTAACTTGCTTTGATCTAGTCTCTGTCAAACTATGTAAGGTGAATACTTTGTAACTGGAATCTTCTTATTGTTATAGTGAACTGTGGGATACTACTCTCCCAATTTCTAGTCCTACTTTCAGTTGTCATCTAGCACACAGGCTCAGCTAGTCCTAGTATTAGTATCTAGAGATATTCTGCAGTAAAATCATCCACCTCTCCAGAAGAGGTCTCTTTTTCTTTGGCCAGACTTACCTACACTCCTCTTCACCCTCCTTTCCTTGGCAGAAGCCCTAAAATCCCCACAGCCAAGGAAAAGACACAAAATTCACCAGTCATTAGCTACCCCCCCACAACAATATTTAGAATCTGATCGTTAGAATCTAGCTTCAATGACATTTCCTCAGCTAGGGTAATCATATAGACGAGGCACAACATCCAAGTCGATCATGTGACCAAACGGTTACCATAGGCCAGTCGTATTATGGCTCTAGTCGACGTACTAAAAATTAATCGCTAGGAAATATATCAAGATACTGTTATTCCCTCTCAAATAAAGCCAAAACCCAAACTCCCTCTTCGCCCTAACAAGATTTTAGGGTGAAGCCCTTTTCCATCCTAACCCAGCCCCACCCCTCCCGTTCTACCCCCGAATTCGGGATCAGTCCAGTAACAAAGGCTCTTGGCGGTCTAGGTTCTCCGGCCTCTCCGGGAGAGTGCGTCCAGTAGTACGCTGGCTGCTGACACCACTGAGGGCCCACCTAGGCGCACCTTGCTTCTCCTGGCACACCCGCTGGGTACTGTTCTCCCGGACTTTCCTCTCCGCTGCGGCGGCCTGCTCTTCCGACCACTCCACATTGTCCCTGGGAAAATCAAACGGGCAGCTTAGGGGCCTCACGTCCGGCAGGCTGCGTCGCTGGCCACGCAGAGCCTCTCCGGTGGAAGGAGAGTGCCTCGAGCAGGGCAGCGCGACTCGTGGTCGGCTGTCAGAGGCTTCTCAGAGCGCACGGGGCTGCGGGACAGAGGACAAGCCGCAGGCGGGACGAGGGGTAGGGCAGTTACCAGGCATTATGGTGGAAGACGCGCGCCGGATCGTTCAGGAACCTGCTTCCAAACTGCTGCCTCTTCTCGCCGACCGCAGCCGGAGCGCACTCAGGATAGGAGCCCGCCATGACACCGGAGCCGGATATGCCTACCTTTCCGACACGCGAAAACTTCCTGTGGGGCCACTCCCCCTCCGGAAGTCGCGGGGTCCGGGCGGGAAAAGAGCAAGGAGGGGCGGGGCAGTTCTGAAGCCCCAGTCTGGGTTGGAGCTGGAGCTCCGCCCCATAGGGGCGGTCCCTAAGTTGGGGAAGTGCTCTCCGTGTAAGGAGCGCTCGCCCACAGAGTTTCTCTGAGCTGGCTTTTCCTCTGTCGGCAAAAGGCGCCGGTGGCCGTGCAGGCCCGCAGGAAAGTGGGAGACAGGGATCCCTGGGTGGCTCAGTGAGTTAAGCGTCTGCCTTCGGCTCAGGTCATGATCCCAGGGTCTTGGGATCGACTCCCACGTGGAGCTCCCCGCTCGAGTTCCGCATGGAGCCTGCTTCTGCCTGCTGCTCTCCCTCCTGCTTGTGCTCATGCTCTCCTTCTCACAAATAAATAAATAAAATCTTAAAAAAGGGGCTCCTGGGTAGCTCAGATGGTTAAGCGTCTGCCTTCTACTCAGGTCATGATCCCGGGGTCCTAGGATCGGGCTCCTGGCTCAGCAGGGAGCCCGCTTCTGCCTCTCTCCCTGCTCATGCTCTCTCTCAAATGAATAAATATATATATTTTTTAATCTTAAAAAAAAGTGGGAGACATTACGCTTGAGCCTCCTTTCTATACTGGGGTCGTCTAACAGGTTTCCCAGTTTCCCTCAAGTTTTTTTTTTTTTAAAGATTTTATTTATTTTTTTTGACAGAGACACAGCGAGAGAGGGAACACAAGCAGGGGGAGTGGGAGAGGGAGAAGCAGGCTTCCCGCTTAGCCGGGAGCCCGGTGCGGGACTCGATCCCAGGACCCTGGGACCATGACCTGAGCCAAAGGCAGACGCTTAACGACTGAGCCACCCAGGTGCCCTCCCTCAAGTTTTAAGACAGGAAAAATCTTGAATCACTTTGAGAATTAAGGTGCCTAGTTCCCTTTAGACCTGATGGCAGAAGAATTTGAGGAAGATAGCAAGCTGGCTGAGGAAATAAGCAGTTTTCCAGCTTCTGTAGTGGGCTCTTCATAGTGTGAAAAGCTATGAAAAAGAAAAGAATACTATTTTTCTGGGTAGGGGGATATGGAATGAATTCTGAGAACATGAGGTTAATTTATATAATTATATAATTTTTATTTTTATTTATTTTTAAGATTTTATTTATTTATTTGAGAGAGAGAATGAGAGAGAGCACGAGAGGGAAGAGGGTCAGAGGGAGAAGCAGACTCCCCGCTGAGCAGGGAGCCCGATGTGGGACTCGATCCCGGGACTCCAGGATCATGACCTGAGCCGAAGGCAGACGTTTAACCCACTGAGCCACCCAGGCGCCCTAATTATATAATTTTTAAACTATGTTTTTTTTTTTTTTTAAGAATTTGTCAGAGAGAGAGAGAGAGCACACAAGAAGGGGGAGCAGCAGAGGGAGAAGCAGGCTCCCCACCGAGCAGGGAGCTCTAGTCCGCTTGATCCCACTGATCCGAAGGCAGATGCTTAACGCACTGAGCCACCCAGGTGCCCCTATAATTACATAATTTATAACCACCTACTTTTTGGAATTATCCATACCTGAGCTTGTTCACACAATCAGGACTGTAATACAACACATAAAGTTTGTTATATTAATACATTTTCAGCCTTACATTTCTGTTTCAATAATTACTATAAACTGATTCTCAAAATAATCTAGAAGGAAGTATCCTGTTGATATAAGGTTTAGTTGAGAAGAGTTCCAGGCGAGTAAGGACTACCATTTGGAAGGAGTTCAGGTAATGGTTAATTAGTTATTTAAGTGGTGCAGTACTAGACAGAGCCCACTGGTAACCAGTAATCATTTACTTCATTGAACATTCTTTCCATAGGCAAAACTGAAGGGAGCTATGAGAGATTCTGTATCTTTCTCAAAAAAGAAATGGAAACAAGCCTTAAACCCTCAATCACAAAGAAAAATACATGAGTGAATCGAAAAAATAAGGTAATAAAGAACTTGTACTTTATTCGAAAACACGTTTGCCATTCTCACGGTCTTTTGAAACATTTTGAACAAAACCTCCTTTCCAAAAAACAAGTACAAGGATTTTTATCTTTTCTCAAGGCCAGTTGTTTGATATAGTGGTTGGTTTATATTTATTCTTGGCATCTTGTTCTCTCTTCCGCATGCTTTTTTCTCCCCACACCAAAAACTATTAATGCTCCTAATCAGCAGTCCTACCGCATATTTCCTTGCATAGAGCTCACTCTCTGTTTTCCCCTGAAGTCACTTATTATGTTAGTTCCAATAATTAGTCATTGAAAATGTCAAACAACTTGGTCCCTTTTGATGAAATGTGATAAAAGTATCCTAAACCTAATTTTTATACAATTATCTTTGGTTGACCTGTACAACTCATTTTTCTTCATCTTTTGAAGCACCTAAAATCATTTTTCTGAAGAAATTTGGAAGACATGGCTGTGAGTCCTTTTTAGTATCAGACGATATATTGGACTGTATCTTCAGCAATACTTTTCAGGGGACCTAAGGGTCCCTCTGCTGGTGAGCTTCAAGAGCTTTTCTAGCTGGGTGGCATGGGTTCAAAGCCTGAAAAAGTTAACAACTCTCAGTCTGGACTATTGCCTTGGGTGTCAACCTGGGACATGGGTAGTTAATTATTTCATGCCTTTCTTTCAGTTCCGATCAGTGGAAATTCTGGTCTGTGTAAGCATGTGCTCTGGAACTGAAAGGTGGGGGAAGGGTGTCCTAATTTGTTTCACGGAACATGCAGCAGCCCTAGAGAATTGAATACGCTGGTTTAACAACTTTAAACAGACTTTGTGGTTTTTTTCTTATTGCAAAATAAATGTGTTTATTGTAGAACATTTAGACAAAAGAAAAAAGGAAACTACCCCATTCCATCCTTAGTTTAATCCATTAAACACTTTGGTTTATATGTTTCCAGTCTTTTTCTCTAATTGACTTATAGAAGTAACTTTTACATTAAAATAGTTTCAGAACTGCGTTATGCCCTTTTTTTCACAGCTTGATTGAGGTTTAGTTTACATACAATTAAATTCATCCATCTTAAGTGTATAGTTTGATACATTTTCATAAAAATCTATATTTGTGCAACTACCATCAAAATTAGGTTCTAGAACAACCCCGTAAAGTTTTCTCATGGCTCTGAGCAGTTGTAGTTTTATAAGTTGATAATAGTTTGTGAATATCATTATTCTGCTTTAATGTTCTTTTCTAACATTGTTTTAATGACCCTGGTATTGTTTTATAGAGCTGTATCATGATTTGCTGGACACTTAGGCTACTTTAAGTTTCTTACTATTAAAAATCCAACATGATAATCATCTTTATAACTAAATCATTTGTATATTCATGATTACTTCTTTAGAAATAATTTCTAGAAGTGAAAGTACTGAGTCAGTGGTTATAATTAGCTGCATTACTCAGCTGTGAGGTCAGGGCATTTTACTGTTCATTCACTGTTATATATCCAAGTCCTAGAACCCAGGCCAGCACACATTATGCAACTCAATAAATAATTGTTGAATGAATGGCTGAATACCTGTTGCTATACTGTATTTCATCTGCAAGATGCCAGTTTCTACTGTCAACCACAGTGTGGGACAGATTGATAGACTGTATTACTATACATTTTAGATTTTCCAGGACAGATATACTCAAAAATATTCTGTCTTGTTATCCAATTGATCCAAGAAAATATCCCAGGAATTTTAATATTTTGGCATCCAAATTACATTTCTTAGATTGCCTATTACAGTCATAGCCATACCAAAAAAATATCTGTCAAACCATAGATCTTGTTTTTTGGGTAGGAAGTGTGGTCATGTCTGTAAGATTTTTTTTTTTTTAAGATTTTATTTATTTATTTTTGAAAATATTTTAGTTATTTATTTGACGGGGCGGGGGGGGGTGGAGAGAGAGAGAGAGAGCACAAGCAGGGGAAGCGGTAGGCAGAGGGAGAAGCAGGCTCCCTGCTGAGCAAGGAGCCCGATGATGCCGATGCCGGGCTCCATCCCAGGACCCTGGGATCATGACCTGAGCCAAAGGCAGACGCTTAACGACTGAGCCACCCAGGCATCCCAAGATCTTGTTTATTTGAGAGAGACAGAGCGAGCAAGAGAGAGTGAGCAAGAGAAAGCACAAACAGGGGGAAGGGCAGAGACAGAGGGAGAAGCAGACTCCCCGCTGATCAGGGAGCCTGACATGGGGCTCAATCCCAGAACCCTGGGATCACGACCTGAGCTGAAGGCAGACGCTCAACTGACTGAGGCACCGAGGTACCCCAAGGTTCTCTTTCTCAACATCATAATATTGTAAAGAACGGCAAATATATTTAGACAGTTTTGAATATTCAAGGTTAACACAAATTTACTTCAAGTCCATTTCATTAAATAGTTTTAGGAGTCTTCACTATTGTCATTACTTTTTTCTGGCATGGTGCGATTTTATATTATAAGCCACTGTCTCCATCAATATGGAACATGTCTTTTCCTTTTTCTAACAGGGAAAAAAATGTAATGGATGATAATCCCTAAACAGGGTTAAAATAGTAAATTTTATGCGTATTTTTCCACCATAAAAAAGTACACCTCCCAAACTTGTAATACAGTTATACATGTGCATCTTTATTAAATACACTAAAGAACAACAGCAACAAGTGTAATGGTGAGATCAACTATTTTTAAGAGGGATTCAAGAGATCAGCCTTATGACGTGTGACTAAGGAGCCTTAGGAACACCCAAATTTAATCAAGATTCCCTGGGAGATGGTGATATTATCCCCTGGAACTGAAAGATCATTGTCATCTGCTGCCTCTGGCCTCTTTTACAAATAATCAAAAACCCAATGTCACTTAAACTCATAAACTCAGATGCTTATTGCTGAGAGAGCCCTATAGGGGCTCAGAGAGGGAGCCCTGTGTTGAGGTAAGTGCCCGCCTGCGGCTTTTCTCCTTCTGCCCAGGCAGTTTTGAGCCAGGTGGGGGCAGCACAGCGCAGCCGTTTGCTGGGAAGGTAACTGCATCGCCTCTAGTTACTCGTTCAGAATTAGGAAAGGGAAACCACATTATGACTTAAACTTTTTTACTGGTCAGAATCCAAAAGATGTCAACATTTCCAGCGGCTAAGAATGTACTAGACAAAAGCAAGAAACCGTAATTTTGATATCTATGAAAAAGTAGTTTGCAATGAGCTGTTTAGAAAATGTAGAAATTTCATTGTCGAAACCCTTTGAAAGCTTTCCGTTTTCTTTTTCTTCCTGTCTCTGTGTCACACTCACTGATATCCGAGGAAGAAGAGAATACAGAGTTGTGGAAGGTATTCCTGTTCATGTGGGCATCACATAACCTTAAGTCCTTCGGCGAAAGTAATTCTTGGCAAACATTCCAGGACCACGTATAAGTAGAAAAGGTGTCATAAAAGGACTCATTTTTAGTGTCTACTCCAATCAGATCCCCTCGGATTTTCCGCCAGAGGTTTAGCATGTCTTTCCGGTGCTCAAGGGCAATTCCCAAGTTATAGGCATCAGTAGCTCTCTTCACCTGCAGTGAGAGAACAGACATTTGCAGTAGTTAGCTTAACATATCTTTGACTTATGAACCACAATTCTAGACATCCCAAGAGTTACATTCCCAGGCTAGGTGAAAATCACCGAATTTATCCATTGGGTGGAACCTCCTGAGGACATGTGAGTTAGGAGCTGATGGACAATCAAAATGTATGATTTGGGAATAATGAGATAAGACATTTATGACAATATTAAAAACACAATAAACTAAACCAAGGAGGAAATGTGGGATGGAGATAGCCTCTGGAGATAAAAGGAGTGCCAAGGATGGCACTCAATCCAGCCTAGGGCAGGGAGGGAGAAGATGCTGAGTAGTTCCTAGAGGATTTAACCGGATTGAGGGAGTCAGTGGTGATGGGAAGGTGTTGCAGGGAAAGAGAGAGCATAAACAAAGGCAGAGGTAACAAGCCTCTGGAGTTGGTAGGAGGCACAAACATGTTGGTAGTGCTAAAATGTCGAGTTTTGAAAGTGAGAGGGAAGGAGTGATGCAGGCAAGGCAAGCAAAATGTTGTCTGCTGTAGGGGCCCTTAGACTTGATCTCAGTGAGGCTGAGAGAGGCATTTTCTCAGTGAAAATCAATCTGTAGTAAGCTACTATTTCTTTTCTTTTTTTTTTTTTTAAGCATTCTTTTTTATTTTTTATTTTTTTTTAAAGATTTATTTATTATTTATTTTGAGAGAGTGAGAATGAGAGAGAGAGAGAGAGAGTACATGAGAGGGGGGAGGGTCAGAGGGAGAAGCAGGCTCCCCACTGAGCTGGGAGCCCAATGCGGGGCTCGATTCCAGGACCCTGGGATCATGACCTGAGCCAAAGGCAGAGGTTTAACCATCTGAGCCACTCAGGCTCCCCTGTAAGCCACTATTTCTGATGGAAGTGAGACAAATCTCGGTGTGTGGAGCAGAAAATATAGTTGAGAAATCCTGCCATTGTTGAGAGGGAAAGATTCATCTGCAAGCAGGACAGGGATATAGCTATACCTTCATAATAGATCCTTAGCAGCTGTGTGGAGAACGGGTGGAGGGGAGAAGCTGTGAGGCAGGGGTAGGAGGTTGGAGGGTGTTGTCCAGGCAAGACCGAATGAGGGCCTCAGTTAAGGCAGTAGTGGTAGGATGAAGGGGATGGATTTGAAAAATCTTCAGGAGAACAAGAGTAGCCACAGTTGGTCATAGGTGGATGTGAGGAGTAAGGACAATATATAAATTAGGATGATTCCTCGCCTTCTCGTTTCATCGACAGGGTAGATAGTGGTATCAACACTCGATGTCAAGAAGAATCCCCAAGGGAAGAGCCAGTTTGATGCAGATGATGAGTTTGGTTTAGACATGTAGAGTTTGATATGCTGAGACAGGTAAAAATATTCATCAGGCAGTGAGATAAGTCAAAAGTACTGGAGAGAAGTCTAGGCTAGTGACAAATTTAAGAGTTATCAGGATATAGGTGGCAGCTGAAACAAGGAGGGTAGACTGAGATTGTCTGAAGAATACTTGCCCTAGTTTTTCCTTCACTTAACACAGAGATTCCCCATGTTCTGCTGGGTTACAGGTATGACACATTACTGATCTTCTCAAGCTTCTTAGCCCTTGGGGCAGCTGCTGCTGTAGACTGGAGGTCTCTGGCTATAAGCAGCCTCCATTTACTCCAGCATGAATATGTGCCATGATGAGACAGAGGTTGGGAGCCCACTCCTCTGCGGCATGCAGTACTGACGACCTACAGTTTCATTTATTCCCGTATATTACTACTGCATATTTTCTTCTCTTCCACCCTCACTCCAAGCTCAAGATCATGGAAGGCAGGAGCTATGTACCCCCCGTGGCATCCTCTAATCCTAGAACTTTATTAATAATGTATAAATACTTACTAAAAAATGAATGGATGAGTGCATATAATGGGAAGGGCAGTAGGATGGGACTAGAAAACAAGGAAATATCAAGACTTAAGGGGTGAACATTCAGGAAAGTGAAGTGAGAGGAAGGGACACAGAGCTGCAAGATGTAGTATTTATAAAGGCCGAGGAAGGAGAAAATGCCAAGGAGAGTTTGATCACTAGTGTCAAATGCAGAAGGGAGGGTGCCTGGGTGGCTCAGTTGGTTAAGCGACTGCCTTTGGCTCAGGTCATGATCCTGGAGTCCCGGGATCGAATCCCACATCGTGCTCCCTGCTGAGCAGGGAGTCTGCTTCTCCCTCTGACCCTCCCCCGTCTCATGTACTCTCTCTATCTCATTCTCTCTTTCAAATAAATAAATAAATAAATAAAATATTAAAAAAATGCAGAAGGGAGGCAGCATGAAATACATACACCTCAGTCTGTCTCTGTGGAGTACAAAAGTTGCTAAGATGTCAGGGCACAAAAGTAGATAGGCAGCATAGAGTTGCAGTTAAAAGTGTGGATTCTAGAACCAAGCTGCTCATGTTTATAATTCTGGCTCTATTACTTCTGCCTTTAGACAAGTCGACCTCTCTTGCATATTTATAAAATGACAATGATAACAGCACCCATCCGGAAGGACTGTTGTGATAGGTAAATTAATTAATGTTTATAGAGTACTTCTAGAGCACCGTGCCTGGCATCTAGGAAGTGCACTCAAACTCTTCTTCTTTTAGCTGCTATAATCAAGATGCTTTCACTCATCATGATTCCCTTAGTACACCTGCTCACTGTGACTGCTGGTTTGCTGCTTTAATTAGTTGCTATTTCCAGCATGACACAAACGAAGGTCCCAGAAACGATGCTGTGTATGGTTCCATGGGTGATTAGCAGGATGAATTATAACAGTTAACATTTGAATCCATTTGATCACAGAGCAAGAAGCACAATGGGTAAAAATGAGAAATGACCTTGTCTTATTTTAAAGACATAGAGCAGAAAAAATATCTTTGGGATGGTTGTAGTATTGAAGTAGAAAATATTCTGGTCAATGCGTTCTGGGAAGGCATGCAACAGTGAATACTCACGTGCTGTTTAATGGCAGTTGCATCTGTCACTGTCCAATTGTGCTTTTTCTTGAGTATTTGGTCAATGGCTAGGATGTCACTTGGATAGCCTGAGACTGGGTCGATAGGCTTTACATTTGCTGCCTTTATGCACATACACACACACACACACACACACACAAAGAACACACACACACACAAAGAAGGTTAGTGATATATTTTGGGTTAAATATACAACAAAGACATAATAAACAGAAATATGTCGTATCAGGAAGGGGTTTGTATGTGATTTATAAGGTTATTGCTAAGCCACTTTTCCACTGTTTTGGGGCACCTGGTATAGCACCATGTGTAACTGAGCATTTAGCAAATTCTCTTTTATAATGATGAAGCCTACTCAGAAGTGTAGACCAGAAGATGGTTTATATGTGGAATGGATATTGGAGGGTAGAGAAGAGCCAACTCTATCCTCCCCCAAATTTCCAAGCCATCACCAAGCACTGAAAAGTGAAGAAGGTGCCCTCCACAGAATACAACCTATGTTACTTCCAAACTTCCACTGGGGAACCAGCTGTCTATTTTCCCTGTTCCTGGGCTGCTGAACAATGCTGGTGGAAATCATGTAAATATGTGGATTGCTTTCTTTGAAGATGTGTAGTACCCAGTCTCATCCAGGCTGTTAGTACTGCTTGACCCTACTTTCCTTCACTGGGTGCTGTTAATTCTCTTACAGACATGTTCCATGTCTCTCTTCCTTAACAGGTACAGTTAAGCTCTTACAGAGCTGTCTTCTTAGTGGCTGCTGGAAAACCAGATCGGCTAATGATTATTTCTCCAGGACTAGCTAACATGAATTCTTTTCACTCTTCTCTCCACCTTAGGATTTCTCTCCATTGTGTAGCCTGATTTTTCCTCTTTGCCTCTTCTATGTGAGAGTTTCTTTTTGATTTCCAAGACCAAACTCTCCCCTCTGTATCTTTATTAATTCCCCTCCTGGACCATTTCCCTTCGATTTTCCTTGTTCCATGGCTGGCTTCGTCGGTGTGTGACTTGTGCAATCCCATAGGACCAGAAGGGCCCTGAATTTGGTTTATTGCTCTGCTGTTGCAGTCTTTAAATTCTTAGTAATTTTTGGACAAGGGGCCCTATATTTCCATTTTGCCCTTGGCTCCACAAATTACGTACCCAGTCCTGCCTCTCTCCTACATCTTCAGTTTCTCTTCCTTGGCCAGTGGTTGTCAGCTTTGGCTGCATGTTAGAACTTTTAAAAATACCAAAGCCTAAGCCCCATCTCAATATCTGATTTAATTGGATAGGGCTGTGGCCTGGACTGGACACAGGGCAGTTAAAAGCTCTCCTTGGTGGTTCTGTTGTGCAGCCCGGATTGAGAACCACAGCTCTAAGGGCCCTTCCTCCTGGCTACTAATGTGCTCAAGTTCCCCTGTCCCGAAACAACTTTTTCTAGATTCTGATTCTTCATGTTCCATGTCTCTCTTCCTTAACAGGTACAGTTTTTTGTAAAATGAGCTGATTTCCTTTTTTTCCCCCTTTGGTCTGCTTTTTTAGTTTCTAGAGATACATGATAAATATCTCCCACTGTGATTATGGATTTGTGTATTCACTTTTTTAGCATGCATAATGCCAAAAAAAAAAAGTCTAAAGTTGATCCTTACAATTCTGTGAATTGTCACCTTATCTGTCAATTTGCTAGGTGCATACAGGTTCAAGATAGATATATCTTCCTGACAATTTAAAAAAATAATTAAATAGCATCTTTATCTTTAGTTACGTTTTCCTTAAATTGTACTTTCCCCATACTAATATACTGATACCAGCTCACTCCGATTTGTATTTGTCTGATGTACCTTTTCCTGGCCTTTTACTTTCAAACTTTGTGTTGTATTTTAGATGTGTCTCCTTTAAAGAACAGATATCTGAAGATTATTAAAAATCAGTCTCAGTATCCTTTTTTTAGACTTGAAAGATGAACCATTGTCTATTTTTTCTTTTTAATACTTTTTAATTAAACTAGTATGTTTTAATCTTTTATTGTGATTATTGATATATTTGGATTTTTCTGCCTATTTTATTTCGCACTTTCTATTATTCCATGTTTTCTCTTTTTTCTTAGTCCTTCCCCCTTCTATTCAACAGTTATTCACTATAATGATTATTCATTAAATTATTCATGATTCACTTTAGTGATTATCCTCACATTTTTAACACTCATTATAAATTTAACAAAATATAGGAAGCTTTAAATCTGAGTACCACCCTCCTCATCTCCTGTGTCACTGTGGTGTATAGTATTTTAGTTCTTGTTGGTTAGTACTCCCCAAACCAGTAATTCTTCTTTTCTTTAAATTTTTTATTGTTATGTTAATCACCATACATTACATCATTAGTTTTTGATGTAGTGTTCCATGATTCATTTCTTTTCTTTTTTTAATTTAATTTTATTATGTTATATTAATCACCATACATTACATCATTAGTTTTTGATGCAGTGTTCCATGATTCACTGTTTGCCTATAACACCCAGTGCTCCATTCAATACGTGCCCTCTTTAATACCCATCACCAAGTCTTTTCTTTTTTTATAAAAGATTAATTTATTGGGACACCTGGGTGGCTCAGTCAGTTAAGCGTCTGCCTTTGGCTCAGGTCCTGATCCCAGGTCCCAGCATTGGGCTCCCTGCTCCGCGGGGAGCCCGCTTATCCCTCTGCCTCTGCCTCTCTCTGTCTCTCATGAATAAATAAAATCTTTATTTTTTATTATTTTTATTAAAAAAATTTTTTTAAATTTATTTGACAGAGAGAGACACAGCGAGAGAGGGAACACAAGCAGGGGGAGTGGGAGAGGGAGAAGCAGGCTTCCTGCGGAGCAGGGAGCCCGATGTGGGGCTCGATCCCAGGACGCTGGGATTATGACCTGAGCTGAAGGCAGATGCTTAACGACTGAGCCACCCAGGCACCCCTAAATAAATAAAATCTTTAAAAAAATGATTTATTTATTTATTTGAGAGTGTGTGTGTAGGGTGGGGAGGGGCAGATGGAGAGGGAGCAGACTCCCTGCTGAGTGGGGAGCCTTATGCTGGGATCCATGCCAGGACTCTGAGATCATGACCTCAGCTGAAATCAAGAGTTGGATGCTTAACCTCCTGGGCCATCCAGGTGACCTTTAAATGTAAATTTAAATAGCCACTGTGGCTACCATTATTGGAAGACTCAAGTTTAGATTGTGTAGGACCCTGAGTGTTACAGTAAGGATTTTGGCTTTTACTTTGAGTAATGTGAAAAACCATTGGCAAGTTTTGAGCTGATTTTAGTGGAGCCACTTTGGTTGCTGTGTTGAGAATAGACTGCAGAGGACAAAGATAGAAGTGGACCATTTAGGAAGCTGTGGACACTATCTCTGCTGATATGATTAGAGACAATCTTGCTCTCAATAAAGGCTTTGTATTATAATTTTCTTTCATCTAAAAGATACTGAGTCTCCTATGGGCCAGGTTCTGTTCTAGGTGATAGGGATCCTTCAGTGAAAGAAATAAAGTCCTTGCCTACATGAACCATATATTCTGGTTGGAGAGATTGACAGTAAACAGATAATGATCACAGGTGGAGGGCTTAGTGTTGGGAAATAAATTTAAAGGGGAATAAAGTTCCCCTTATTTCCAACTTGTTGGTGATATCTGCCTGTGGGTATGACTTCATCTCGAGAGATAAATTCAAAGTCTGAACTTAAGGTCATTTGTGACTGTGATACTCCTCCAGAGTCTATTTTTTTTTTTTAAGTTTTTATTCAAATTCTGGTTAGTTAACATACAGTGTAATAATAGTTTCAGGTGAGGGCGCCTGGGGGGCTCAGTTAGTTAAGCGACTGCCTTCAGCTCAGGTCATGATCCTGGAGTCCTGAGATCGAGTCCCGCATCCGGCTCCCCGCTCAGCAGGGAGTCTGCTTCTCCCTCTGACCCTCCCCCCTCTCATGTGCTCTCTCTCTCCCATTCTCTCTCTCAAATAAATAAATAAAATCTTTAAAAAATAGTTTTTTTTTCATATAGTGATTCAACACTTGCATACAACACTGGTACTCATCACAACAAGTGCATCCTTAATCCCCATCGCCTATTTAACCCACCCCCCTACCCACCCCCCTTCTGGGTACTGTTTGTTCTCTATAGTTAAGAGTCTGTTTCTTGCTTCTCTCTCTTTCTCTTTGTTTCCCCTTTGCTTGTTTGTTTTGTTTCTTAAATTCCACATATAAGTGAAATTATACAGTATTTGTCTTTCTCTGACTTATTTCCTTCAGCATAATATTCTTTAGTTCCAACCACATTGTTGCAAATGGCAAGATTTCATTCTTTATGCACCATGGAATATTGCTCAGTCATAAAAAAGATATATATATCTACACACACACACACACACACACCCCACCTCTTCTTTATCCATTCATGTATCAGTGGAGATTTGGGCTGTTTCCATAATTTGGCTATTGTAGATAATGCTGCTATAAGCATTGGGGTGCATGTATTTCTTCGAATTAGTATTTTTGTGTTCTTTGGATGAATACCTCATAGTGCAACTGCTGGGTCATAGGGTAGTTCTATTTTTAACTTTTTGAGGAACTTCCGTACTGTTTTCCAGAGTGGCTGCACCAGTTTGCATTCCCACCAAGAGTACAAGAGGGTTCCCCTTTCTCTACATCCTTGCCAGCACCTGTTTTCCCCTAGAATCTTTAAAAATTTTTTATTTGGGTGGCTCAGTCGGTTAAGCATCTGCCTTCTGCTTCCTCATGATCTTGGAGTCCCAGGATCGAGTCCCACGTTGGTCTCCCTGCTCACTGGGGAGTCTGCTTCTTCCTGTGCCCCTCACCCCACTCTCGTGCTCTCTCTTTCTCAAATAAATAAATAAAATCTTTAAAAAGCAATTTTTATTTTATTATGGTAAAAACACTTAACATGAGATTTTTGCTTTTTTTTTAAATTTTATTTATTTATGTATTTGAGAGAGAGAGCACATGAGAGGGGGAAGGGTCAGAGGGAGAAGCAGACTCCCCGCTGAGCAGGGAGCCCGACGCGGGACTCGATCCTGAGACTCCAGGATCATGACCTGAGCCAAAAGCAGTCGCTCAACCAACTGAGCCACCCAGGCACCCATGAGATTTTTGCTCTTAACACATTTTTGGTGTACAGTACGTTTTGTTAACTATAGGCACAGTGTTGCACAGCATATCTCTAGAATTACTCATCTTGCATAATTGAGACTGTATGCCCATTGGTTAGCAGCTCCCCATTAACCCCTGCCCCGGGCCTCAGGGAACTCTTAAACTCTATGCCTGGAGGGACTTCTAAGAGGTTTCATAGTGATGTGAACACCACATGGATTTCTGGAACCCAGAGATGCCTCACTGGTCTCCAGTCAAATCTTTCTTTTTTTTTTTAAAGATTTTATTTATTTATTCGACAGGGAGAGAGAGAGAGAGAGAGAGAGCACAAGCAGAGGGAGCGGGAGAGGGAGAAGCAGGCTCCCCGCTGAGCAGGGAGCCTGAGGTGGGGCTCAATCCCAGGATCCTGGATCATGACCTGAGCTGAAGGCAGATGCTTAGCCGACTGAGCCACCCAGGTGCCCCTCCAGTGAAATCTTGTTCTGCAGGCTGGGAGGCCTGTCATAAGCCAGGACTGAGGCCAGAGCTTCCTCAGAGAATACCCAGAAACCAAGGCCTGGCTGCCTGAGACTTTAACATTCAGAGCTTAAGGTAGGCCAGAAGGTGTAGCCAGGACTATAATTAGGGGTCTAGTCCAAGAGCAGGATGGCCACTCTATCACAGATTGTGCCACTGGGTTGTGGACCTGATCCTCTCATCCCATGGTATCTGGCCCAGCCAAGATCTAGAACAAGATCTAGAGCTAGTTGAGGGAGCCCAAAATGCAACTTCTGGCCACTAGGTTGAAGGGAGAGCAGGTGTAGGTAGGATCTGAGGGCCTTTTTATTATTATTCTTATACTCCCCACCTCTAACCCCAAGCCTAAGGTTGTATTTTTCAGTAAGTTTAACTATTTGTTGAAATTAAATGAAATATTTATACCTGGGCTTAAATTTAGGAACATGGCTATGGAATCTGGTTTGAAATATAATGACTGAAAATGTTTGTCATTAAAAAAGTATTAGTTCTGTTAAGTTAGAACTTGAAAACCTAAGTATTTAAATTAACTAATGTGACACAACCAAAATCTTACCTGTGTCTTCCAGTCTCTTTTATGGAAAAAGTAGTTCTCAAAGAAATCCAGAGGCTCCCTTCTCCTTAGCATTTCTAATTTCTGTATGTCTTTGAATGGCTTTCCCATCACCACCCCGTCCATATTAGGAAACAATGGAAAGACGGGTATTTTTGAATATGGGCTACCTGAAGGAGGACTGCACCCTTAAAAGATAAAAACAAAACAAAACAAAACAAAAAACCAAAAATGGTATTATGAACAGTGTAAGAAGAAATTCGCATAAAAGACATACATGTGGTGTCTATTTTGCTTTGTCTAGTCTTCTCAGTGGCCATGACCCTCCTTTTCACTCTCCTCACCTCCCTCCCCATACGTAGAGTCTAGGCTTCATCCAGACTCCAGGCTTCACCTGTATCAGGAGGATTCAAGTGAAGATGTGGATTTGCTTTCAAATGATATCTGTGTGACAGAGACCAGTCACTCAGAACAGGCTGTGGTCCTGCTTCTTTAGCATTTGGCGTCTAGTATTTATTTCTGACCAGGAATATACAAATAAATCCTTTACAACAAGGGGGAGAGGACAAATCGTTCTTACTCTTGAGCTCTTCAAGAAATGTAAGTAAATCCTTTTCTTTCATTATTGTGATTCGGGCAGCATTAGCAAAGGCGGCCGTGCTTGAGCTTGGAGGTGTGCATATGTCTGGTTTAAATCTCCTTTTTCCATAACCCATAGTGTAGGGACTCCACGACCTTCCTGACGTGGTATCTTGGAATTTTCTTCGGAAATAGCTAAAACAAAAAAAAAAAGTAATCCAAAAAAAGAATAGAAAGTGCTATATAGTCCTGCTGAAAAAGTGTCTAAGTATTGGACAAAAAGAAAAAAAAAGTCTAGTTGCAAGTTATATGCTGAATACATTAATTAAATTAATTCTTTTTATAAAGATCTTATTTATTCATTTGAGAGAGTGAGAGGAGAGAGAGAGAGAGAGAAGCAGCATGAGCAGGGGATAGGGTCAGAGGGAGAAGCAGGCTCCCTGCTCCGGGGAGCCGGACGTGGGGCTCGATCCTGGGACTCCAGGATCATGACCTGAGCCGAAGGCAGACGCTTAATGACTGAGCCACCCAGGCGCCCCCCTTATGACTTCTTAACTACCATCTTAACCACGAAATCTAACTCTACCCCTTCAGTCCTGACTTCACTTGGCCTCACTTTAGCATTTAATACTGGGGGAAGGTCTGTCCTGGTTTAGATTTGTCTGTGGCCCTGGCTTCCGACTTCACACCGTCCTGGTTCCCTCCTTGATGACTAATGTTTGCTTTGCTGACTCCTCTGTTTCTTTCCATTCCACAAGTATGGGAATTCCTTGTGGTTCTGTCCTCAGTCCTTTGCTTCTTTCCCCGCCCCCTCCCCAGCATGGGGCTAGGGAGAAGTGCAAGGCTGTGAGGCAGGTTTAGGAGGTCAAACGGGTGGGACTATCGTGATTAGCTGGACGTGGGGAGTGACGGAGCAGCAGCAAGGAGGCCAGCACGGACTGAGCGGAGTAACAGGGGCAAAGACAAAGAGGTCAGAGGTGGGTGCAGATCACCTGGAGGGCCAGTAAGTCATGTGAAGTGTGAGGCTTGTACTCTGAGGGAAATGGGAGGGTTTTGAAGGTTCTGAGCAGAGAAGTGACATGATCCAACACGGTGCTAAAAGGATCATTTGGTGCTGTAGGCGTCAAGGCATCAGCCAGGCAGAGGAAGTGTTGAGAACAGACTGTGGAGCCGGCAAGTCATGGGGGTGGGAGTCAAAAGGTGCAAGCAGGGAGACCGGTTAGGAGACAGTGATCCAGAAAAAGTTAATGCATGTCAAGTGCACACTCAGAACTCTGCACGTAATACTCAATAAATGCTATAGTCAACTATGGGAATACTTTTCAAATTCTACCATTATCCAGCTCAAGATCGGCTATCTTAGAAACTAAATGAATGATCTTTGCCACTCATTTGACAGTTAATTATGTGATATATTTTGTATCTACATACTTATGGCTTTTTCCTCTCAATTTATATTTTAAGATCCTTAAATGCAAATGCTACGTATTAAACACTTGATCTCCTTAGAAACCAGGTACATGAAAAGTAACAACCATAATCATCATCATAATAAAAACACCATCAGCTAAGATTTCCTGAGAGGCAGTCTAGGGGGGTGGATAGGAGCATGGGTTCTAGAATCAGACTGTGCTAAAATCTAGGCACCACTGCTCCTTGGACAAGTTACTTAATACCTGTACTTCAGGTTTTTCATCTGTAAAATGAGGATAATAGTACCCATTAAGGAAGTGAGGATTAAAACAGATAATATATATGCTCTATGACTATTCTAGCTACTTCCACATAATTATATATATTGAGCTCCAGGAATTTTTTTTTTTTTTAATTTTATTTATTTGAGAGAGAGAGAGAGCACCAGCAGAGGGAGTGGGAAAGGGAGAAGCAGACTCCCAGTTGAGCAGGGAGCCCGATGCGGGGCTTGATCCCAGGACCCTGAAGATCATGACCTGAGCTGAAGGCAGACACTTAACGGACTGAACCACCCAGGCGCCCCTAGCTCCAGGAATATTTATTGAACCATTTCACCTGCGTTATCACATATTATCCCCACAACTGCCCTATAAAGTAGGTATTATTATTATTATTATTCTAAGGTAGGTATTATTATTGTTGTTCCCATTTTATAGGTGAGGAAACCAAGGCTGAGAAGTTAAGCAATGTGTCAAATTTGTATACCAACAACAGGCATTTAAAAAATGCCTTTGAAATGGAATGAAGAGAATTTTGTGTACCCTCTGGTTCCACATCTGACAAATACAGGATAGCATAGAGAGATGATTATCCATTGAGGATTCTGAAAACATTCTGTATTTTTAAGTCTAAAAGGGGAAGCAGAATGCTTTGAAAGAATATGAGCTAAAAGGCTTGATAACAGCAATATTCAATATCTATAATACAATGATATAAATAGTTTGAGGAAATTTATCTTTAGTGGTATTTGCTGGAATAAAACACATTTGGGTGTGAGAATGTTTCTTCATCCTCTATTCTCAAGTTCAGTTCTGGCTCAGCTCCAGTCCAAAGGCTACTTTGGGAGGTCTGAAATTGCTCTACATCATCCCAGAGTCAAAAGAGCCCCTGGTCATTCCAGCACAAATGGGAGTGTCTTCTGAACTAGATTTCCAAGCCCACCCGAAGTCATCCCTGGAAAAGTTTTATTCTTCTGGGATTCTCTAGCTTAGGGTAGAAGAGTCTGAACCTTCTTGGCTATCTTAGGCCCTCAGTGGGCCCTGAGATGCTCTGAGGTCAGTCTTGCAATTTCAGAGTTAGCACAGTTGGGATGAAGGAATAAGGCCCCATGTGGCATGTGAGCTTTGCCACAGACTCCTCCTTTGTTTTGGAGCAGACCCTGTGGAGGAGGATGTTAATCAGAGCTGACTGCCTCGTAAATAGCTTCCTAAGTGCTCCTAAGAAGGCCAATTTTACCCTTCTTTGCCACTTACCTTACTATTTCCATTATAGCCTTTCTGGGTAAAGCTGAAGTCTCTACAAGCTTTGATAGGATTTCAAACAACAGGATCCCTGGGTTGCCAGCTGAATCTAAACATTTCTCCTTTTCTGGAACTGTGAAGGGGAAAAAAATGCAAAATGCCTTCTGAAAAAAACATCTATCAAAGAAAGTAGTAAGTCGACAGTCTTTTTAGTCTATTTACAATATTAATACTGAGCCAGGTACTAGAGAATTATAGAAAAACATTCAAAATCTGTTCTATTTGGGACACCTGGGTGGCTCAGTCGTTAAGTGTCTGCCTTCGGCTCGGGTCATGGTCCCAGGGTCCTGGGATCCAGCCCCGCATCGGGCTCCCTGCTCAGCGGGAAGCCTGCTTCTCCCTCTCCCTCTCCACCTGCTTGTGTTCCCTCTCTCGCTGTCAAATAAATAAAATCTTTAAAAAAACCAAACCAAACCAAACAAAAAAACACAACAAAATCTGTTCTATTTGGTAGAAAGGTCATTTTGATTATTGAACAGACACAATAATCATTAAAAAATGCTTTTAGTTCCATGACTTCTAAGTAAATATTGACTTGTAAGTTAATACATTTAACATAAACATGATTTATGTATTAAGGACTATTGTCTTGTTCTTCTGGGTAAAGGAATTGCTGATCAGTGTATCTCAGGCTTGCAGGCAAACCCTCGTTACTACAGTAGTACTTGAAGCAGTAGCTTCTGTCTCTTCTAAGGACAGTTCACTGCCTATGAATGAATGTATTTTCAAAACTGTACACAGTATTTGGAATTTGGTATGTATTTATCCCAGAAAACATGACACAAATTGTGGTTAGTTTTTCCAAGGCAGACTGTAAAACTCATAAACAAACCATCAGAGGACTTAAATAACAGTATGTCAAGGACACCTCCACATCACTTACAACCTTGTGTGAGAACATGCTCTTTAGCCTCCAGCCAACTCTCCCGTCCTCTCACCAAGGGCAGACTTCATCAGGGTGAGGAAGAAATTTTTTGGGAATAGTGAATTATTGATACCCCCCAGTTTGCATGAAAGAGAGCATTTATCTTTTTCTAAAAAAAATTTCATTTGTAAAGGGAGTACCTTCTAAAGTAGCACATGCACTTGGTAAAGAATATTATAAGAGGTGACGGAATTTTTCTACACTATTCCAAGTGTTCCTCATTGGAGACCAAAAAGCAGTGTCTCCTGCAGAAGGACTTGATGCACTTAAGTTAAAATTCTAAAACTGTATCAATTTGCTTAGCAAATGTTGTTTTGGAGAAGTAGTACAACAGTAAATCTCATGCCAGAGTACCCCTTCCTCACTTGTCTCCTGCTCAGAGGCCTAAATGAATAATGGTTACAATGCAGCGAATCACAGCCACCCAACAGCCATGTTCAGCAATATCTTTACTCACCCACAGCTTTAAGGAAGCGGTTTTTATCTGTTAGCACCTTTATAAAGTCTGAGAAATTCACTTTCCCATCTCCTGCAACAGAAATCTAAGGCTCAGAACAAGGATATAAGATGCATTTTAGTCATCAGATTATATACTAAATATAAAATGAAAACACCTTGGACTATTCAATACTTAAAATCAGACAGCATGGGGGTGCCTGGGTGGCTCAGTCGTTAAGCGTCTGCCTTCAGCTCAGGTCATGATCCCAAGGTCCTGGGATCGAGCCCCGCATCGGGCTCCCTGCTCTGCGGGAAGCCTGCTTCTCCCTCTCCCACTCCCCCTGCTTGTGTTCCCTTTCCTGCTGTGTCTCTGTCAAATAAATAAATAAAATCTTAAAAAACAATGAGACAGCATGTTAAGGCTGGCGATGCGCTCAGGGAAGCACTGGTCTTCTTGAAGTGGTTTTGGCACCGTTACGTGAGTCACCCACAGCCGCCAGAAGCAATGGTGGGGTATAAACATCAAATCAGGGGCTCCCAGTCCCTGCAGTCCTACCCACTCACTCCTTTCTGAAAGACTTGCCATTTTTGCAAGGAATCCACTCCTGCTTTCCCACTCCATACCCACCTCTGGTATTTCTACTATTCCAACACCCCCAAATTGTACCCAGTCTCCTCTGACTTATAGGATAGTGCTATTAGGAGCATGTGTGTGTGTTTCGATGCAAGAACAGGAAAACTGGGCAGTTAGTGGAAACAAGTGACACCTTAATTAACTGGTGACGCTCATTCATACGTGGAGCTTATGCTAATTGAATGGGGCACTGGCAGTTGGGTGGGGAGAGGTGAGAGGAGATGATTTGCTGACTATATATTCCAAACAACATATCAGCTTGGGCTATCTTCACTAGGTCAGTATATTCAAAGGAAATATTATCTAAAAGCTTTAAAAATAGCAACAAAAATGCTGTGGCATTTAAAATTCAATATAGGTGGGCTCTAAAGATCAAAGGAAGATTTGTACTAATATGATTCAAATGGAAACAAAGGGCTTGGATTTTCTTGGTAATGTGTCATTTTTGAAACTGTCAATGCCTTTGTATCTGTTATTTCAAGGCACCCTCCAAAATGTATATCATGATAGGTAATCTGAATTTAGTACTGAAATGTGATAGTCACTTTTAGTTTCCATACAAGATTTTTCAAATAGTCCATTTTGTAGCATTAATTTGATTTTTTTGCATTAATTTGATTTTGTAACTTGTACATATACCTTACTGATATCCTTAAAGAGAAACACATATAGGTACTTTTTTTTTAAAGATTTTATTTATTTATTTAATTGACAGAGAGAGAGAGAGAGAGAGAGAGAGAGACAGAGTGAGAGGGAACATAAGCAGAGGGAGTGGGAGAGGGAGAAGCAGGCTTCTGGCCTAGCAGGGAGCCTGATGCGGGGCTCAATCCCAGGACCCCGGGATCATGACCTGAGCCGAAGGCAGTCGTTTAACCAACTGAGCCACCCAGGTGCCCCCATATGCGTACTTTTGATAATGAGGTATATTTGTTTATATAACCACTGAAAGAAAAATATATATTTATAAAAACCTTTTATGAGAAAAATAATTACAAGTCAAAGTACTCACGATCAATATCAGCACATCTTAATTCATTATAGACATCATGCTTGGTTAGATTCATTCCCAACTTAGCTAAAGTGCACGTCATTCCATGTAAATCAATACAGCCAGTTTTATCCTTGTTAAAGAAGTTGTAGGCATCTCGGAAGGCTGAGGAAATGTAATTAAGTTAGGCAGTTATTCAAGAATAAGTACATATTCTAATGGAACTAGGACTGACTATATAGTTGATTGGACATCATGTTCTGAAAAAGTATTGAGACAAAAATGCATACTTAATAGACATTTCATATAAAGGACAATGTCCTTCCATGAGATTTGAATTGAAATAAACTAGTTGGTGGAAAACCAAATATGTTGGTAAAATGGCCTTTGAAAGCAGTCCATACCTTAATTTCTGGAATCTGTGAATGTATTACTTATATGATGAAAGGGACTTTGCAGATATAATTAAGATAAATTACTCTGGATTACTGAGTGGGCCCAATCTAATCATAGGGTCCCCTAGGCAGCTAGAAGCAAGAGAAATGTGGCAGAAGGAGAGATCAGAGAGATTCAAAGCATGAGAAGGACTCTTGCTGGTTCAAAGATAGAAGGGGCAACGTGATGTGGGACACAGACTGCCGTCAGGGGCTGAGAGAGGTTCCTGGCTGATAGCCAGTAAGGAAGTGAGACAACCCTAGAACCACAAGGAACTAGGTTCCACCAAGAACCTGAATAAGCTTGGAAGCAGATTTTCCTTCAGAGCCTCTCCCTTTTTTTTTTTTTAAAGATTTTATTTATTTATCAGAGAGAGAGAGAGTGTGTGCACAAGCATGGGGGAGGGGCAGGCAGAGGCAGAGGGAGAAGTAGGCTCCCTGCTGAGCAAGGAGCCCAGTGCGGGACTCGATCCCGGGACCCTGGGATCATGACCTGAGCCGAAGGCAGACGCTTAACCGCCTGAGCCACCCAGGGGTCCCCCTTCAGTCTCTTGATAAGAAGCCAGGGTGGCCAGCTCCTTCATTTTGACCTTGAAAGACCCGGAGAAGAGGAACTAGCCAAGCTCATCTGGACTTCTGGTTCACAGAACTGTGAGATAATAAATCTGTGTTGTTTTAAGCTGCTAAGTTTGAGGCAATTTGTTATGGCAGCAACAGAAAACTGATGCAACAAAATGGACCCAAATTATATGCATGTGAATGTTTTGAATAGACTCAAAGACATACTCAGGGCATTAACTGGAGCTGAAATTAGACACATATTTTCTAACATTAGTGAATGAAGAAATAAACCCAGAACAAAGTATATCTCAAATGGCACCAGAATAAAACTTATCTGAAGTCACATTCAAGTGTTAGCATCTGCATGTATGAGAGTCATTCATCCTATAGAGATATAATGGTACCTGCCTTATAATTGTGTGAGTGGGTAACATCTTTCTCCCTTGGTTGAAGGCAGGCTTCTCTAGGGCTGGAGTCATCTCTGACTTGTTTCTAATTTCTCCCAGTTTTTTTTTTAATTTATTTATTTCACAGAGAGAGAGACAGCGAGAGAGGGAACATAAGCAGGGGGAGTGTGAGAGGGAGAAGCAGGCTTCCTGTGGAGCAGGGAGCCCGATGTGGGACTCGATCCCGGGACCCTGGGATCATGACCTGAGCCGAAGGCAGACGCTTAACGACTGAGCCACTCAGGCGCCCCTCTCCCAGTGTTTTTAGCATGTTAGTAGGCATGCCTTCTATCTGCCAGGCGCCTAGGATACATTAGTGCCCTAAACAGAGACCTTTGCCCTTATATAAATGTAATGAATAGGTAAGTTGCATAGCATGTTAGAAGGTTAGAAGATGTAAGTGCTCTGGAAAAAAGAGAAAGTAATGCAGGTTGCGGGGGGATTGGGAGTTCCAGGGATTGAGGGATAGGTTGCTTGTATTAAATAGCTGAGATGTGAGCAAAGATTTGATGGGGGTGAGGGAGTGGATCTCTGGGAGGGGAGAGGACCAGACAGAGGAAAGAGGTAGAGCAAAGGTGCTAAGGGGAATGGGTCTGGCATATTCCGGGAACAGCAAAGAGGCTAGTGTGGCTGGAGCAGAGTGAGCAACAGAAGAATAGGAGAGGTCAGAAACGTAATATGTGTGTGTGTGTGTGTGTGTGTGTATGGTAATGTTTTACAATTTTAGATTTTATTTTATATTATTTATTTATTTTTTAAAAGATTTTTACTTATTTATTTGAGAGAGAGTGAGCACAGAGTGCAAGTGGGAGAGGGGAGCAGAGGGAGAAGCAGACTCCACACTGAGCAGACAGCCCGATGCGGGGCTTGATCCCAGGGCGCCAAGATCGTCACCTGAGCCGAAGGCAGCCACTTAACCGACTGAGCCACCTAGTTGGTTATTTTATTTTAGACTGGTTTTAGATATAGTTGCAAAGATAGCCCAGAGAATTCTCGTAGGCCCCTCACCCAGTTTCCCCTAATGTTAGCACCTTACATTACTGTGGTACATTTATTGCATCTAAGAAGCCAACATTAGTGTAGTGTTATTAACTAAACTGTAGGCATTAATCGGGTTTCATTAGTTTTTCCCTAAGGCCCTTTTTCTTTTCCAGGATCCCATCCAGGATGCCATATTACATTTAGTTGTCGGATCTTTTTTTTTTTTTAAAGATTTTTAATTTTTTTATTTGAGAGAGAGAGAGAGAGAATGAGAGAGAGAGAGCACAAGAGGGAAGAGGGTCAGAGGGAGAAGCAGACTCCCTGCTGAGCAGGGAGCACGATGTGGGACTCGATCCCGGGACTCCAGGATCATGACCTGAGCCGAAGGCAGTCGCTTAACCAACTGAGCCACCCAGGCGCCCAGTTGTCGTATCTTTTTAGCCTCTTTTCTGTAACAGTTTCTCAGACTTTCCTTGTTTTGGGTGACCTTGACAGTTTTGAGGAATATTGTTCAAGTATTTTGTGGAAGTCTCTCAATTTGGGGTTTTCTCATGGTCATGGCCCGAGATGATGGATTTTTGGAAAGAAGATGACCAAAGTGAAGTACCATTCTCATCATTCTATCAAGGCTATGTATTATCAAGAGGACTTACCACTGATGATGTTTATCTTGATTACCTGGCTGAGGGAGTGTTTGTCAGGGTTTTCCACTTTCCCTCCTTTCCATATTCTACTCTTTGGAAGCAAGTCACCAAGGGAAGTCCAGACTCAAGGCCCAGAGGGCTGGGGACAGGGGGATTTAAGTTCCACCTCCTGGAGGAGGTAATATCTCCATGCATTATTTGGAATTCTCTTGTAAGAAAGATTTGTCTCTTCTCCATTAAAAATTTCAGTCATTTATTTCTGTCTCTGTGGACTTGCAGGCACTTATTTTATACTTTGAGTTATAACCCAATACTATTTTATTTATTTTTGTTGCCCAAATTGCTCCAGCTTTCACCATTGGGAACCCTTTGAGGTTGGCTTCTGCATCCCTCTGAAAAGCTCCTGTGTCCTTTTGTTTTTTGAGTGCTTCCTTCTTTTCTGTCACTACAAGATGTTCCAGGTTTGTCCTGTATGTTCCCTGCCTGGGCCCTAGAATTGGCCAAGCAACCCTGCTTCTTTCATAGGAGGCTGGCATTCGAAGTCCAGATCTGGGTGCTAGGTCTGCTTGTTGCTATGGGGGTTTCAGTGCTTCTAAGTCCCCTCAGCAGACAGTGCTGGGAAATACATGCATGAATGCTAATACATGTATACACACACACATTTATTTCTTGATCCATCCATCTGTATCCATATGAAGCTAAACCTGAGTTCACATGAGTTGTCTGATGTCTCAAACTGAAGCCAGTTCCCCTGGTTCACTTTGGCCTTCTCCCCTTGATATCTCTAACTTCCCACTCCAACAGTGGGAAACCTGGCTCCTAGCATCCACCATCCATTTACTGCGTTATGCATCCCAGTAGACATGTACAACACTTTCAGAATCATTACGCTATCCCCCTATGAGAAACAACTGTACTAGCTAGAGTACGTTGTTTATGCATAGATCCTTTTGTGTTTGGTCTTAGAGTTTCTAGTCAAAACACCGTTTTCCAAGTTCCTTAGGTCAGCTCCTCCCCTTACTCCCACCTGACTTATGTTTTAACAAGATCACTCTGGCTGTTGTTAGAAAAATAGACTTTTGTAAGGGTTTGGGTGGAAGTATGGAGAGGAGCGTCAGGGGGCTATTGTGGTTGAGCAACAATGTGCCTCAGACCACAGTTGTAGCACAGGTGGTAAGAAATGGCTGCTTCTGGATATATTTTAAAGGTGGAGCCAATGAGACTTCCCAATGGACTGATAGGTAGGCTGAGTCAGAAGAGTCAAGGATGTCCCCAAGATTTTTTTCCAGAACAGTGAAAGGAGATGGCGAAGGCTGTGGGTAGAGCATGTTTTAAAAGTAAGAGGCTGGGCACCTGGGTGGCTCAGTTGGTTGAGCGACTGCCTTCGGCTTGGGTCATGATCCTGGAGTCCCGGGATTGAGTCCCGCTTCGGGCTCCCTGCTCAGTGGGGAGTCTGCTTCTCCCTCTGACCCTCCCCCCCTCATGTGCTCTCTCTCTCTCTCTCTCTCTCATTCTTGCTCTCTCAAATAAATAAATAAATAAATAAAATCTTAAAATAAAATAAAAGTAAGAGGCTGAGGGGAAGGAAGAATGGGGAGCTACTGTTTGGTGGGTGTGGAGGTTCAGTTTGGGAAGATGAAAATGTCTGGAGGTGGATGTGGTGATGGCTATAGAACATGTGAATATATTTAATGTGCTGACCTGTACATATACCCTTGAAAATGGTTAAAATTGTAGTTTTTATGTTATATGTATTTTACCACAATAAAAATGAGGGTATGAGGAACGCATCAGGAGTTCAGTTTTAGAAATGTTCATTCTGAGGTGTCTATTAGACATACAATGCGAGCAGAGGGGAAGCAATCAGATATGAGCCTGGAGCTGGGGAGGAGAGGTGTGGGCTGGACATACACATTTAAGAATTGTCAGCATACACTGTTTAAAACCTGTTCCTTCCTACAGAAACCACAGGAAAGGCTCTTGCCTGCTTCCCCCGACTCTTTGCATCCTGACTAACTCCAGTGCTGCCCTGTGGGGCCCTTCCTGCTGTGCTGTGCCTCTAATTTCTAGGGATCTATGAGTATAAGATACTTCCTCTTTGACAGTCATTTCTGTGTCTATATGTCTGATAATACCTGATTAAAATAGATCCTGGGTGGGGGGGGTGCCTGGATAGCTCAGTGGGCTGAGCGTCCAGCTCTTGGTTTTGGCTCAGGTCATGATCTCAGGGTCATGGGATCAAGCCCCGCCTCAGGCTCTGCGCTCGGCATGGAGTCTGATTGAGATTCCCTCCCTCTACTCCCCACCCCCTCGCGCGCACGCTCTCTCTCTCTCCAATAAAATAAGCAAAATCTTAAAAAAAATAGATCCTGGGAACCCTTAATGCAAGCACCAATGTATATGAATGTACATTAGGAAACTTAAAGTTTAAAAGGCTATAAACTGTCATTATTAAGGCATTTAGCTCAGTTTAACAATGAAAAATGTAATTCTGATCTTGATAATCTTTTGTGTTTTTCAAGCCAGCTTTCCCAGCAATAAAGGTGATTCTTTGATTTCTGTTTTGTTTTCAGTTGGTTCCAAACTTGGAGCCTTAGCCTTCCCAGAACCCAAACACAGCCATGCTTGGCTCTTCCTTCCTTCCTTCCTTCCTTCCTTTCTTCCTTCCTTCCTTCCTCCCTCCCTCCCTTCCTTCCTTCCTTCTTTTCTTCTTTCTTTTTTTTCTTTCTTTCTTTCTTTCTCTCTCTCTTTCTTTTTCTTTCTTTCCTTCCTTCCTTCTTTCTTTTTCTTTCTTTCTTTTCTTTTTTCTTTCCTTTTCTTTCTTTCTTTCCTTTTCTTTCTTTTCTTTTCTTTCTTTCTTTCTTTCTTTCTTTCTTTCTTTCTTTCTTTCTTTCTTTCTTTCTTTCTTTCTTTCTTTCTTTCTTTCTCTCTCTCTCTCTCTCTCTTTCTTTCTTTCTTTCTTTCTTTCTTTCCTTCCTTCCTTCCTTCCTTCCTTCCTTCCCTCCCTCCCTCCCTCCCTCCCTGCTCCCTCCCTCCCTCCTTCCTCCCTTCCCTTTCTTTTTTCTCTTCTTTTCTTTCTTTCCTTTTCTTTTTCCCAGGGAGTCATGCTTTCCCTTTCCTTTGGGCCTTTGCAGATTTCTCTCTTTCTGCCCAGAACACTTCCTTTGCACTGTGTGCCTCCTTCTTATTATCCCGCCTTCTCTGGGACTCCCCTCTTATCTTCCCAAGACCAAGTCAGGAGACTTTCTTTTATGCTCCCAAAACACTTTATACTTCCCCATCATAATTTGTGTCATATTGTGATTTAAATGTTTCAGTCAAAAATGCATGGTTTAATGGTCTGACTTCCCTGAAGGACTTCCTATCAGGGCAGTGACCATGTCTGACTCGTTACTTGTTATGTTTCCCATGCTTAGTATACTGTGGGCTTTACATGAATATTTCCTGTTTGGACTAATAAACTATAGCCAGTATAGCTGTTTATACTCTGCTCCATTACTTGATTTCTATTTGACTTTGCATTTGTTTTCTGTATACTCACAAGTTCTTATTTGAATAAAAATATTTGTCCAGGACTGTCCAAATTCTAGGAAGATGTCTGTTTGAAAGTAATCCCCCGTCCTTCCCACAAATTAGACATTGAATTAGAAATTTTGCTCTCAAAAAGCAGAGTACTACAGACAACTCTTGAAATTGCAGATCTCTCTTAGAGAAGAAAATGATCAGATTTATCAAGGGGCCTTAGTTGGTGCTTTCATTTGAGGGCTTATTGTCATTACCTTGCATTTGTGAAGCATTCAGCTTCTTTTCTTTGTTTTGGCAGGGGAGAGATCCTGGTAAATCTTTATCCCTGACAAAAGACATGAAAAGATTTAAATACATATATGAAACCAGCAAGTATTAGTTCCATTCATCAGTTTTTGCTGACTGGAACGACTATAAGCATCACAATATATCCAGAGTCTCACCTCCTAAGGGACCTTTTACTGTCACTCACCAATAGTTACAGGATGGACAGTGAGAAAATGCTGGCCACTGAGGTCCACATCTGGCCTATACCTGCCCATTGCCCTTACACCCTTAAAAAAATCTGGTTTTCTCCATTTTACAAAAGAGGAAACTGAGGCTCAGAGGGATTAAATAACTTGTCCCAAATTGCACAGATAATAGGTGAAAGTCATGGGATTCAAATTCAGGTTTATCTGACTCCAATGCTCAAGGATATAAGCCCTACACTATTCTTATTGCTAGAGATAGAAGTTGTTTCAAATTTTTAAGTGGTATAAATAATCTTATGGTGAATATCCTTATACTGAAAGCTTTCTAACCATAGTTATCTTACGGCTTTAACTGCCAAACTGTATTTTTACCAGCATATTAGATAGAGGTAGATATAACTGCATCTACATCTATACCTTATACATCATCTGTTTGTGTATCAACTATATCTCTATTTATCTATTTATCAGTATCTATCTATCATCTATCTATCTATCAAATTGAGACAGAGAGTGCTTCTGGAAAGTCTGGAACCCTGGTTGACTTTTCATTTTCTCAGAAAAATAAAATCTGAAAAAAGGGAAAACATATTAACACTTTGGGGATATTTTATATAGATTTGCAGGAGGTTATTAATTTAGGAACATAAAAATATATTATGCAAAACTGGGTTTGCTTATAATATGGTCATTTAAAAGTAGACTTAAATAATCATGATTTTATAAGTTAATTTTATTTAAAATATATTTAGCTTTGAAACTAAACTAAAAGTTTTAATATGGAATCTCTTGGTTTTTGTTTTTACAAAGCAGTTAAAAAAGTGAAATGGGAAGAAATATTAAACACGCTAAATTTAAAAAGTTATGGTTTATGAATTTAGCATCCTCTATAGTATCTAGTAGGTTCAACTCATTTTCAAAGATGGACCTAATAAAAACGAAGGTGATAAGGTCTCAAAATGCACCATTCCTTTTTTGACATGGAATTTTACCTAATTAGTCTTATTTTCTCTGCTTTTACTAACACTGATTTCTTCTTCTGGTGTTTCTGTTCTATCACCTATTTGAACTTCTGAAAACTCAAGTTGGCCCTTATGAGATATGTTATTTTATATTTGCTGTATTTCTAAATATAAACGGATTTCTTTTGCATGACATAAAAGATGCAGTAGATGGAGAAATATGGAGTTCTCAAGAAGCAACAGGAAAGTAGAAGGTCAAGCAGTATGAAGTCTTTACTAGCTACATTAAAAAAAGAATACTCTTGGCAGATTTCAAATCTTATCTTGGCTCACACATGGGAAACAGTCTTTTTAAATTATAACGTTTCAAAGGTTTGAAGTACCTTAGATTTGGAATAAGCTCAATCTGGCCTCTCATCTCATGTAGGAATTCCCTCCATGTGTGGTCTTGTCAAGTCTTTGCTTGACTACTTTCAGTGACAAGGATGTCACTAGTTCCAGAGACAGCTTGTAATGCAGGGTAAGGGAACCATGAGATCAAGGGATTTGGCAGTTGTAAGGCTGTCTTACCCACATGCTTCTAAAAAGGTCAGTAATCTATTCTTGTAGCAGCAGTATAGTCAAGGGCACTAGGGGAAATACTCTCAAAGTGGCACAGAAGATGGATGGTTTGAGAGAGAAGAGAGGCTTTTCTTCTTACACTGATAAAATATAGATCAGGTTCTTACTTGCAGTCATTACTGGCTACGGTTTATTGGAATTTGTAATTATCAGACTGAGAAAAAAAGCTATTGTTAATGTCACAGGCAAATCTCCCTTCCCAATTTTAGCTCAAGGTTAGTCATGACTAATTTACCCAGATTTCATTTTACTGGCCATATTTGAGCTATAGACTCTTTATACTGACTTGCTTAGGGGATTAGGTCTTCTTTCTGATCCTCTAACATTATTCTCCTTTAAACTGGCACTCAAAATATCTTAATGTATTACTGACAACTTCTTAAGCCCTCTAGGGTATTCTGACCCCCCACACAAAAATTCCCTCTCATTTGGGGGAACAGGAAAGAGAACTTTTTGTTTCTTCAATCTAAATATATATTTTTTCTTTTCATAAAAACCTTTATCTTCAATTCATACATTTGGTTTTATAATTAAATTTATCACAAGGTACTTGAAGAGCCTACTAACTTGTTTCCTCATAACCTTTATGGTTATTTATAATATTTATCACCTTAATAATTCTTCACCTTAATCTATTCAGGGCGCCTGGGTGGCTCAGTTGGTTGGGTGTCCAGCTCTTGATTTCGGCTCAGGTCATGATCTCAGGGTCATGAGATCAAGCACCGAGTTGGGCTTTGTGCTTGGAGCAGAGTTGGCTTGAAATTCTCTCTTTCCTCTCCTTCTGCCCCTCCCCCCTGCTCATGCATGCACGTGCTCTCTCTCTCTCTCTCTCCAATTAAGTAAAAGATTTTATTTATTTGTTAGAGAGAGAGAGAGTGAGCACAAGCAAGGGGAGCGGCAGGCAGAGGGAGAAGCAGGCAGAGGGAGAAGCAGGCTCCCTGCTGAACAAGGAGCTCAACGTGGGACTCAGTGCCAAGACCTTGGGATCATGACCTGAGCTGAAGGCAGACACTTAATTGACTGAGCCACCTAAATAAGTAGATAAGTGAAATCTTTTTTTTCTTTTTTATTGTTATGTTAATCACCATACATTACATCATTAGTTTTTGATGTAGTGTTCCATGATTCATTGTTTGTGCATAACACCCAGTGCTCCACGCAGAATGTGCCCTCTTTAATACCCATCACCAGGCTAACCCATCCCCCCACCCCCCTCCCCTCTAGAACCCTCAGTTTGTTTTTCAGAGTCCATCGTCTCTCATGGTTCGTCTGCCCCTCCGACTTATTCCCCTTCATTCTTCCCCTCCTGCTATCTTCTTCTTTTTCTTTTTTCTTAACATATGTTGCATTATTTGTTTCAGAAGTACAGATCTGTGATTCAACAATCTTGCACAATTCACAGCACTCACCATAGCACATACCCTCCCCAGTGTCTATCACCCAGCCACCCCATCCCTCCCACCCCCCACCACTCCAGCAACACTCAGTTTGTTTCCTGAGATTAAGAATTCCTCATATCAGTGAGGTCATATGACACATGTCTTTCTCTGATTGACTTAAATAAGTAAAATCTTAAAAAAAATAATTCTTTCCCTTAATCTATCACCTGAATATATTCATTACTTACCTCTTGCCATGGGAGCTGGGTACTTTTGTTAGAGGATTTAGCTTAAATTTTGATTTAATGTCAGAAACTGCCATGGGGCCAATAACTCTGTCTGGAATTCAGAAGATACAAATAGGATCAAATCACAGATTAATTCCTCTATTTTCTTTTGCAACTTTCCTAGCTCAACACCTAGATTTTTTTTTTCATGTTACAACTTCAATGGATCTTTTTTTAAAAAATTTTTTATTATGTTAATCACCATATATTACATAATTTGTTTTGGTGTAGTGTTCCATGATTCATTGTTTGTTCATAACACCCAGTGCTCCATGCAGAATGTGCCCTCCTCAATACCCATCACCAGGCTAACCCATCCCCCCACCCTCCTCCCCCCCAGAAACCTCAGTTTGTTTTTCAGAGTCCATCATCTCTCCTGGTTCGTCTCCCCCTCTGACTTACTCCCCTTCATTCTTCCTCTCCTGCTATCTTCTTTTTCTTTTTTCTTAAAATTTGTTGCGTTATTTGTTTCAGAAGTACAGATCTGTGATTCAACAGTCTTACACAATTCACAGCGCTCACCGTAGCACATACCCTCCCCAATGTCTATCACCCAGCCACCCCATCCCTCCCACCCCCCACCACTCCAGCAACCCTCAGTTTGTTTCCTGAGATTAAGAATAATTCCTCATATCAGTGAGGTCATATGATACATGTCTTTCTCTGATTGACTTATTTCACTCAGCATAACACCCTCCAGTTCCATCCACGTCATTGCAAATGGCAAGATCTCGTTCCTTTTGATGGCTGCATAATATTCCATTGTCAACACCTAGATTTTGAAGTCCAGGGCCTTGAGGAATGGTAATATGTGCAAATTCAAGTTAGAGGTATGTGCAAAGTTGGAAGGCCATGTGGAAGGACCGCTTCACTGTCCCAAGATCTCTAAGCAAAATGTCTTATCCTTGTCTCCCCCCCCAATAGTGTCATTCTAATCACATATAAAAATAAGTGATACCATATGACTTAGATAAAGCATCCTGGAAATATGTGCAAAAAGTTATTTAAATAACTTTAAATAAAGACAAAATTTATTTTTGAAATCAGAACATTTCATATTATAATTGACAGAGAATAAAATGTTATAGCATTTCTAAAATATTTACCTAATTGTTTATATCTTGGATACCTGCCTGGTAATAAGTATTTTCTAGGATTTCCTTCTGGGAGGTCCATCCCTGCCCTGTCAGTTCTTATGAACCCACTGTATGGGAACCCAAATGTAGGAGCAGAGGTGGGATACAATGCTCTTTCACCACCCTTGACCCTCCTGAATGGACTTTTAACCACTAGAGTCTCCCTGGTCCTGCCTTTCCACTTCAGCAGTTTGGGTGTCAGGACCTATGGACCAGGAGCTGGGTTGGTAAGGCTTCCCCCTTCTATTGGGGGTTTTACCTCTCCAATTACAATTTTCAAAGTGTAGACTGTATTAAAGAATACTGGGTTGCTGATTTAGGAATGATAGACAAATACTATGAAACCACAAAGAGTCTTTGAATGTGTAATTACAGTTTGGTCCATTTTCCTAGATCTTCACCTCGGAGCCTGGAAAGCCAGTTATTTCTAGACAACTCAATTACACGTGTTCAAAATCTGGAAACCTACCACAGAGCTGGGAACTCCGGAGAGGCTCAATAATGTAGGCACTTGAAAGGGGCTGTGAAATCATCCTCATGGCGCAAAATAATCATTACTTTAAAAAAACTACCTTCAATCTCTCCTAGAGATGAGAGATTAAAAAAAAAAAAGGACTCAGCATAGATTCCTACAAAATCCAGATATTTTCCTACTTTTAAGCCGTGCTACCTACCACTTCTGGGCTTCAATCAGATCAAGAATCCAGTAAAGGGTTTGTTCCATCATACAACTATGACCTCATTCACTTCTCAGGCTCAGGCCCAGGTGAGAATGACCTACAAGCTCCTTCCAGGTTTAGAGCAACCATGTTTTCAATGTGGTCTGTTTAGCACCCTTGGGGATGTGTGGGTGTCAATTACAGAATGAGAATATTTTGACACTGTGGGGATTTCAGGGAAGGGAAGTTTTTTGGTTTTTTTGTTTTAATTCTGTATTACTATAATTCCATGTTAAACATTAGTGAGTTGGAAGTTGTTAATTTTACCTAAATGCCTTGATTGAATGGTGATTAAGAACCATTTCATTAATTGCTTAAGCCCAGGAAGGACAAAAATATCCCAAACTCTCATAGGTTTGTAGACTAAAGTATTATTGGAAAGAGTGATTTAAAAAGAGCAATTACAAAAAGATTATGATTGTTTTAAATAGAAACCTTAATATTCAAGATCTCACATGTCTCATGGCATTGTAAATCATCTAGGACAGGAGTTAGGCATGTCTTTAGTCTTCATCATGGCCAAGCAGTAGATACCTTTGGCACCCAATGTTTAGCTTGAGACCCCCAAATTATTTCAGGCCTCACTTAGTAGCTGCAGTTCTAGAGGATTTCTATTCCTGCTCTCAGAGTTTGTTTATTGTGGGCATAATTTGACATTTCCCTAGTCTTTGTGAACTTGGTACATTGCCTCCTATTCCGCTTTGGGATACAAAGGAAAAGAAAGGGATGGTTTAATTTACAAATTAATTAAACAAGTATTGGGCGCCTGGGTGGCTCAGTTGGTTAAGCGACTGCCTTCGGCTCAGGTCATGATCCTGGAGTCCCAGGATCGAGTCCCACATCGGGCTCCCTGCTCAGCAGGGAGTCTGCTTCTCCCTCTGACCCTCTTCCCTCTCGTGCTCTCTATCTCTCATTCTCTCTCTCTCAAATAAATAAATAAAATCTTTAAAAAAATAATTAAACAAGTATTTATTAAGGGCCTACTATGTTAGGGCCTACCAAGATTAAAATGGGAATAATGGCAGTTCCTATTGGATGGGATTGTTGAGAAATATATTAATATTATTATTTTAATTATTATTATTTCAAATTGTGGTAAAAAACAGAAAATTTACGATCTTAACCATTTTAAGCATACAGTTTAGTATTTTTTTTTAAAGATTTTATTTGACAGAGAGAGACACAGCGAGAGAGGGAACACAAGCAGGGGGAGTGGGAGAGGGAGAAGCAGGCTTCCCGCGGAGCAGGGAGCCCGATGTGGGGCTTGATCCCAGGACCCTGGGATCATGACCCAAGCCCAAGGCAGATGCTTAAGGACTGAGCTACCCAGGCGCCCCTGGTTTAGTATTTTTTTTAAGTTTTTTTTTTATGGTTATTTATTTGTCAGAGAGAGAGAGAGAGCGATCACAAGCAAGCAGAGGGAGAAGCAGGCTCCCTGCTGAGCAGGGAGACTGATGTGGGGCTGATCCTAGGACCCTGGGATCATGACCTGAGCAGAATGCAGATGCTTAACGGACTGAGCCACCCATCTAATCCAATCCATTCATTCCGTAAATATTTTTTTAGTGTCTATTTTGTTCTAGGCCCTGGGATACATCAGGGAATACATCTAGCCAGAAACACTGTTGATTCCATCTTCAAAATATATATGTAATCAAATTACTTTCCACCATCCCCACCTCTACCTGTTGTTCTGGTCGAACTGGTCTCCCTGCTTCTGCTCTTGCCTTATCCACTACCTGCCAGGTCTATCCTACACATAGAAGCCAGGATAATCCTTTCAAAACTTAAGTCAGATCATGTCATGTCTCTGCTCAAATTCTCCAGTATTTTCCTGTCACTCAGAGTAAAAATCCAACCTTGATTGATTGATTGATTGATTTGTTTGTTTTTGTGAGCAGCAAAGTTTATCGAGTGATAGTAAAATCCAACCTTTATAATGGCCTTCAAGGCTTATATGATCTGTTCCTGGCTACACCTGCATCACCTCATTTGGACATCTTATTGTACAGCCCTGGAATTGTGCATTTCATAGACTATGTGACTAAATGTGATGGTCCTGTCACCTAGTTCTATGACCTTATCTCTTCCTACATTGCCCAGAGTGAAAACTCTGTTCTAGCCAGAATGGCCAATTAGCTTTTTCTCAAATACTGCAAGCATGCTCTTTTATAAAGGCATTTACACTTGCTCTGCCCTCTGCATGGAGTGCTCTTGCCTCAGATTATTTATGGCTCACTCCCTTACCTCTTTATCTTTTTGCTTAAATGTCCTTTATCAGCAAGGCCTTTCTTGATTGCCTTCCCTCACTTGCAGAATTCCCTACACCCCTTTTCCTTGCTTTATTTATTTATTCACTTTTTATATTTACATTTTAGGTAGTTAACACACTGTGCAATATTGGTTTCGGGATAGAATTTAGTGATTCATCACTTACGTACAATACCCAGTGCTCCTTATAATAAGTGCCCTCCTTCATACCCATCACCCATCTAGCCCATTCCCCAACCTCTTCCCTCCGTCAACCCTCAGGTTGTTCTCTACTGTCAAGAGTCTCAGGGCGCTTGGGTGGCTCAGTCTACTGAGCAACACTCTCTTGGTTTCAGCTCGGGTCATGGTCTTGGGGGTGTTAAATCGAGCCCGTCGGGCTCTGCGCTCAGCACAGAGTCTGTTTGAGATTCTTTCCCCTCCTCTCCCATCCCCTTTGTTCCTCCCCCTGCTTGCACTCTCTCTCAAAATAAATAAAATCTTTAAAAAAAGTCTTTTATGGCTTGTTTCCCTCTCTCTTTCCCCCCCCTTCCCATATGTTCATCTGTTTTCTGTTTTCTTTCTTAAATTTCACACATGGGTGAAATCATATGGTATTTGTCTTTCTCTGACTGACTTATTTCACTTAGCATAATAGACTCTAGCTCCATCCATGTTGTTACAAATGGCAAGATTTCATTTTTTTTGTTGGCTGAGTACTATTTCATTGTATATATATACCACATCTTCTTTATCCATTCATCAGTTGATAGACATTTGGGCTTTCTCCAGAATTTGGCTGTTGGTGATAATGCGCTATAAACATCAGGGTGCATGTACCCCTTCAAATCACTATGTTTGTATCCTTTGGATAAATACCTTGTAGGGCAATTGCTGGATCATAGGGTAGTTCTAATTTTAACTTTTGAGGAAGCTCCATACTGTTCTCCAGAGTGGCTGCACCAGTTTGCATTCCCAGCAGCAATGCAAGAGGGTTCCCCTTTTTCCACATCCTTGCCAACACCATTCTGACAGGTGTGAGGTGGTATCTCATTGTGGTTTTGATTTGTATTTCCCTGATGATGAGTGATGTTGAGCATCTTTTTGTGTGTCTGTTAGCCATCTGGATGTCTTCTTTGGAAAAGTATCTTTGCTTTATTTTGATCTCTGTAATCTCTGTCATACTATTATCTTATTCTTTTTGTTGCATATATCTCTTGAGTGTAAGTTCCAGAGGGTAAGGATTTTTGTCCTAAACATGTAGAATAAGGCTTGGCACATGGTAAACACTAACTGATTGTTTAAATGAATGCATATATGCATCCATTCATCCCTTCAGCAGATACCCTACTATCTGCTCAGAACAAAGAATAAAGACTTAAAAGATGGCATGCCTACTCAAAAGTAGCTGACAGGGAAATAGGACAAGTTCATCCAAATTCAGGTTCCCATGATCTGTGAGTGAATAGTGGTGACAGAAGGCATCAAAATTAATAGGGTGGTATATGTAAGAAACTTAAATATTCCAGGGAGTAGGCATGTATTATAATTTAGCTACATCAATAGTCATCTAACCAGAACCAAATGGGATAAAGGGCTGATTTCACTTAATTTACTTATGGGTGTATCCTAGGTAGTTTAAAACTGGTGGACTGGTGTGATATTTATCTGTGGGGCTGATAGTACTAGCGCATAAGCTGGGTTCCACAGATAGGTACACTGGATATATGGAAGGTGCTTTGGGGCTAGGACTTATACTGGGCCCAGCCTATTGTTTATTTTTTCCACCTACAGAGCTTGACAAGTAAACAGGTGCAGATTTGGCATCCTTGTATTTCTTCAGCAGATATATATATATATATATATTTTTTTTTTTTTTGGTCAGTCCTGTACTTTTTTAAAAAATTAAAATATAATTCACATACCATAAAACTTACTCTTTTAAAAGTGTGAGTGCAGTGGTTTTACTTGTACAACCATCACCACCATCTACTTCCAGAATAGTTTCATCATGTAGAAAAGAAGCCCTGTGCCACTAGCAACTACTCCCCATAGTAGCTGCCTACAGGCAACCACTAATCTATCTTTTATCTCTATTGAGTTGCCTATTCTTGACATTTAATATAAACAGAATAATATTATATGTGGCCTTTTGTCTGGCTTTTTTCACTTAGCATGATGTTTTCAAGGTTCATCAGTGTTTTGGCATGTATCCATACTTCATTCCTTTTTATGGCTAAACAATATTCCATTGTACGAATAGGCCACATTTTGTGTATCCATCTATCAGTTGATGGACATTTGGATTGTCTTCATTTTTTTACTATTATGGGTCATCTTTCTATGAACATTCTTGTACAAGTTCTTGTGTGGATATATGTTTTCACTTCTCTTGGCTATATCCCATGGAGTGGGATTGCTGGGTCACATGGTAACCATGTTTCACATTTTGGGGACTGCCAAACTGTTTTCCACAGCAGCTGCATCATTTTACGTTCCCACCAGCAATATATGAAGACTCCCAATTTTTCCATGCCCTCATCAACATTTGTTATTGTCTTTTTTTATTATAGTCATCCAAGTGGGTGTGAAGTGGTAGCTTGCATTTTGATTTGCATTTCTTTAATGACTAATGATGTTGAACATCTTTTCATGTGCTTATTAGTCATTTTTATATCTACTTTTGAGAAATGTCTATTTAGGTCTTTTGACCATTTTAAAGGTTGGGTTATTTGTCTTTTTATTGTTGAGTTACACAGGTTCTTTATATGTTTTGGATACTAGATCCTTATCAGATACAAAATTTACAAATATTTCTCCTGTTCTGTGGGATGTCTTTTCATTTTCTTGATAGTGTCTTTTCAACCACAAAGTTAGAATTTTGCAGATGAAAAAGAACTAACAGATCATTAATCTAATTCACCTTTTTCATTTTATTGATAAGGACACTAAAGCACAATGAGTTGAATTAATCTCTTTAGGGGCAGAGTTAGGAACATCCGCTTTGTGTAATTGGACTATAAACTGCACCAAATAAGTTACACAGTAACTAGAGAAAAAAAACAAATCCATCACAAATAAATCCATTAGAAAACAATGTAAAATATCTGATAGTCACATGTGATGCAGTGTAGTTTGGACTATAAAAGCAAAAGGAACTCAGAAAAACAACTGGAGAGAGAAGGGTGTACAGTCGCCTATCAACACATAGATAGAGGGTAGTGACTGACAAAACAGTGAGGGAAAATAACTATGGGACTGAAATACATAAGTCAAAGTATTAAACCCCATCATTATGATGCCTTCACATCAGGTCTCACACTCACCTTTAGTATCATGTCCAGTTTTCATCAACTTACGTAGCGGCACCATCCCTTTTGCTTAAAGACAAGATTAAGAGTCAAAATTATATACATTTATGAAGTTTTGAAAAGTAGAACAGGGGCAAATTATAATTTTCTTTTAATTTTTCCTCCAATGAGTGGGAAAGTGAAGAGAAAATGTCAGTTGTATGTGACATACCTCTTGTTTTTTGTTTTGTTTTGTTTTGTTTTTTAGTTTTTATTTAAATTCCAGTTAGGTAACATTTACTGTAATATTAGTTTCAGGTGTACAATATAGTGATTCAACACTTCCATACAACACTGGCGCTCATCACAAGTGCATTCTTTCATCCCCAGTTAGTGATATATCTCTTAATTCATGTTGCCTCTTTTGGTGCCTTAATGTGTCAAACTCCAAAAAATAGTTTTTGAAACGAAAAATAGAGTCAACATTGAAGGCAAGACTATTCACTTATCATCTTTTAGGATGAAAAGAAGTGAAGTGACTTTGAAAACTCGTTGACTGTCAACAAGGAGGACAACCTGCTACCCATTTCATTTTCTTTTTTTCTTTTTTTTTTTTTTAAAGCAAGAGCTGGATGCTCAATTGACTGAGCCACAGAAGTGCCCCAGGTGTTTTTGTTTTTATTTTTTCTTAAAGATTTTATTTATTTGTTTGACAGAGAGAGACACAGCGAGAGAGGGAACACAAGCAGGGGGAGTGGCAGAGGGAGAAGCAGGCTTCCCGCAGAGCAGGGAGCCCGACGCGGGGCTCGATCCCAGGACCCCGGGACCATGACCCGAGCCGAAGGCAGACGCCCAACGACTGAGCCACCCAGGCGCCCCTACCCATTTCATTTTCATTAGTGCTTTGGTTATGAACTGTTGACTAGTTATATGCCTTTTAGTGGTACAGATTTCTTTCTAGTGAGTTCTCCTGTGAAGTGTGTACATACAATATTCGTTATAATATTGACTAAGAATCTCTCCGCCTTGCCCTACTGTACCCTATGGCCAGAACAACAACAATGAAACAAGTACTTTAATAGTACTCATTCAGTTCTTTTCTTCCTATCAACATGTTGGGTAGTTTGGTTTTCTATGCACAAGGAGATTAACTTAGGAGAAAAATGCTGGGTATAATAGTTCAGTTCCCTAAGTTTGGTTTAGTTTGACCAGATAAAGCCAATAATGCTATTTTGATATCAAGAAAGGTCAGTTGCAGGTTACAGAAATACGGAAAAGTTTTGGTAGTACCTTTAGGCTGTGAAGGCTATACAGGGTAATACATCATGCAGAAGGCAGTACACATAAAGTAGGTATATTTTCCTTATGCAAAGGGAGAGATTAATACTAACATAAAACACATAATTTGTATGATTAAGAAGAACGTATCAAACACCTTTATTCCCTCCCTTCCCTCTCATTCTTCTCTTCTTCTCTATTGCTTGGTTCTTCTCCCTGCCTAGACATTAGTTTGCTAGAGGCATCCTATGCCATTCTAGGATGCTGCATGTGGCATCACTCTGGTTGGGAATGGGACTTGGAAGATTTCTGTTTTTGACAAGAGGCAGACTTTATTTTTACACAATAGGCTTTTTTCTAGATGTATTTAGAGTTTCTCTATAGCCCTAATACGTATGGTTTTAGAAATTCTCATACAGAACCCTACAACCTACAACATTGCAGGCCAGAGTGGGATTTTGAATGTTCACCATCAAATGACATGAAATATTAGCAGGTCTTGAAGCTGTTCATATAGAAGTGTCATTTTCATGTTATTATGCTTAGGTAACTGAAATTTACTTTTATTCCTTAGAAAAATAGAAATGGTGAAATGGGGATTGGAGAAAAAAGATAAGTGTAAAAAATGCCATTGTCTAAAAAATGAGTATGTCTAGTCATCAAAAGTTGAGAGTGAAAACTTAAATCATAAGTAGGACGTGTTTGAATGTACCAAAAAAGTCAATACAGTATACAGTATTCAGAAATAAAATCTGTTCCCTTAATACCTGTATCTGTAAAGAAAACTTAGTAAGTGGACACTGAGTAGTATTTGGTGAATTTGAGGAGTAGACACTGCTGTTAGAAGTTTCTAAAGTTATGAAACATACTTTTCAATGTCTACACTTTCTTTAATGTACTGTGGACCTCACAGAATAACATATATTTTGGTGGCAGCAAGTGGAATGGGCTTACGCAGTGCAGAAAGCAAGTGGGGGAGCAGGGTAGGCATGTGACCAGTGTATGTTGGACAGAGACTGGAAAGAAAAGAGAAAAAGGGACTACTAGGAAAACAAATGGCAGCAGGAGTGAGAGAAAAATAATCTATTAGTAGAGACAGGAAGAAGAAGAAAAACCTGGAAAAAGGACGGAAAAGTAAGCAGATGGGACTGGGAGGCCGTGCTCTCCTGGCTTTGTAGAAGGGTTTGAACCATCAATTCTGATTTGGGTGACTCACTTACATGCCCTGGGGTTTTACACAGTGTTACATAACTCTTTCTTCTGAGTGGCCCAGATTGGGAGGGTTGTTATGAGAACAACCTCGATACAGCTGCTTGGGTTAGTGAACCTTCCATCATCTGAAAGCAGGAGACTAGAACCTCTATTAGTCAATCGACAAACATTTATTCGGCACATACTATTTACTCAAAAACAGCCTTGCTGAGAGCAGGAACTTAGCTTGTCCCTTTTTCATTGCTGAACTTTCTTTTTCACAGGGCGTGGGTACTCAATAAGTGCTTATTGATGAACACTGATCTTATACATGATCACAGAAGATTGCTTCAATATCCCTAAATTCAGCATCATGATTTTAAATGCTGGGGTTAAAAGCTACCAAGCAGACATTTTTTGAAAGTTTTCTGGCACCAGTGACAGAAGCAGCAATATATGGGATAGAATGGGACCTATTCAAAGAAATATTTTTTCTTTTGCAAATAATAAAATACAACAAGACTCATCTGGAAATGTTAAGTGTGGGTGCCCAGAATTTAAATTTATCTTCTCTTTTTAAGATTCATTTTGTAGATACTTACATAAAGCACCTTAAATTATTCTTAAATTCTTCTTTTTGAAACATAATCAGGCTTTCAGAGACGCATCAATTAAAAAAAATCATTCTTGTTGAAAAATGCTGGTGCAGAAAGCAAATCAAAATTATTGGAGAATGAAGTACAGATTAAGGTTTTGGGAGGGGGGCAAGAGGGCAGAAGACAAGTTTTTTTTCTTAATTTTTTCATTGTTATATTAATCACCATACATTACATCATTAGTTTTTGATATAGTGTTCCATGATTCATTGTTTGTGCATAACACCCAGTGCTCCATGCAGAATGTGCCCTCTTTAATACTCATCACCAGGCTAACCCATCCCCCTACCCCCTCCCCTCTGGAACCCTCAGTTTGTTTTTCAGAGTCCATCGTCTCTCATGGTTCGTCTCCCCCTCCGACTTACTCCCCTTCATTCTTCCCCTCCTGCTCTCTTCTTCTTTTTCTTTTTTCTTAACATATGTTGTATTATTTGTTTCAGAAGTACAGATCTGTGATTCAACAGTCTTGCACAATTCACAGCGCTCACCATAGCACATACCCTCCCCAATGTCTATCACCCAGCCACCCCATCCCTCCCACCCCCCACCACTCCAGCAACCCTCAGTTTGTTTCCTGAGATTAAGAATTCCTCATATCAGCGAGGTCATATGATACATGTCTTTCTCTGATTGACTTATTTCACTCAGCTTAACACCCTCCAGTTCCATCCACATTGTTGCAAATGGCAAGATCTCATTCCTTTTGATGGCTGCATAACGTTCCATTGTGTATATATACCACATCTTCTTTATCCATTCATCTGTCGATGGACATCTTGGCTCTTTCCACAGTTTGGCTATTGTGGACATTGCTGCTATAAACATTGGGGTGCACGTACCCCTTCGGATCCCTACACTTGCATCTTTGGGGTAAACACCCAGTAGTGCAATTGCTGGATCGTATGGTAGCTAGAAGATAAGTTTTAACTTGCCTCTCCTGACAAGTTTCACGGCATCATTTTCTTTTTTTTTAAATTTTATTTTATTAAGTTATGTTAATCACCATACATTACATCATTAGTTTTTTGATGTAGTGTTCCATGATTCATTGTGTATAACATCCATTGTTCCATTCAATATGTGCCCTATTTAATACCCATCACCAGGCTAACCCATCCCCCTACCCCCCTCCCCTCTAGAACCCTCAGTTTGTTTCTCAGAGTCCACAGTCTCTCATGGTTCATCTCCACCTCCCATTTCCCCCCCTCCATTTTTCCCTTCCTACTATCTTTTTTTTTTTTTTTTTAACATATAATGTATTATTTGTTTCAGGGGTACAGGTCTGGGATTCATCAGTCTTACACAATTCACAGCATTCACCATAATCACAGCATCATTTTAAACTTCCCATTCATTCTTTTTAAGTAAGTACAGACGGTGGCATTTTGCACTGGGAAACTTATTTTAGAAATAAATATGCTAAGAGGCCTGCAAAAAGAAAGTACTGAGGTTATGTGTTAAATTTCACAGGCATCCAAAAAGGAATTTCAGGTCATCAGACATACCTATCAATAGGTAAAATTTTAGTATTAATAAGAAAATGGAAAAGTAGTTTGAAAGTGGGACTTTGAAGCTAAATGCACAAAAATTGTGTTTGTATAAGGAAAAAATTAGGGGTGAAAAAAATTATAGATTATCACTGGGTGATAGAATTAAGAGTTATTAAAATTTTCCTTTTGCATTCTTTCATTTTTTGAATATAGAAATTTTCTATAATGAATATGTATTACTTTTATAACCAAGAAAACACATGTAAAAATAAAGTTATAGCACCAGATTATCCATTTTTATAAAGTGAATCATAAATTTCCACTCACATTTAAACTTCTTTAGGTCCTCCATTATTGAATCCACTCTAACCTTCCCATTTCCTGTAAAACATTTGAATCAGACACAGAGGAAATCACAGAAAAACTCATAAAAACTGAGTAATATTCCATTGTATATATATATATATATATATATATACCACATCTTCTTTATCCATTCATCTGTCAATGGACATCTGGGCTCTTTCCATATTTTGGCTATTGTGGACATTGCTGCTATAAACGCTAGGGTGCAGGTGGTGCCCCCTTTGGATTGCTATGTTTGTATCCTTTGGGTAAATACCTAGTAGTGTAATTGCTGTGTTGTACAGTAGTTCTATTTTTAATTTTTCCAGGAACCTCCATACTGTTTTCCAGAGTGGCTGTACCAGCTTGCTTTCCCATCAGCAGTGTAAGAGAGTTCCCTTCTCTGCATCCAACATGGATGGAACTAGATAGAGGGTATTATGCTAATCAAAATAAGTCAGTCAAAGACAATTATCATGTGTGGAATTTAAGAAACAAGACAGAGGATCATAGGGGAAGGGAGGGAAAAATGAAATAAGATGAAATCAGAGAGGAAGACAAGCCATAAGAGATTCTTAACTCTAGGAAACAAACTGAGGGTTGCTGGAGGGGAGGCAAGTGGGGGGGATGGGGTACCTGGGTGATGGGCATTAAGGAGGACATGTGATATAATGAGCACTGGGTGTTATATGAGCTGATGAATCACTGAACTCTCCCTCTGAAACTAGTAACATACTATATGTTAATTAATTGAATTTAAATAAAAAACTCATAAAAACTGAAAAAAGTTGTGAAATTATTAAAATGCCATGGCAGGCTGGAACTTCTCCTATGAGAGAGAAGAATTAGAGAAGCTGGTTTGCTTGGGAATTGGATTCATTTTTCCCCTCAGGTGAGTATGATGGAAGAAAGGATAAATCTTTAGCGAGACAAATCTCTCTACTTCTTCAATACAGTTCCTCTTTTCTGTGTTTCAAGGTATGACAATCCAAAGGTTACATGTGGAGAAGAGATATTACAAGAAGAACCAGGGCTCAAATCTGGCAGCACCTTTTCCAAACTCAGATGACATTAAAACAAACAAAAGATATGAAGAGACTATGTTGGCCAATTGCTTAGAGTTGGAATAGGTAGAGAAGGAGCTGCTCTGTGTTTTCTTCTAACAAGGATTTCTTGAGAACCAACACATTTGAGAGGGTGTATTTATCACTCTTGAGATTACAGAGTATGTTTCTCTGGCTGGAATGATCTTTCCATACTTGTTCAGCTTAGGGCCTTTTCCAGAAAACCCCGGTCTTGGCTAGATGCTCCCTTAGAACCTTCTGCATATACATAGCACCTTTTTTAGGTGATGAAAATGTTCTAGAATGACTGTGGTGATAGTTGCCAATATCTGTGAGTACTAAAAACCATCCAATTATATACTTTAATGGATAAATTGTTTGGTATGTGAGCTCTATCTCAATAAGGCTTTTAAAAATGTTGATTGAAAAAAAGAAATAGAATGAGTTTTATAGCACAATACCATTTAAGGAAATTAAATACCACACACATTGAATTTTTAAAGGGATACACACATATCTAAAATAAACATGAGGAAGGTGGATTGGAAGAGCATACATTAAATATAATAGAGAATGTACCCATGATGGGGGGAAGGAAATAGGAACGGAAGTAGGAGGTAAAGGAGAAAATAATAAAATGAAACACAAGGGGTCCTTGCATGGATCAATGATGATGGTGTGCCATAACTGAGGAGTTTGATTAGCTCAAATGTATGCATCTGGTGTTTAAGGAAAAGTCCACTCTTCCCCCACAAAAAAAGCTTAAGGTGCCGGTGGGACAGAAAGGAAGAAGTATTCAGCAGGCAGCTGTAAACACAGTGGTGACAAAGAATAATCCAGAGAACAAAGGTTTTCAAGCATTTTGGTCTCAGGACTTCTTTACATTCTTAACAATTTTTGAGGACCTCTAAGAGGTTTATGTGAGTTACAGCTATTATGTGGGTTTAATTACCATATTAGATATTAAAACTGAGAAATTTAAAAAATATTTTAAGATAGCAATAATAAATACAGTACCTATTAACATACTTTTTAGTGAAAAATATATATCAACCGAAAAATGAAAAAATTAAGGCATTAAAATTTAGTGGGAAAGGTAATGTTACTGATTGAACATTTGTGTCCCCCCAGATTCAAATATTAAAATTCTATGTCCAATATGGTGGTATGAGGAGGCAGGGTTTTGGGGAGGTGATTAGGATAGGATGAGATCCTGAAGGCAGACCCTCATGAATGGGATTAGTGCCCCTGTGGGTCAGGAGAGAGCCTGCTGCTCTGTGCTCTCCGCCATGTGGGGATACCACGGGAAGGTGACAATCTGTAGCCCAGAAGAGGGTTCTCACCAGAACTCAACCTTGCTGGCACCCTGATCTCAGGACTTCTGGCCCCAGAACTGTGAGAAATAAATTTCTGTTGTTTATAAGCCACACAGTGTATGGTATTCTTGTTATAGCAGCCTAAGCTAAAATAGCATTGTTTTACATTTTGGCAAATCTCTTTAATGTCTGGCCTAATAGAAGACAGCTGGGATTCTCAGTCTGTTTCTGCATTTAGTTTGCTGTGATATGTTTTCTCGGTTGAAGAAAATCTGGCCTTATAAAGTTATGTAGTCAGAAAAGAAATATTTTATTATTTTATTTATTATTTTTTTTTGAGAGAGAGTATACGAGGTGGGTGGAGGGGCAGAGGGAGAGAGAGAGAATCTCAAGCAGGCTCCACACCTAGTGGATCCTGAGATCATGACCTGAGCTGAAATCAAGAGTCTGATGCTTAACTGACTGAGTTGCCCAGTCACCCAGAAAAGAAATATTTTAATAGGTTTTTCAGATATATCATGTGTGGATATGTCACGTAGCTTATTAGAAAAGCTATTGTACACTTGTGAGTGAATGAGAATGATAAAGGTAAATACTGTTTTAGTGTTATTTTAAAAATAGTTTCTTTTTTTTTAAGATTTTATTTATTTATTTGACAGAGAGACACAGTGAGAGAGGGAATACAGCAGGGGGAGTGGGAGAGGGAGAAGCAGGCTCTCCGTGGGGCAGGGAGCCCAATGCGGGACTCGACCCCAGGACCCTGGGACCATGACCTGAGCCGAAGGCAGACGCTTAATGACTGAGCCACCCAGGCACCCAAAAATAGTTTCAATCTCATGGACCTTCCAAAAGAGTGGGGTGCCCCTAGATGCTGATTTGAGAACTGCTACCATAGAGAGTTGATAATGAAGCGACAATCAAGGAGTGATATAATCAAGGGAGGGAAGGAATTAAAACTGAGAAGACTGAGAAATAAACCCTCGTTTGTTCCCATGTTTGGAAGCTAGAATAAGTGAGGCCGGCAAAGTAAATTATTCGTGATTTCAGATTCTGAGGGTTATTTCAGTAGAGTTGCAGGCTATGTGACTGGGGAAGCCAATTGCAAGGATTCAAAGAGAATGTGAAGCGAGGAAGCAGAAACGGCTCCGACAGACAATAAAAAAGCAGACTGAGAAAGGAATGAGGGATGAATGATCATAATTATGAGGTAGAAGAACCAGCTGAAGATTAGTTTTTAAAAGGAGTGGGGGACTATGTGCCTCTTCATAGGCAGAGTAGAGAGAAAGAGATGAAACTGAAAGTGTTGGGAAGGAATTATGAAAGAAATGACTTTTTATAAAAATATTGAATCATATATTGTACACCTGAAATATAATATAATGTTATATGTCAATTATATCTCAATTTAAAAAATAATTTTTGACAAAGTGGGAGATGATCAGGTCAAGAGCGATGGATTGGAGGTGTTGAAAGGAGACTTTTCTCCATTGGAGAGAGGAGAGGAAGAAAGTCTAGGTGAATAAGAAGAAACAGTAAACTGGAGAGAACAGAAAGTGATGTTTGCAATGAATAGGTTCAAATTTATTGCTTTAAAACTGGGATTTGAGAAACATATTGGTTCAGGGCTTTACCTTCTACTTCCAGTTAGGCTTAGCAGAGAAAACCAAGTCTGTACTCTCTGCTTCATTCTTATATTCCTTGTACCTAGTATAGCACCTGCACATATTCAGTGATCAATAAATATTTGTTGGTTGAATAAATCAATATACAATCTGAAACATTCAAGGTCAGAGACACACAACAACATCACTGAAGCATTATGGTAAGAAATGCTACTCCGCAAATGCTCCCAGATCACTTTTTTTTTTTTTAATCAGAACAACAAAGAAAATAGTAGAAATAAAAAAAGACTAAAGTAACTATAGAACAGAAGAGTCAGCAGATATGTAGCCAGATTCAATAAACAATAATAAAAATCTCAACAAGCAAACAAAAGAGCAAGCATAAATGAAATAAGTCAACCCTTAATGCCCTTGCTTCCTCTTATGTATTTCTCCCTCATTTTTATTTTTTAATTTTAATTACCCTAATATTTTTCCTTCTTATTTTTGGGCTGGAATCCTGCTCTCAGGCACAAATTAACATATTGCTTGTACTTGTGACTTAAGAAATGAAAGGCCAGGGGGCACCTGGGTGGCTCGCTCATTAAGCGTCTGCCTTCAGCACAGGTCATGATCCCAGGGTCTTGGGTTCAGGCCCCACATTGGGCTCCCTGCTCTGCAGGAAGCCTGCTTCTCCCTCTCCCACTCCCCCTGCTTGTGTTCCCTCTCTCACTGTGTCTCTCTCTGTCAAATAAATAAATAAAATCTTAAAAAAAAAAAAAAGAAATGAAAGGCCGGGCACAATCTTAATGTATCATTTCTTCATCTTTTAGGACCTTTATAGGCAAAGTGTGGTCCATAGCCCAGTAGCATTGGCATCATTGGGAACGTGTTAGAAATGTAGAATTTTTCAGGCTCCAACCCAGACCCAAATAACAATTTCTATTTTAATAAATGTCCAGGTGATTCATGTGCATGTTCAAGTTTGAGAAGCATTGTTGTAGGTGATAAAAAGACAAGGATCGGGCACCTGGGTGGCTCAGTCAGTTAAGCATCTGACTTTGGCTCAGGTCATGACCCTGGAGTCCAAGATCGAGCCCTGCATTGGGCTCCCTGCTCAGTGGGGAGTCTGCTTCTCCCTCTGACCCTCCCCCCCTCACGCTTTCTCTCTCTCAAATAAATAAATAAAATCTTAAAAAAAAAGACAAGGATCATTTCTGAGGATCTTATACACAGGATAACAAAGACACACTTCTGGGAAGACAAGAGAATTTTTAAAACCTCACCATTAATAGTCAAATGAGGGCGCCTGGGTGGCTCAGTTGGTTAAGCGACTGCCTTCGGCTCAGGTCATAATCCTGGAGTCCCGGGATTGAGTCCCGCATCGGGCTCCCTGCTCAGCGGGGAGTCTGCTTCTCCCTCTGACCCTCTCCCCTCTCATGCTCTCTCTCTGTCTCATTCTCTCTCTCAAATAAATAAATAAAATCTTTAAAAAAAATAGTCAAATGAGACATCAGCTCCTTCATGTCTTCTTCTGTGAGCTCGATCCCCTCATTTGCTAGAAATTTGTCTAAGTCCTGGATATCAATCACCTCTCCTTAGAAAAATTAAGAAATAAATTGTAGAAATATTATAGAACTATCTACAAAGGATGAAAAATGCTATCGGTACTTATATATATAATTGCCCACGTATGCCCAGGATTCACAGAAAGGTCAGAAAACAGTCTTGTGTTGGGGTGCCTGGTGGCACAGTTGGTTAAGCATTCAACTCTTGGTTTTGGCTCAGGTCCTGATCTCAGGGTCCTGAGATAGAGCCCTGTGTCAGGCAGGCTCCGCGCTCAGTGCAGGGTCTGCACCCGGAGCCTGCTTGAGATTCTCTCTTCTCTCCCTGCCCCTCCTGCTTGAGCTCTCTCTCTAAAATGAATGAATAAGTCAAGCAGAGAAAGTCAATTATCATATGGTTTCACTTATTTGTGGAACATAAGGAACAGCATGGAGGACATTAGGAGAAGGAAGGGAAAAATGAGGGGGGGAATCGGAGGGGGAGACGAACCATGAGAGACTATAGACTCCGAGAAACAAACTGAGGGATTTAGAGGGGGAGACGAACCATGAGAGACTATAGACTCCGAGAAACAAACTGAGGGATTTAGAGGGGGTGAGGGGATGGGTTACCCCAGTGATGGGTATTAAGGAGGGCACGTACTGCATGGAGCACTGGGTGTTACATGAAAACAATGAATCGTGGATCACCACATCAAAAACTAATGAGGTATTGTATGGTGACTAACATAACATAATAAAATAAAATTTAAAAAAATAAATAAATAAAATGAATGAATAAATCTTTAAAAAAAAAGAAAAAAGTTCTATGTCTTTAATTCTGGTGGCTACAAAAAAGAAAATACACCATGGGTTAGGAATTGACTGGTGACTTATTGCAAAATCCATAGCAAATTAAGCTGCACACAGGGATTTGGTTTTATTTTTACTCTTCCTCCTACTCTACTTGAAAAGTCAGTGTTTTTCTATAGACTAGCTTTTAAAATTTTATTTTTATTTAAAAATATTTGCTTGGACTTTGCTTCTCTGATCATCATGGATTCCAAGATTTTTATTCATCTCAACACAGAAGTAATTTTTTCTCATTCATCATAAAACCAATGCAACAACATTAAAGATTAATAAAGGGGAAAAATATAATTCTACTATCCTACCACAAAAACCGTTGTAGTTTTTCATATTCCATTTCTGGCCTTTGACAATAAGGCTATACTTTCATTGTGTGGAAATCTAATATACACACAATTCTGTATTTTGCTTTTCCAACCCAATATTACATCATTAACATATTTCCAAATTGCCACAAAATCTTTACAGTTAACATTTCAACACATGATATCCCACTAGCCTGGCAGGCCATGGTGTATGTAGGAATTCCCATACTGTTAGATGTTTAGGCTGTTTCAAATTTCTCTGAAAGGCTTTAGGCAGAGATTTTTTTTCTTTTATTCAGCTTAATTATTTCCAGAGGATAAATTCCTGGGAGTAGAGTTCATGGGGGAAATGGAATAGTTCTTTGGCTCTTGATACCTAGTACTATGTTGAAAAACTCTTTTGGGGAAAATTTCAGAGAATGTCATGGGCATTGATATATAAACACACATTAATTATTGTTTACCCAAGTTCAGAAGCATCCATAAAAACGGAACACATATGAAAGAATTTAAACATATATGAAGGGGAAATATTTTTCTCCACCAATTGCAAAATATTCAGATGTTATGTATAATATCATTTCATCATAGCTTGCAACTTACCCTTGATGCAACTGACAGTATCCATCAAATCATTCAGACCAACTGTTCTATCATCTGTAAGGCAAGGGAAATAAACTTCAGAATCAGATAAGCTGATGTTACTGAGACCCTGAAACTATGAAGACCAGAAGGATTCAGCAATTTTTCCCCAAATTTTCCTTAGAATTTTACAGACTTATCCTCAGAGATAATAGTGCTATCTTAGAAATGAAGAAAGTTTTCGATCTATAATGAATCATTCTTGTATCTCCCTTTTCCCTTTGCTTTAGAGACCACCAGAGTAACATTAAATTAAGAAGTGATTCATTACAGGTAAGTATAGGGAGAGAGGACAAATGAACCTGACCCTGAGTATTTTTTTTTATGTGGTCAGTTAATCAACAAATATTTAGGGGGTAGCTTCTATGTGCCAGGCGCTTTGCTAGGCTTTGGGGATACAAAAGTAAACCAGCTTGCAGAGTTCTTGCTGTCAAGGAGTGTACATCTAGCAGAGGGAAACAGACAATTAACATGTAAACAAAACAAAAAGGATCATTTGAGGTACTGTTAAGATGTTATCAAAATAAAATAGGGTTATATAATAAAGAGTAATGGTAGGTTGCTTTAGACAGGGAAATCAGGGAAGGCCTCTCTGAGGAGGGTCTATTTGGGTTGAGGCCCGAATGATGAGAAGATAGTCGTGTAAAGAATTAGGGGAGGAACATTCCAACTAGATAAACAGTACGTGTGGCAGCCTTAAGATGGGGATGAATTTGAGCCATTTACCTGGGCTGTCTAAGCTTCCTCACACAGTATCAATTGCTGCTTTTTGTTATGACTGAGGGGCAGAGAAAAGGCTGGTGTGACATGGGCCAAATCATGAAGGGCACCCTTGGCTCCTGATAATAAAGTTGGGATTTTGGTCTGGTTGCTGCGGAATGTCACTGGAGGCCATGAAGAAGGGGAGTAATTTAACCTGATCTCAGCTTTCAAAAGATCACTCTGGCTGATGTGTGCAGGATGGGGAAGCCGGAGGAATGGGGACTAGATAGGAGATGGTTTCAGTGGCCCAGGAAAGAGATGCTGGTGGGCTATGGCTGCAGCAGTAGAGGTAGTGATAAATGGATTTAGGACATATTTTTCAGGTAGAGCCTAGATTTAAATGTGGGATATAAGGGAAAGGAGAAATCAAGGAAGAAAACTATTCATCTTCTCTCACCCCCCACTTTCCCACTCAGCAGGGTAGATGGGATGCCATTACTGAGATGGGGAGGGCTTAAGGCTTTTAAGGGAATTAATTACTATTCCATTAAATTCGTGATGCTTTTGGACATCCAAGTGGAGATATCAAATAGGTAGTTTGAGATACCATTCCTGACTTAGGGACGTTGAGCTGGAGATATAAATTTGCTTTTATCAGCTTAAAGAAGATGTCTGACCCAATGAGACTGGATGTAATCTCCTAGGAAGAAGATGTAGATAAAAAAGCCAAGAGTCTGTCCTGGACACTCCATTATTTAGAAATCTTGCAAAGGAAAAAGTCAGAAACTGAAAAGGAAACAGAGAAGAAGCTCTCAGTGAGGAAAGAAGAAAACCAGGTGAGTATGGGGCTTTAAATGTCTGGAGGAAAAAAAAATGTTTCAATAAAGAGGGGTTAATCACTATGTCAAACGCTGCTGAGATATCAAGTAAAATAAGAACAGAGACTTGACCATGAACCTTGGGAAGAGATAGAGGTCACTGATGACTGAAATCTTGTTCAGTTCCATGTCAGGGAATGAGTGCTATAGAGTGAATGGGAGTGAAGAAGTAGAGACAAAAAGTAACCACAAGTTTGGGGTTTCTTTTTTTGAAGTATACTTGACACACAATGTTACATTAGTTTCAGGTGTGCAACATAGTGATTTGACAAGTTTATACATTATGCTGTGTTCACCACAAGTGTGGCTAAGTAATGACAATGTTTTGAGAGGTTCTGCTGGGAAGAGGGACTAAGAGGTGGAGTGGTAGCCGCAGGGGATGAGGGGAAGACGAAAGCATTATCTGCGTGTCAGTGGCATCTATAGAGAGATACAGTGGAGAGGGAGAAAGTGATGGCGCAGGAGAGAAAGGCGGGAAACTGCAGGAGTTCAGTCTTTGAGAAGGCAGGTGGGAATGAGATCCAGGGCACAAGTGGAAGGGCCAGCCCACCATTGGAGCTGAGATTGCCATGTGGCCGGTGAGGAGCTAGAGTTGGAATTCTGTACTCTGTTCTGCTACAGCGCCTGCTCAATAGCACCAATTCATCACATTCAGTTGCTGAATGGAATAATGTCAGAGCAATGTGGACAGTGTGTTCATTCACACACATTTTTTCCTAAGTGAAAGAATTAGAATTAAGAATGTCAGAGGAAAAGAAAAAATTCTGGGTTGGCTATGGCAGGGGACTTTTCAGTTCTATTTTAATAAAATGTTTAAAACTAAGTGCCTGTAATATAGGAAGGGGAACCAGGTTCACTGGCTCAGGGGTTCTGCTTCCATCTACATTATTTCAGAGCTGCAAGCTAGCTTTTCAACTCTTTCCTTGTGGGTGTGTGTGTATATTTTTTTAATAGTCTCCAGCTACTCTGAGCTATTTACCTGGGCTGTCTAAGCTTCCTCACACAGTATCAAATGCTGCTTTTGTTAGTGTTCTGGTTACAAAGTGGTATACATTTTGAACGGGCTTCTCCAATTTTCCCCATAAGCTCACTTTAGTGGGCAATTTTAATTTTACAGAAAGGGAGGTTTTTCAGGCATTTCTACATTGTGCTGTGGCAGAGATGTTTGCATAGTAAATAAACTGGAAGGATAAAGGTCAGAGAGTGGGTAGGTGAAGTAGAGATTTTGGGAGTGATAAAGTATTAGGTGAGGACAAGGTCTAGGTCATCACCATGTGAGGAGCAATTAAGGGTATGGGAGTAAAAGATGATTGAAATTAGAGAGGTCAAGGGACAGGAAGCCAGGGTGTTGGATGAGTGACTTATATCAGGCATTAATTAGGATTTAATCAGGATTTCTTAACCTAGGGTCTATGGACCCTCTAATGATAGAATTCAGGGAATCCTTGAGCTTGAATGTGGAAAAAATACAGTTGACCCTTGAATGACATGGGTTTGAACTATAGGGGGCCACTTTTATGTGGACTTTTTTGATAAATACAGTACAGTTCTATAAATGTATTTTTCTTCCTTATGATTTTCTTAATAACATCTTATTTTCTCTAGCTTACTTTATTGTAAGACTATAGTAGTGTTCCATGATTCATTGTTTTCGTATACAGCCAGTGCTCCATGCAATATGTGCCCTCCTTAATACCACATCACCGGGCTAACCCATCCCCCCAAAAAAACCCCCAGTTTGTTTCTCAGAGTCTATAGTCTCTCATGGTTTGTTTCCCCCTCGTACTGTATGGTGACTAACATAACATAATAAAATTAAATTAAATTAAAAAAAAAGAACATAGTATATAATACATATAACATATAAAATATGTGTTGATTAACTTATGCTACTGGTAAGGCATTCAGTCAACAGTAGGCTATTAGTAATTAAGTTTTTGAGGAGTCAAAAGTTATATGCAGGGTGTCTGGGTGGCTCAGTTGGTCAAGCATCTGCCTTTAGCTCAGGTCATGGCCCCAGGGTCCTGGGATCGAGTCCTGCATCAGGCTCCCTGCTCAGCATGGAGTCTGCTTCTCCCTCTACCCCTCCCCCCTGCTCGTGATCTCTCTCTCTCTCTCTCTCAAATAAATAAGTAAAATCTTAAAAAAAAATTACATGCAGATTTCCAACTGCACAGTGGGCTGGTGCCCCTAACTCCCACATTGTCCAAGGGGCAACTGTATATCTTTATTTTCACTGACCACTAACTTAAATTTAGCATTTTATTCAATTATTAGTGGTAGTAGTAGCAAAACCTATGACTTTGTTACTAATACAAATCACTGACATTTTCATATTATATGGTAGTTGTGAATGTGTTGAAAAGTTGTTTAGGCTCATCACTACTTTAAAATTCTAATAATTATTAGATCTACTACTAGAACTTGTTAAATGTGTTAATAAGTGTTAATAATTGATATCTTTAATGTTTTGATAAATTGTATTTTAATATAATTAGTTCCTTTGTAATCTTATATATTTTGTTTTATGCATTTAAAAAATATACTCAGAAGAGATCCATTCATCATACCGTCAAAGGGGTCTATTGCACAGTAAAGTCAAAAGCCCTAATCTATATGGAAGATATTGAGGTTGCCAAGAATAAGAACAGGAGTAGTGGAGGAGGAGCCAGTGAGCCCAGTGATTTCTTGTAAAATGCTCTAGTTGCATCTTACCTGTTTATTTATATAAAGATCATAATTAGTAAACAAATATTTATTCTATTAGGACTTATATTTTTATAACTGGCAAAATTAATTTATAGGTCACAGAATTTCCTTTACTTCTTCCTTTTGTTCTTCTTCAACATCTTCTCCATTATCTTCACCACTATCACCATCATCATGACAAACATTTACTGAGTATTCTAGACACTGCCTTAAGTACTTAACATGTATTATCTATATTGATTTCAGAGCAAGAAGGGACCATACAGAATCATTTAGTTCAGCTTCCCATTTAACATATGAAGACACTAACTAACATTTGGTAGGGTTAAATTATTTGCCAGCAATTTAGTGGCAGAACAAAGACCAGTCCTCAGCACAAAGAAATGCTATATACTATAGATGAGGCAGGTAGCTTGGATTCACCAGGGAAAAGGGAATTTTTTTCCCCCACAGATACTGCCAAATGACTTTTCCAAGAAGATATATAGCAATGGTAACTCTCACCTGAAATATGTCAGGAAGTCCCTTTCCTCATACCCTCACCAGAAGTAGATGTTATCAATCTTGCTAAGTTTTGCCTGTCCAATGAGTGAAAATAATACTGTATTTTGTTTTATTTATATTTTCATGATTATTGATGAGGTTAGTCATCTTTTCACGTGTTACTGGGCATTTATGTTCCTCTTTTATGAATTATCTATTTGCATATTTGCCTATTTTTCTACTCTCAGTATGTTTTTTTTATCAATGTGTGAAGGCTTTTTCTACCTTTGGGGTACTAGCTCTTTGCCTTACAAACATTTTCTCCTAATTCATCATTTGATTTCTGACTTTGTTAATTTTTCTCTTAAATGTTCCCTTATGAACAAGTTCCTTTATACATGAAGTAAAAAAAAATGTCACTTTTCTTTCAGCGACTTATATGTGTGGCATTCCCAGGCATGGTTGAGTTTTGCAAGTAGTATCCCCAACAGATCTTTTAAAAAGCATTTTTGGAGATAGTATTTCCTAATAAGTCAGAATTAAGTTTTTCTATTTATATTTACTTCATTAAATACTACAAAGGCAGGCTACTTTCAGCAGTTCTGATAGAAGGGTTCACTATTTCTCTGAAGAGCAAAATGATGCCTGTAACACTCACCATCAGTTGACAGTTGGGTCATTAGTTCCTCAAGTTCCTCATCCTTGAGTTTAATTCCCATGTTTTCCATCACAGATTTCACTTTTCTGAGTTTGACCCTAGGTCCTTAGGAAAGAAGGGCATGGAATAAGAACATGAATATTTGTGCTTAAGGATGAAAAATGCTAATCATGGTCATGCATCATAAATCCCAACTGGAGGGTAAACCACAAGGGCACAAAGAAACTATTAATATATTTATCTCCCAGATTTAGATATGTCTGCTGAAAGTAGGAAAAAATTGAGAAAGATAACATTGAGAAAAAGGTAAACAGTAAACAGTACCTTCATGGGGAGGGATGAGATTGGTGGGAGGTAGGGGGACTCTCACTTTTTAAAAAATTGAGATACAATTGACAAATAAACATCGTATCAGTTTTATACGTACAACATAATGACTTAGTATTTGTATATATTATAATGTGATCACCACAATAATTCTTGTTAACATCCATTACCACACAAAGTTACAAGTTTTTTCTTCTTGTGGTGAGAACTTTTAAAATCTACTTTCTTGGGCGCCTGGGTGGCTCAGTTGGTTAAGCGACTGCCTTCGGCTCAGGTCATGATCCCAGGGTCCTGGGATCGAGTCCCACATCGGGCTCCCTGCTCAGCAGGGAGTCTGCTTCTCCCTCTGTCCCTCTTCCCTCTCGCGCTCTCTACCTCTCATTCTCTCTCTCAAATAAATAAATAAAATCTTTAAAAAAAATAAATAAAATCTACTTTCTTATACTTTCAAATATACAACACAGTATTATTAACTATAGTCACCATGCTTTACATTAGATCCCCATGACTTGACTTACACTTCTTTTATCAGTTTTCCAAGTGGTAGAATTGGATAGTTTTCTTGTAGTATTTGCTGTTTTAAAAATATTTTTCTAATTAAAAATAAAAAATATAATTGTTTACAACAGAATTAGTATAAGGAGTAGAGATAAGATATTTTCCTTAATACCCATCCAGGGGACTTTGCTTCAGTTTCTTGGTTTTTTTTTAAGATTTTATTTATTTGACAGAGAGAGAGAGAAGAAGAGAGAGCACAAGCAAGGGGAGCTGCAGGCAGAGGGAGAGGGAGAACAGGCTCCCCGCTGAGCAGGGAGCCTGATGCAGGGCTTGATCTGAGGACCCTGGGATCATGACCTGAGCTGAAGGCAAACGCTCAACCAGTTGAGCCACCCAGGTACTCTTCAGTTTTCCATGAGAAGTGAACAGGGAGAATTGGCACATCTACCTGTGGTTGAAACAACAACTGTCTGTACAGTTCCGGGTGTTTACTAGAAAACAGTGTTAGAACTTCCTACAGTAAGATGATACTTTCCTTATATCCCAAAATGTCAACGTACCCAAAGAAAAATGGTAAGTTGAGTCCATAACAATGGATCAAAAAATTGGCAAGAAGCAGGGGCACCTGGGTGGCTCAGTCGGTTAAGCATCTGACTCTTGATTTCGGCTCAGGTCATGATCTCCAAGTCGTGAGATTGAGCCCTGCATCAGGCTCTGTGCTCAGCAGAGTCAGCTTGAGATTCTCTTTTCCTCTCCCTCTGCCCCTCCTCCCACTCACGCAGACACACGCACTCTCCTTCTAAATAAATAAAATCTTAAAAAAAATTGGCAAGAAGCAAAGTTGTAACATTTCAAAGCAAATGGTAAACATGAGGATTTTATTTTTATTTGGTCTTTCACTGCTTCTCACTCACCATTGAGGGCCTTCACACCTTTTAGCAACCTATTGTTATATACTTTTCCATCAGCTGTAAGACAAGCACAATTAAGAATAGAGGTTAATGAAGGGAAGATTAACAAAGACAGCACAAAGACAACACAGCATCCAATTTCAGGGGGAAAAATTCCCTTAGGATTTGTTTAGGATTTTATTTTATTTTACCCTCAAGTGAGAATGAAACCAAAGAGAAAGCTTTCACTGATATAAACCTACCTATTATTGAATTAAAAATTCTTTATCTCCCTATTTCTCCCCTTTTCCTTCCTACTCTTACTCTCCTAATTCATCATTTGATTTCTGACTTTGTTAATTTTTCTCTTAAATGTTCCCTTATGAACAAGTTCCTTTATACATGAAGTATAAAATTTCTTTTTCCCTTGGTCATGACTTAGGTGAGGCGATGCTCCAGGGTGACAGGATAATTTAGCCTTGATGATGGGGACCAGTGAAAGATGTTGCCAATTTTCAATATTAAAATGTAAGTGACAAGAACAGAATTTCTTCTTTTGTGAAACTGTGCTTTCTAAATGGGTTTTACTGGACATACACATATATAATTTCAGCAGTTTTCACACACAAGCCCATAAATCTGGGTTTCAAAGATGTGCTAAATACTCACCATGAATGGGTAGAGTTTTTAGCAGCTGCTGCTTCTCCTCATCAGTGAGTACTAGCCCCATTTTCCTCATCACATTGCTCAGATTATTGACATTAACTTTCTCTCCTTTGGAAAGATGGAAATTGTTAACATATAAGAATTTTAGAAATGGATGAAGGATTTCAAATGATGAAAAAGATGACCTAAGTGGCATAGGCTTAATTAGAAGTGCAAATTGACAATGAAACTTGTTAACCTATATAGATTCTGAGTACATGTGGGTGTATAGATCATGTCAGAAAGAGAATTTACACTTTTAATTCAAGCAAAAGAAAAGTATATATAATCCCAGATATAAGTCAAATGCCAATATATTTCCTGAATTATGGGGTCTTTTGACACAGTGACCATATTTCCTGGCTGTCCTACAAAAGCTTCACCTTGAGATTGAACAGAGTTCACCTATAGTTTGGTTGTTGAAACAATGGTGAAGTAGAAAACATTATTGGCCCAAACTCCACATGACACAGGAAAAATACCAAATCAAATAGTAAGATTATAAAACAAACATTTAACCATTAAATGTGTAGGGGTACAACTTAGCGTGTCAGTAACAGCCTGAAGAGAAAACTACTATCTAACATCTTTTTTTTTCTATAAAGCATTAAGGTCTTAGTTAATAATGAATTCCGTTTTTACCACAATTTCTTACCTGTAAAAGCTTTTGCGTCATCCATCACCACATTTAAATCAACCATTTTATTCTCTGTAAGAAAAGACAATTCAGGCACGAGATCAAATCTTAGACTTAGAAAAATGATATGAAAAATTTAAGTTGTAATACAAGGGGTTGCAATTCAGCAGTGACAGGTAGGGGCAGCAGACGTGTGCTGGTGACAGTGGCCTGCCTTAGCCACACCTGCCTACTTCCTGTTAGTTGAGAATAGGACCCCGAGTTAGGGAAGAAGGACAATTTGTTTATTTTGGTTTGGCATGTGCAGGCTGTGTGGATGTGCTGTCTGGCTCTCTTATAAGTTGTTTTTCATCAGTTTTTTTTTTTTTTTAAAGATTTTACTTATTTATTTGAGAGAGAGAGTGAGAGAGAGCATGAGCAGGGGGAGAGGCAGAGGGAGAAGCAGACTCCTCATTGAGCGGGGAGCCTGAGCGGGACTCCAACCCAGGACCTCGAAATCATGACCTGAGCAGACGCTTAACCGGCTGAGCCACCAGGCACGCCTTGCATCAAGTTTTTAATGGGAAGCCACTAGCTCTGCATTTGAATCTATGAACCCTCTAATTCAGGAACTTTTAGCCTGGGCCTCACCCCTTAGCAAATCCTTTCTAATGAATTCTACTATCTTTGCCTCTGTGACATTTTTATCCAGGTAAATTGGTCTTATTCAGTCATTAATGAAACCTTATCTTACTAAAAAAAAGTGTACAAGGAAGGGAAGGAAGGAAGGAAGATATATGAAAGAAATATGGCAAAATGGTAACATTTACTGACTCTAGCCAGTGGGTACTCAAGTGTTTGTTACAGTGTTTGTTTTCTGTTTTGATAGATGTTTGAAATTTTTCATAAGTTTTTCAAAGATATTAAAAAATAGCTTTACTTTCAGAAGCCCTCAGATAGAAGCTCTAAGATTTGCCCTGAGGTACAGTGGTATCTGAAATACTTACCATCAATGGGCAGGTGGTTCAGTAAGTCCTGAAAGTCCTCTTTCTCAAGCTGAACCCCCATGTTCTTTACAAGGGTGTTCAGGTTCTTGACACTGACTTTTTTCCCTTAGGAAAGAAGAGGATGTAAATAATTCAAGTAAGTCCAGGAAGCAGAAGTTTTGCTTTGCTTCTAGCCTTGACACTGACTTTTTTCCCTTAGGAAAGAAGAGGATGTAAATAATTCAAGTAAGTCCAGGAAGCAGAAGTTTTGCTTTGCATGCTAGCCTTGAGTACACATCCACTGTAAGTGCAGTGAAACACTGGCCATTTAAATGAACCTGGATAGTCAGTGTTGGAGTTGAGAGGAGAAAATTCTTCCTCAACATTGTGCTATAACTTTTAATTGGTATAATCATGGTTGAAAAAGAATTAGATAAGTCTGATGAATTGATAAAGATAACCAATGTAAATGAAATCAAAATCTCAAACTTGCTGCATATTACTAAGAATAACTTCCTCAAATGTAGTTATACTGAAAGGAGACTGGTAGGTTATGAGGCATAAGTTCAGTGTCACTGTACCAGTAGAATAATGGCATAGCATGATTCTAATCAGAAACCTAAAATAGCAAGTGCAAAGCATAATAAATTTTAGTTGTTCTCATGATTCTTACCTTTGAGAGGCTTCACACTATTCAATAATCTCTTCTTATACACCATTCCATCTCCTGTGAGATAGGGTAAAATTCAAGTCGAAAGAAAAAGGATAAGGAACTCTATAATTTTACAAGGCATTTTATGTAATTCCTCTGGAAATTTATTCGGCCTCACCCTCAAATAATAATAAAAGGAATGCCCACAATGTGGTCAATCTATTTCCTAGCTGGACCACACGGCAGTAGCTGACGCAGGCTACAAATACACCCACATACATGCTTCTTTCTTATTCTTCCCTTATTTAACAGCACTTCGTCCCCTCTGTCTTTCTCTTTTTCTTGCTTATGCTCTAGGCCCATAAAGTATTCCTATAGGTTTAGCCTGAACATAGAGTCTATAAAGGGATTTTATTAAAAATAGTTATCAACCCAAAAGTAGTATAAAACAATATTTAAATAGATTTTGTTCTCCAAACAAACTGTTTTCATAAATGGAGGGGAAATTCAACAGGGGCAGAGAACAAGGGACATCTACCAGCCCAATCCATCGCTACAGGAGCTGTCTGTTCCAGAGGGCCCCTTCCCGTGGAAGGAATGAGTGTCTACAGCGTTGACAGAACCCTCAGTGCCTGGCATGTGGATGTGGCTGTCTCCATTATAGTCCATCTGCTTCTTTGTGCATGTCTACCCTGTTCCCTCAGAACCAATATCCTAAGCATGCTGCAATTCTCATAACTGGCCCCTTGAGAGCAATCTGGGGGAACACTAGACATAGTGAGTGGACACAGCCTTAGGTAGATGTGAGGGGAATTTGGATGGGTATTGAGCATTTGCTCCCTGGGCTGCTGCTTCTGCCATCTGGGGTACAAGCACCCACCATGATGTGTTAGGCTTGCTCTTGTTCGGGGGACAAGTGGGGACAGGTTCTATAGGGTGCGGGGAAGGATGTCTCCATGGAGGTCCCTGAGACTGGGCAGGAGGCACAGGTGAAGTATAGGCTGGCCTCTAGCTTCTCTGGGGGCGAGCATATGCAGGTGCCCAGGAGGTGGAATTTTTGAGGGACGGACTGGTTGGATGACTGAGCAATCAGAATCAAATTCTGACAGTTTAAGCACATGGTCCTGGTGGTCCCCTGCTCTCAGGTGTTTATCTTGTAGTTGCTGGATTATGGGGAGATGGGAGGGCCATCAGGGCCAAGCCTGAGGACGTGGGGCACGTTCAGGGGGCTACAGAAGAATTTAGCTGTGTAGCATTTGAAATATTTAGCAAGGGGCCCATTGACTGAATGGAAAAGAGAGGAATTTCTCACTTACAAGTTTCTCACTTCCAAACTAAAACACAAGTGACAAGAATGGGGTCTCTTCTGTCTGGACTGCATTTTCCTTAGGGGGTTTCTTAGAGCATTAGACCGTTCTCACCCAGAAGCCCACAGTACCACACTTCCCCGAACACCATGATGGCATGTTAAACACTCACTAGAGATTGGCAGAGTTTTCAACAGCATCAACTGTTCTTTTTCAGTGGTCTCAATTCCCATGTTTCTCAGCACATTTTTTAAGTCATTGGCTTCAACCTTTTCTCCTTTGAGTAGATGGGATTCATTTCAGGTGACAATATTAAAAAATATAATTATTCTAAACTATGAAAACATAATCCCGCACAGCATTATTTCTAACTGCAGGATGAAGTTGAAATACATGAGCTGACATACTTACACAAGTTATTGTAAAATTCAGTACCTGAAAAGTTTCTCTAATCAAAATAAGAAGTTAATACTCCTATTCTGTATATGGGTCAATATAGCATGGAGTATAACTGCCCAATGACTTATGCTGCCATATAGAATATACATAATTGTACTGGTAAGTAGTATCTCTGTTACTGCTTCATGACCTGAATTATGGGACTGACCATTCATAGTGACCATATTTCCTGATGCAAAAACTTCACATTGAAATCCACTGTGTTCACCTATATTTTGATTCTTTGAACACTAGAGAAACGAACACATTACTGGCCAAAATATTTGAAAGTGCCCACACTTGTAAATCTCTAATGATCTAAATTATTGTCAGTAAGACAAAATCATCAATAAATAGGTAAAATAGCAAAGCAAACTTATTAATGATGGATGGAGGGGATAAACAACTGCTTTAAAAAGGTATTTCTCTATAAGGCATCAAGATCTCAATTTTATGGGGCACCTGGGTGGCTCAGTCGTTAAGCTTCTGCCTTCAGCTCAGGTCATGATCCCAGGGTCCTGGGATCGAGCCCCACATTGGGCTCCCTGCTCTGTGGGAGGCCTGTTTCTCCCTCTCCCACTCCCCCTGCTTGTGTTCCCTCTCTTGCTGTGTCTCTCTCTGTCAAATAAATGAAATCTTAAAAAAAAAATCTCAATTTTATGATGTCTTATATAAGTTCTCACTCACCTGTAAAAGCACTAGCTGCTTCCATCAACGTATCCAAATCAATCTTTTCATCTTCTGTAGGAAAAATCAGAATTTAGATTCAGATGAAGATAATGAGACTTGAAAAGTTAAATAAAATTCTATTGTTTTGAAGATTTAAAAAAAATTTTTAAGTAATCTCTACAACCAATGTGGAGCTTGAACTCATAACCCTGAGATCAAGAGTTGCATGCTCTACTGAGTGAGCCAGCCAGGTGCCCCTGTATAAAATTCCTAAACAAAGATTTGGTGTATGGAATCCCAATAATTTTTCATATTCTATTCTAAAATTTTTATTATATTTTCAATCTACAGGAACATATAACAAAAAATTTCAAGCTTTAAGTATATATCTGTTCAATTAATATAACTTTTTTATTTCATAACCTATTAAAAACATATTTTTTAAAGATTTTATTTATTTATTTTGAGGAGAGAGAGGGAGAGAGTGAGCATGAATGGGGGGAGGGGAAAACGGAGAGGGAGAAGCAGACTCCCCACCAAGCGGGGAACCCAACGTGGGGCTTGATCCCAGGACCCTGAGATCATGACCTGAGCTGAAGGCAGACACTTAACCGACTGAGCCACCCAGGCGCCCCGAGCTATTAAAAATCTTTAGAGTGTTATGGTGAATGGAATGTTTTGTTTGTTTGAAGTCAGCTCCATCCTAGAGGTCAGTTTTCCTTCTTTCAGATCTAGTTCTCTTGCACTGAGTAGAAGGTTGAGATGGATTAGAGTCACAGTTCTCAATGTGTGGTCCAGGGACCTCTGGAGTCACCCAATACCCTTTGCCTTTTACACTTTTGATGTCTGCACTGGTGGTGCAAAAGCAGGAATGGGTGAAACTGCAGGCATCTTTGCATGAATCAAGGCCATGGCAACAAATGTACTAGCAGTCATTGTGTTCTTCATTGTACATACTTGTAGTAAAAGAATGTCAGTTTCACTTAATGTTCTTGATAGGGGCACCTGGGTGGCTCAGTCGTTAATCGTCTGACTTCGGCTCAAGTCATGATCCCAGGGTCCTGGGATCGAGCCCTGCGTTGGGCTCCCTGCTCCGCGGGAAGCCTGCTTCTCCCTCTCCCACTCCCCCTGCTTGTGTTCCCTCTCTCGCTGTCAAATAAATAAATAAAATCTTAAAAAAAAAAGAGTGTTCTTGATAATGCAGCAAAAGGTACTGATTTTATTAAATCTTAACCCTTGAGAACACACCTTTTTAATATTCTGTATAATGAATTGAGAAGTTTGTATAAAGCATGTCAGTTGCATATGAAAATACAATGATTTCTTGAGGAAAAGAACTGGTATGATTGTTTGAGTTAAGCAAACTAGCTGCTTTTTCATGAATACCATTTTCACTTGCAAAAATGGACAAAATCTAGTTATTCAGAGTTTGGTATTTGGGAAGCATCTTCTTGAAAATGAACAAAGTGAGACTGTTATCTTTTTTTTTTAAAGATTTTGTTTATTTATTTGACAGAGAGAGACACAGCAAGAGGGGAACACAAGCAGAGGGAGTGGGAGAGGGAGAAGCAGGCTTCCAGTGGAGCAGGGAGCCTGATGCGGGGCTCAATCCCAGGACTCTGGGATCATGACCTGAGCCAAAGGCAGACTCTTAACGACTGAGCCACTCAGGCGCCACCGTGAGACTGTTATCTTAAGAAAACAATTGACAATAGATGTTTTAATGGTAGAGTTCAAGTTTTCAAACAAAAATTTAAATTTAGAAAAACTTCTATCCACATCATGACTTGATAGGTTCTCAATACCTAAAAAATTTTTTAATAAGATTGGTGGTGATATTAACAAATGTGATTTTTAAAAATTTATTTATTTGAGAAAGAATGTCCAAGATGGCAGAGGATTAGGAGACCTTAGTTTTGTCTGGTCCCAGGAATTCAGCTAGATAGCAATCAAATCATTCTGAACACCTGCGAACTCAAACGGAGATCTAAGAACAGCTGCAACTCCACAAATAGAAAAGCGACCACTTTCTGTGAGGTAAGAGGTGCAGAGAAGTGAATACAGGGCAATATATGGGAAGATAAACCATGGGGGGAGAGAGCCTCTGAAAGCTAGCTACAGGCAAGTGATATAGCAGCCAAGCACAAAATCGGAACTTTTAGAAGTCTGCTCCAGTGAGGGACTTCCTGGCCTGAAAGGTGAGCGGGTGGCTAAGCAGGGACTGTGGTCTCAGGATCCCTGGGGTCACAGAAAGACTAGCGATGCCTCAGTGCGGCAGAATTCTCAGGCATCAGAGTGGGGAAGCCAGCTGAAATCAGCAAGCCCAGGAGTGGGCTCTCAGCTCCGGGTTGCCATAAACCTTAAACTGCGGCATAGTTGGGTGACTGCTCTCCGAGCAGGGGCCCACCAAGCGGCAGAACCAGTGAGAAGCCCCTTCCTTCCCAGGGAGGAGAAGTGTGGGAGCAAGACGCAGGAGTCTGCAGGGTTTGGAGACTCCAAATGGGGTCATGTGCCTGAGATAGGACCGCTTGGTCACAGGCTGGGTGAGCATGGAGTGTGGCTGGAGACCAGGGAGACAGGAGTGATTGACTGCTTTTCTCTGAGGGCTCACTGAGAAGTGGGGCCCCAAGCTTTCAGCTCCAGGCCAGGCTGGAGATTGGGAGGCCACCATTTTCATTCCCATCCTCTAAAGCTGCGTGGAAAGCCTTCAGGAAACAAAAGCCACAGAGAGCAAACCTGAGCAGGTTACTTAGCCTGGCTCCTGGCAAGGGCAGTACAATTCTGCCTGGGGCAAAGACACTTGAGAATCGAGGCAACCGGCCCTCCTCCAGAAGATCAGCAAAAACATCCAGCCAAGACCAAGTTTACTGGTCAATGAGAACTGCAAAACTCCAGCGCTAGGGGAATACAGCACATAGAATCTATGGCTTTCCCCCCATGATTGTTTAGTCTTTCAGTTTAAATTAAAAAAAATTTTTTTCCCCTTTCTTTTTCAGCCAATTTCTTATTTTAGCAATTCTTTTTTTAAATCTTTTTAAATTTTCCGTTTTAGAGTTACATTCTATCCCTTCATTATATTTAATTTTATTTTTCTATATATAAGTTTTTCTTTCTTTACAATTTTGGGATGCAGTTTCTTCTTCTTTTTTTTAACGATTTTATTTATTTATTTGAGAGACAGAGAGAATGAGAGAGAAAGCACATGAGATGGGGGGAGGGTCAGAGGGAGAAGCAGACTCCCTGCTGAGCAGGGAGCCCGATGCGGGACTCGATCCAGGGACTCCAGGATCATGACCTGAGCCGAAGGCAGTCGCTTAACCAACTGAGCCACCCAGGCGCCCAGGATGCAGTTTCTTCTAACAGACCAAAGTACACCCAACCTCTAGTGTATGGCTTTGTCCTATTCACCTATCTGATCATATTCTCTCTCTTTTTACCTTCTTCCTTTTTTTTTTGTTTTGTTAAAGTCTTTTTAAATTTTCATCTTTACAGTTACATTCTATCTTTTCAATATATTTAACTTCATTTTTGTATATATGTAAGTTTTTCTTTTTTTTAAAAAAAATATTTTATTTTTTTATTTATTTTGACAGAGAGAGACACAGTAAGAGAGAGAACACAAGCAGGGGGAGTGGGAGAGGGAGAAGTAGGCTTCCCATCAAGCAGGGAGCCCAACGCAGGGCTCAATCCCAGGACCCTGGGATCATGAGAGCCGAAGGCAGACGCCTAATGACTGAGCCACCCAGGCTCCCCATAAGTTTTTCTTTCTTTACAGTTTTGAGATATAGTTTCTTCTAACAAACCGGCCAAAGTACACTCAGGATATAGGGTATCGCTCTGTTCTGTTCACCTGTCTGTTTATATCCCTTCCTTTTTTTTTTCTCTTTGTTTTTTGTCTTTTAATTTTCATTTTGACAGATATATTTTGTCCTTTCAATGTATTTAATTTTATTTTTGTACATATATAAGTTTTTCTTTCTTTACAATCTTGGGATCTAGTTTTCTAACAAACAGACCAAAATACACACAGGATCCAGTATATTGCTTTATTCTGATTACATTCTTTTTTTTTTTATTTTTTATTTTTTATTTTTTGGTTTTGACTCTCTTCTGATTTGTTTAATGTACATTTCTCTGGGGTCATTGTTGCCATTTTAGTATTTTATTCTCTCATTCATCTATTCTTCTCTGGACAGAATAACAAGATGGAAAAACTCACCTCAAAAAAGAGACCAAGAGGCAGTACTGACTGCCAGGGACCTAATCAGTATGGACATAAGTAAGATGTCAGACTAGAGTTCAGAATGATTATCATTATTATTTTTAAATATTTTATTTACATATTTGTCAGAGAGAGCGAGCGAGCAAGAGAGCACACAAGGAGGGGGAGTGGCAGGCAGAGGGAGAAGTAGGCTACCCACTGAGCAGGGAGCCTGATGTGGGACTTGATCCCAGGACCCTGGGATCATGACCTGAGCCAAAGGCAGACGTGTAACTGACTGAGCAACCCAGGCACCCCCAGATTAATGGTTATAAAGATACTAGCTGGACTTGAAAAAAGTATAGAAGACACTAGAGAATCCCTTTCTGGAAAAATAAAAGAACTAAAATCTAACCAAGTCAAAATCAAAAAAGGCTATTAATGAGATGCAATAAAAAATGGAGGCTCTAACTGCTAGGATAAATGAGGCAGAAGAGAAAATTAGTGATATAGAACACAAAATGATGGAGAATAAAGAAGCTGAGCAAAAGAGAGACAACTACTGGATCATGAGGGGAAAATTTGAGAGATACGTGATATCATAAACTGAAACAATGTTAGAATAATTGGGATTCCAGAAGAAGAGGAAAGAGAGAGAGGGGCAGAAGGTATATTGGAGCAAATTATAACAGAGAACTTCCCTAATCTGGGGAAGTAAAGAGGCATCAAAATCCAGGAGGCACAGAGAAACCCCCCTCAAAATCAATAAAAATAGGTCAACACCTCGACATATAATAGTGAAAGTTACAAATCACAGAGACAAAGAGAAAATCCTGAAAGTAGTTTGGGACAAGAGGTACATAACCTACAAGGCTAGAAACATTAGACTGGCAGCAGACCTATCAACAGAGACCTGGCAGGCCAGAAGGACTGGCATGATACATTCAGGGTGCTAAATGAGAAAAATATGCAGCCAAGAATACTTTATCCAGCTAGGATGTCATTCAAAATGGAAGGAGTGATAAATTCTTCCAGGAGAAACAGAAACTAAAAGAATTTGTGACCACCAAACCAGTCCTACAAGAAATATTAAAAGGGATCTTTTAAGCAAAGAGAGAGCCCAAAAGTAGCATAGTCCAGAAAGGAACAGAGACAATATACAGAAACAGTGACTTTACAGATAATATAATGGCACTAAATTCATATCTTTCAATAGTTACTCTGAATGTAAATGGGTTAAATGCCCCAATCAAAAGACACAGGGTATCAGACTGGATAAAAAAGCAAGACCCATCCATATGCTGTCTGTAAGAGACTCATTTTAGATCCAAAGATACTTCCAGATTGAAAGTGAGGGGGTGGAAAACTATTTATCAGGCTAGAGGACATCAAAAGAAAGCTGGGGTAGCAAACCTTATATAAGACAAATTAGATTTTATTTTTTAAAAGATTTTATTTATTGACTTGAGAGAGAGAGAATGAGAGAGAGAGCACAGGAGAGGGGGGAGGGTCAGAGGGAGAAGCAGACTCCCTGCCGAGCAGGAAGCCTGATGCGGGACTCGATCCGGGGACTCCAGGATCATGACCTGAGCCGAAGGCAGTCACTTAACCAACTGAGCCACCCAGGTGCCCAGAAACAAATTAGATTTTAAACCAAAGACTATAATAAGAGATAAGGAAGGACACTATATCATAATTAAAGGGTTTGTCCAACAAGAAGATCTAACAGTTGTAAATATTTATGCCCCTAATAGGGAAGCAGCCAAATATATAAGCCAGTTAATAACAAAATCAAAGAAACACATTGATAATAATACAATAATAGTAGGGCACTTTAACACCCCCCTCACTGCAATGGACAGATCATCTAAGCAGAAGATCAACAAGGAAATAAGGGTTTTGAATGACACACTGGGCCAGATGGACTTCACAGATATATTCAGAACATTCCATCCTAAAGCAACAGAACACATGTTCTTCTCTAGTGCACATGGAACATTCTCCAGAATGGATCACAAATGGGGCCACATATCATGTCTCAGTGGGTACTAAAAGATTAGGATCATTCCTTGCATATTTTTGGGCCACAATGCTTTGAAACTGGAACTCAGTCACAAGAGGAAAATTGGAAAGAACTCAAATACATGGAGGCTAAAGAGCATCCTACTAAAGAATGAATGGGTCAACCAGGAAATTAAAGAAGAATTTTAAAAAATTCATGGAAAGAAATGAAAATTGAAAACATAACTGTTCAAAACCTTTGGGATGCAGCAAAGGTGGCCTAAGTGGGAAGAATATAGCAATTCAAGCCTTTCTCAAGAAACAAGAAAGGTCTTATATACACAACCTAACCTTTACGCCTAAAGGAGCTGGAGGAAGAACAGCATATGAAGCCGAAACCCAGCAGGAGAAGAGAAATAATAAAGATCAGAGCAGAAATCAGTGAAATAGAAACCAAAAGAACAGTAGAACATATCAATGAAACTAGGACTGGTTCATTGAAAGAATTAATAAGATTGATAAACTCCTGGCCAGACTTATCAAAAAGAAAAGAGAAATGACCCAAATAAATAAAGCCATGAATGAAAGAGGAGAGATCACAACCAACACTGAAGAAATACAATTATAAAAACATATTATGAGCAACTATATGCCAGCATATTAGGCAATCTGGAAGAAATGGATGCATTCTTAGAGATACATAAACTATCAAAACTGAACCAGGAAGAAATAGAAAACCTGCCCAGACCCATAACCAGCAAGGAAATTGAAGGAGTAATCAAAAATCTCCTAACAAGAGTCCAGGACTGGATGGTTTCCCAGGGGAATTCTACAAAACATTTAAAGAAGAAATAATACCTATTCTTCTGAAGCAGTTTCAAAAAATAGAAATGGAAGGAAAACTTCCAAACTCTTTCTATGAGGCCAGAATTACCTTGATCCCAGATTCAGACAAAGACCCCACCAAAAAGGAGAATTACAGACCAATATCCCTGATAAACATAGATGCCAAAATTCTTACCAAAATACTAGCCAGTAGGATCCAACAATACATTAAAAGGATTATTCACCACAACCAAATGGGATTTATTCCTGGGCTGCAAGATTGGCTCAACATCCACAAATCAATCAATGTGATATACTACCTAAATAAAAGAAGGGACAAGAACCATATGATTGATCTTCTCAGTAGATGCAGAAAAAGCATTTGAGAAAGTAAAGCCTCTTTTCTTGATTAAAACTCTTCACAGTGTAGGGATAGAGGGAACATACCTCAAAATACCATAAAAGCATATATGATAAGCCCACAGCGAATATCATTCTCAATGGGGAAAAGCTGAGAGCTTTCCCCCTAAGGTCAGGAACACAGCAGGGATGTCCACTATCACCACTGCTATTCAACGTAGTACTAGATGTCCTAGCCTCAGCAATCAGACAACAAAAAGAAATAAAAGGCATCCGAATCAGCAAAGAAATCAAACTCTCACTCTTTGTAGATGACATGATACTCTACGTGGAAAACTCAAAAGACTCCACCCCAAAATTGCTAGAACTCATACAGGAATTCAGCAAAGTGGCAGGATATAAAATCAAGGCACAGAAATCAGTTGCATTCCTATACACTAAAAATGAGACAGAAGAAAGAGAAATAGAGTCGATCCCATTTACAACTGCACCCCAAACCATAAGATACCTAGGAATAAATCTAATGAAAGAGGCAAAGGATCCATAGTCAGAAAACAATGGAATATTCATGAAAGAAACTGAGGAAGGCACAAAGAAATGGAAAAATGTTCCATGCTCATGGATTGGAAGAACAAATATTGTTAAAATGTCTACACTACCTTGAGCAATCTACACATTCAATGCAATCCCTATCAAAATATCATCAACTTTTTTCAAAGAAATGGAACAAATAATCCTAAAATTTGTATCGAACCAGAAAAGACCCTGAATGGCCAAAGGAATGTTGAAAAAGAAAACCAAAACTGGTGACGTCACAGTTCCAGACTTTAAGCTCTATCACAAAGCTGTAATCATCAAGACAGTAGGTAATGGCACAAAAACACACATAGAACAAAGGACTAGAATAGAGAACCCAGAAATGGACCCTCAACTCTATGGTCAACTAATCTTTGACAACGCAGTAAAGAGTATCCAATGGAAAAAAGACAGACTCTTTAACAAATGCTGTTGGGAAAATTGGACAGCCACATGCAGAAGAATGAAACTGGACCATTTCCTTACACCATATACAAAAATAGACTCAAAATGGATGAAAGACCTACATGTGAGACAGGAATCCATCAAAGTTCTAGGGGAGAACACAGGCAGCAACCTCTTTGACCTCGGCTGCAGTGACTTCTTGCTAGACACGTCTGCAAAGGCAAGGGAAACAAAGGCAAAAATGAACTATTGGGAGTTCATCAAGATAAAAAGCTTTTGCACAGCAAAGGAAACAGTCAACAAAACCAAAAGACAACCAACAGAATGGGAGAAGATATTTGCAAATGACACATCAGATAAAGGGCTAGTATCCAAAATCTATAAAGAACTTATCAAACTCAACACCCTAAGAACAAATAATCCAATCAAGAAATGGGCAGAAGACATGAACAGACATTTCTGCAAAGAAGACATCCAAATGACCAACACACACATGAAAAAGTGCTCAACATCACTCGGCATCTGGGAAATCCAAATCAAAACCTTAAAGAGATACCATCTCACACCAGTCAGAATGGCTAAAATTAACAAGTCAGGAAACGACAGATATTGGCGGGGATGTGAAGAAAGGGGAACCCTCCCACACTGTTGGTGGGAATGCATGCTGGTGCAGCCACTCTCACTCTGGAAAACAGTATGGAGGTTCCTCAAAAGGTTGAAAACAGAGCTACCCTACAACCCAGCAATTGCACTACTGAGTATTTACCCCAAAGATACAAATGTTGTGATCCAAAGGGGCATGTTTACCCCAATGTTTATAGCAGCAATGTCCACAATACCCAAACTAAAGAAAGAGCTCAGATGTCCTTTGACAGATGAATGGATAAAGAAGATCTGGTGTATATATATATACACAATGGAATATTATGCAGCCATCAAAAGAATGAAATCTTACCATTTGTAATGAGGTGGATGAACTAGAGGGTATTATGCTAAGAGAAATAAGTCAATCAGATAAAAACAATTATCATATGATCTCATTGATATATGGAATTTAAGAAACAAAACAGAGGATCATAGGGGAAGAGAAGAAAAAATAAAAGATGAAACCAGAGAGGGAGACAAACCATAAGAGACTCTTTTTTTCTCTATATTTTAACTTTATTTTATTAATATCTTTAAAAATTTTTTATTATTATGTTATGTTATCACCATATATTACATCATTAGTTTTTGATGTAGTGTTCCATGGTTCATTATTTGCATGTAACACCCAGTGCTCCATGCAGAACGTGCCCTCCTTAATACCCATCATCAGTCTAACCCATCCTCCCACCCCCCTCCCCTCTAGAACCCTCAGTTTGTTTTTCAGAGTCCATCGTCTCTCATGGTTCATCTCCCCCTCCGATTTCCCTCCCTTCATTCTCCCCTCCTGCTAGCTTCTTCTTCTTCTTTTTTTTTTTTTTACATATAATGTATTATTTATTTCAGAGGTACAGATCTGTGATTCAACAGTCTTGCACAATTCACAGCGCTCACCATAGCACATACCCTCCCCAAAGTCTATCACCCGCCACCCCATCCCTCCCACCCACCACTCCAGCAACCCTTAGTTTGTTTCCTGAGATTAAGAATTCCTCATATCAGTGAGGTCATTTGATACATGTCTTTCTCTGATTGACTTATTTCGCTCAGCATAATACCCTCCAGTTCCATCCATGTCGTTGCAAATGGCAAGATCTCATTCCTTTTGATGGCTGCATAATATTCCATTGTATCTATATACCACATCTTCTTTATCCATTCATCTGTCGATGGACATCTTGGCTCTTTCCACAGTTTGGCTATTGTGGACATTGCTGCTATAAACATCGGGGTGCACATACCCCTTCGGATCCCTACATTTGCATCTTTGGGGTAAATACCCAGCAGTGCAATTGCTGGATTCTATGGTAGCTGTACTTTAACTTTTTGAAGAACCTCCATACTGTTTTCCAGAGTGAGAGAGGCTGCACCAGCATGCATTCCCACCAACAGTGTAGGAGGGTTCCCCTTTCTCTGCATCCCCACCAACATCTGTCGTTTCCTGACTTGTTAATTTTAGCCATTCTCACTGGTGTGAGGTGATATCTCATTGAGGTTTCGATTTGAATTTCCCTGATGCCGAGCGATGTTGAGCACTTTTTCATGTGTCTATTGGCCATTTGGATGTCTTCCTTGGAAAAATGTCTGTTCATGTCTTCTGCCCATTTCTTGATTGGATTATTTGTTCTTTGGGTGTTGAGTTTGATAAGTTCTTTATAGATTTTGGATACTAGCCCTTTATCTGATATGTCATTTGCAAATATCTTCTCCCATTCTGTCAGTTGTCTTTTGGTTTTGTTGACTTTTTTTTTTTTTTTTTTTGCTGTGCAAAAGCTTTTATCTTGATGAGGTCCCAATAGTTCATTTTTGCCCTTGCTTCCCTTGCCAAGGTAGCATTGACATCTTCACAATATTTGTTCTTCCAATCCAAAAGCATGGAACGTTTTTCCATTTCTTTGTGTCTTCCTCAATTTCTTTCATGAGTATTTTATAGTTTTCTGAGTACAGATCCTTTGCCTCTTTGGTTAAATTTATACCTAGGTATCTTATGGTTTTGGGTGCAATTGTAAATGGGATCGACTCCTTAATTTCTCTTTCTTCTGTCTTGTTGGTGTATAGGAATGCCACTGATTTCTGTGCATTGATTTTATATTCTGCCACTTTACTGAATTCCCGTATGAGTTCTAGCAGTTTTGGGGTGGAGTCTTTTGGGTTTTCAAATAAAGTATCATATCATCTGCAAAGAGTGAGAGTTTGACTTCTTTGCCAATTTGGATGATTTTATTTCTTTTTGTTGTCTGATTGCTGTGGCTAGGACTTCAGTGAATAGCAGTGGTGATAGTGGACATCCCTGCTGTGTTCCTGACCTTAGGGGAAAGCTCTCAGGTTTTCTCCATTGAGAATGATATTCGCTGTGGGTTTTTCATAGATGGCTTTTATGATATTGAGGTATGTACCCTCTATCCCTATACTCTGAAGAGTTTTGATCAAGAAAGGATGCTGTACTTTGTCAAAAGCTTTTTCTGCATCTATTGAGAGGATCATATGCTTCTTGTTCTTTCTTTTATTAATGTATTGTATCACATGGATTGATTTGCAGATGTTGAACCAAACTTGCAGCCCAGGGATAAATCCCACTTGGTCGTGGTGAATAATCCTTTTAATGTACTGTTGGATCCTATTGGCTAGTATTTTGGTGAGAATTTTTGCATCCATGTTCATCAAGGATATGGGTCTGTAATTCTCCTTTTTGATGGGGTCTTTGTCTGGTTTTGAGATCAAGGTAATGGCGGCCTCATAAAACGAGTTTGGAAGTTTTCCTTCCGTTTCTATTTTTTAGAACAGTTTCAGAAGAATATTATTCTTCTGAATATTAATTCTTAATTTTATTATTATATAATATTATTATATATTATTATAATAATAATATTATTATTATTAAAGAAGTATTAATTCTTCTTTATTTTTTTATTTTTTATTTTTTTTTAAAGATTTTATTTATTTATTTGAGAGAGAGAGAATGAGAGACAGAGAGCACGAGAGGGAAGAGGGTCAGAGGGAGAAGCAGACTCCCCGCTGAGCAGGGACCCCGATGCGGGCCTCGATCCCGGGACTCCAGGATCATGACCTGAGCCGAAGGCAGTCGCTTAACCAACTGAGCCACCCAGGCGCCCTATTAATTCTTCTTTAAATGTTTGGTAGAATTCCCCTGGGGAGCCATCTGGCCCTGGGCTTTTGTTTCTTGGGAGATTTTTGATTACTCCTTCAATTTCCTTAGTGGTTATAGGTCTGTTCAGGTTTTCTATTTCTTCCTGGTTCTTCCTGGTTCAGTTTTGGTAGTTGATACATCTCTAAGAATGCATCCGTTTCTTCCAGATTATCTAATTTGCTGGCATAGAGTTGCTCATAAGATGTTCTTATAATTATATTTCTTTGGTGTTGGTTGTCATCTCTCCTCTTTCATTCATGATTTTGTTTATTTGCGTCCTTTCTCTTTTATTTTTGTAAGTCTGACCAGGGGTTTATCAATCTTGTTAATTCTTTCAAAGAACCAGCTCCTAGTTTCCTTGATCTGTTCTACTGTTCTTTTGGTTTCTAGTTCATTGATTTCTGCTCTGACTTTTATTATTTCTCTCCTCCTGCTGGGTTTAGGCTTTATTTGCTGTTCTTTCTCCAGCTCCTTTAGGTGTAGGGTTAGATTATGTATTTGAGACCTTTCTTGTTTCTTGAGAAAGGCTTGTATTGCTATATACTTTCCTCTTAGGACTGCCTTTGTTGTATCCCAAAGATTTTGAACAGTTGTGTTTTCATTTTCATTGGTTTCAATGAATTTTTTAAATTCTTCTTTAATTTCCTGGTTGACCCATTCATTCTTTAGTAGGATGCTCTTTAGCCTCCATGTATTTGATTTCTTTCTGACTTTCCTCTTGTGATTGAGTTCTAGTTTCAAAGCATTGTGGTCTGAAAATATGCAGGGAATGATCCCAATTTTTTGGTACCAGTTGAGACCTGATTTGTGACCTAGGATGTGATCTATTCTGGAGAATATTCCATGGACACTAGAGAAGAATGTGTATTCTGTTGCTTTGGGATGGAATGTTCTGAATATGTCTGTGAAGTCCATTTGGTCCAGTGTGTCATTTAAAGTCTTTATTTCCTTGTTGATCTTTTGCTTAGATGATCTGTCCATTTCAGTGAGGGGGATGTTAAAGTCCCCCACTATTATTGTATTGTTGTCAATGTGTTTCTTTGCTTTTGTTATTAATTGCTTTATATAATTGGCTGCTCCCATGTTAGGGGCATAGATATTTACAATTGTTAGAGCTTCTTGGTGGATAGACCCTTTAAGTAGGATATAGTGTCCTTCCTCATCTCTTATTACAGTCTTTGTTTTAAAATCTAATTTGTCTGATATAAGGATTGCCAACCCAGTTCTCTTTTGGTGTCCATTAGCATGGTAAATGGTTTTCCACCCCCTCACTTTCAATCTGGGGGTGTCTTTGGGTCTAAAATGAGTCTCTTGCAGACAGCATATTGATGGGGCTTGTTTTTTTATCCAATCTGATAGCCTGTGTCTTTTGATTGGGGCATTTAGCCCCATTTACATTCAGGGTAACTATTGAAAGATATGAATTTAGTGCCATTGTATTGCCTGTAAGGTGACTGTGACTGTATATTGTCTGTGCTCCTTTCTGGTCTATGTTGCTTTTAGGCTCTCTCTTTGCTTAGAGGACCCCTTTCAACATTTCTTATAGGGCTGGTTTTGTGTTTGCAAATTCCTTTAGTTTTTATTTGTCCTGGAAGCTTTTTATCTCTCCTTCTATTTTCAATGACAGCCTAGCTGGATATAGTATTCTTGGCTGCATATTTTTCTCATTTAGTGCACTGAATATATCATGCCAGTCCTTTCTGGCCTGCCAGGTCTCTGTGGATAGGTCTGTTGCCAATATAATGTTTCTACCATTGTAGGTTACATATCTCTTCTCCCGAGCTGCTTTCAGGATTTTCTCTTTGTCTCTGAGACTTGTAAGTTTTACTGTTAGATGTCAGGGTGTTTACCTATTTTTATTTATTTTGAGAGGGGTTCTCTGTGCCTCCTGGATTTTGATGCCTCTTTCCTCCCCAAATTAGGGAAGTTCTCTCCTATAATTTGCTCCAATATACCTTCTTCCCCCCTCTTTCTTTCTTCTTCTTCTGGGATCCCAATTATTCTAATGTTGTTTCGTCTTATGGTATCGCTTATCTCTCGAATTCTGCTCTCGTGATCCAGTAATTGTTTATCTCTCTTTTTCTCAGCTTCTTTATTTTCCATCATTTGGTCTTCTATATCACTAATTTTCTCTTCTGCCTCATTTATCCTAGCAGTTAGAGCCTCCATTTTGGATTGCACCTCATTAATAGCCTTTTTGATTTCGACTTGGTTAGATTTTAGTTCTTTTATTTCTCCAGAAAGGTTTCTTTAATAACTTCCATACTTTTTTCAAGCCCAGCTAGTATCTTTAAAATCACCATTCTGAACTCTAGTTCCGACATCATACTAATGTCCATATTGATTAGGTCCCTGGCAGTCGGTACTGTCTCTTGTTCTTTTTGTTGAGGTGAGTTTTTCCATCTTGTCATTTTGTCCAGAGGAGAATTGATGAATGAGAGAACAAAATGCTAACAGGGTAACAACGTCCCCAGAAAATATACACTAAACAAATCAGAAAGGACCTGAAACCGGGGGAAAAGAAACGGAAAGAAAAAAAAAAGAGAAAGAAAAAGATAAAAACAAAAACAAAACAAAACAAAACAGAATATGATCAAATATGAACAGACTGGTGCATAGATCAGTGCCACAAAGTAGATTTTCGGCATATTTTGGTGTGTGAGAAGTGCCTCCCTACATTTTAAAGAAAGAAAAACTTATATATGTACAAAATAAGGGTTAATATGATGAAGGGATGAAATATGACTGTAAAGATGAAAATTATAAAAGATTTTATATAAGGAATTGATAAGAAGTTGCTTGAAAAAAGAAAAGAGGATTTAAGAAAAAAAAAGGGAGAGAATGTGATCAGGCAGGAGACTAGAACAAAGCCATACAGTAGAGATGTAGGGTATATTTTGATCTGTTAGAAGAAACTGTATCTCAAAATTTTAGAGAGAACAACATATATATATATATATATATATATATATATATATATATATATATATACCAAAAATAAGGGTAACTACTATGAAGGGATAGAATATGACTCTAAAAATGCAAAATAAAAAATATTTTTTAAAAAAGGGATTGATAAGATGTTGGTTGAAAAAGGGCAAAAGAAAAATTAAAAAAAAAGACATTTAAAAAAATTAACTTTGAAAGACTTTGAAAGAAAGAAATAAAGAATCATGGGGGAAAAGCCATGAATTCTATGTGCAGTATTCCCCCTAGCACTGGAGTTCTCCTGTTCTCATCGATTGGTAAACTTGGTCTTGGCTGGCTGTTCGTGTTGATCTTCTGGGGGAGGGGCCTGTTGCCATGGTTCCCAAATGTCTTTGCCGGAGGTGGAATTGCCCCGCCCTTGCCGGTCCTGGCTAAGCAATCTGCTTGGGTTTGCTCTTGGGAGCTTTTGTTCCCTGCAAGCTTTCCGTACGGCTTTGGAGGACAAGACTGAAATGGTGGCCTTCCAATCTTCCCCCCAGAGGAGCCGAGAACTTGGGGCCCCGCTCCTCAGTGCGCCCACAAAGAAAAGCAGTCAGTCACTCCCGTCTCCCTGGTCTCTGGCTGCACTCCATGCTCACCCGGCCTGTGACCGAGCGTTTCTATCTCTGGCACCCGATCCTGTGTGGAGTCTCCAAAGCCAGCAGATCCCTGCCATGCACTCCCGCGCCACTCCTCCTTGGGGAGGAAGGGGAGTCTCCCTGATCTGCCGCTTGTTGGGTCCCTGCTGAAGGAGCAGGGGACTGACTGTGCTGTGGATCACAGTTTATGGCAACCCTGAGCTGAGAGCCGGCACCTCGGCTCCGTCTCTGCAGCCGGCTTCTGTGCTCCGGTACCTGGGAGCTCTGCCACACTCAGGCACCCCCGGTCTTTCTGTGACCCCGAGGGTCCTGAGACCACACTGTCCCACGAGGGTTCCATCCCCCGCTTAGCCACCAGAGCCGACTTCTAAAGTTCCGACTTTGTGCTCCGCGGCTCTATCACTTGCCAGAAGCGGCCGACGGAGGCCCCCTCCCCCACCGTCTATCCTCCCGAATAGCACCTCGGATTCACTTCTCCGCACGTCCTACCTTCCAGAAAGTGATCGCTTTTCTGTTCAGAGAGTTGTTGGTATTCTTTTCTTTGATCTCCTATTGAGTTTGTAGATGTTCAGAATGGTTTGATCCCTATTCAGCTGAATTCCAGGGACCAGACGAAATCCAGGTCTCCTACTTCTCCGCCATCTTGCTCCGCTCCCCCCAATTAAGAGACTCTTAATCACAGAAAACAAACTGAGGGTTGCTGGAGGGGAGGGATATGGAGGGATAGGGTAATTAGGTAATAGATATTAAGGCGGGCACGTGATATAATGAGCATTGGGTATTATATAAGAGTGATGAATCACTGATCTCTACTTCTGAAACCAATAATACATTATATGTTAATTATTTGAGTTTAAATAAAAATATTAAAAAATAAGTTAAAAAAAGGAAAAAAATTAAAAAATAAAAGTTATTCATCTGAGAGAGAGAGAGAGCAGGAGGGGGAAGGGTCAGAGGGAGAGGGAGAAGCAGACTTCCTGCTGAATAGGGAGCCTGCTGTGGGGCTTGATCCCAGGACCGTGAGATCATGACCTGAGCCAAAACCAAGAGTCAGACGCTTAACTGACTGAGCGACCCAGGCGCCCCTGTTCTAAACATTTTTGTCTTCATTCTGCTCCTTTTTGTTTCTCCCCTACCCTCACCCCTGTGTGTGTGTGTCAATCATACAAACTATGAACCTCTGCTTCACACTTCTAACATCTCTCTCCCTTTCACCAACCACATCCCATCAGCCCTACCCCTTTATCACCAGTACAGTTCCTTCATAAAGACCCTTATCATCTGGACCTTGGCAGCAGCCTCTAAATTGTATTTCTGCCCCTGGTTTTTCTCTCCCCAGCATGTGTTTCCTCAGTGTTTTCAGAGTAGACTAGTCATTGTCTACAGGATAAAGGTACCTATCTGTATCTATCTATCTATCTATCTATCTATCTATCTATCTATCTAGTAGGCTCCACACCCAACATGGGGCTTGAACTCATGACCCTGAGATCAAGAGTTGCATGTTCTATTGACTAAGGCACCCAGGTGTCCCAGGATAAAGGAATCTTAAAATGCTCACCAATAACTGGTAGGTGGCTCTGCAGGTCCTGGATTTCCTTTTCTTCAAGTCTGAACCCAGTATTCCATAGAACATTTTTTAGGTCACTGACACTAACCCTTCCTCCTTAATAAGAACAGGAAAAAGTAAATAAGGATGTCACAGATGAAAAATGCAGGCCATCAACCCTACCTAGAAATGAAAGTACAAAGAAGCTCTTTACAGCAAGGTGTATGGGAATGGGGAGTGATGCCTAATGGGTACAGTATCTTTCTGGGGTGATGAAAATGTTGTAAATTTATTGTAATGATGGTTATGCAACTGTGTTAATACACTAAAAACCAGTACACTTTAAATGGGTGAATTGCATGTTATGTAAATTACATTTCAATAAACTGTTGTAAAAATACAACATAATAAAGTAAAAATGTAAATAACCAACTGGGAAAATATTTTCCGTTGCTATGACAATTGTGTTAATATCTTTAATTTATAAAGAGGTCATTCAGATTAATAGGAAAAAGCTTAGATTCTGATAGGATAATGGGCAAAAGGCAGGAACAAATAATTAAAAGACTGAAAGACAATGATACAAAAATAGTTTTAACTTCACTGATAACGAAAAATTCAACACTAATTAGATTCCATTTTTCATTTATCAAATTGGCAAGGATAAAAAAATGTGAAAATAATTTATTGTGGCCAGGGCATAATGGGAACCAGTACTTTTATCCATATATATATATATATATATCTCACAGCCTTAAACATGTTAAGATTTACTGGATTTACCAGAAGAATCTATCCGAAGAAAATGGCTTAAAGTCGGACAAAGATCATAGATATATAAGAGCAAAACATTGGAGACAAGCTAAGTGTTCAATAAGAAAGGAACGACTAAGTAAACTATAAATACAACCTGATGATAGAGTCATTAAAAATGGTGTTTACAAAGAATGACATGGTGGAATTCTTACAGTAAAATTTTAGGATTGGGGCGCCTGGGTGGCTCAGTTGGTTGGGCGACTGCCTTCGGCTCGGGTCATGATCCTGGGGTCCTGGGATCGAGTCCCCCATCGGGCTCCCTGCTCGGCAGGGAGTCTGCTTCTCCCTCTGCCCCTCCCCCCTCTCGTGCTCTCTCTCTCTCTCTCTCTCTCATTCTCTCTCTCAAATAAATAAATAAAATCTTTAAAAAAATAAAAAAATAAAATTTTAGGATTAAGTATAGGATACATAAAATATACAGTAAGAATTTAATTATCTAAATACACATATACACAGAAAAAAAGAATACAGAGAACTATAATAAAAAAAGGTAATATTACCTGGGATTATGGGTAATTGCATTTTTTTTTCTGTATGCTACTTTATATATTCCAGATTTTTCTCAAATACCCAACAGACAGTAGAGACTTGGGTATTTGTTGAATAAATGCATACGTAATTTCCTTATTATTTACATAATCAGAAAAAACAGTTATAAGAATCTCAGATTTTCTTGTCCTTATCCTTTTTCTTACTCACCTTTGAAAGATTTCACACCCTCCAGTAATGCTTTCTCAAACACCTTTCTATCAGCTGTAAGATAAAACATTGTTGAGTTTTTGACGATTCATAGAAACTAAAGTGTTTACTTTCAGAAAGGGGAAATTCAGAAGTTTATCACAATTCATTCTCAATGAAATGAGACGTATTCAGAAAACTCAGTGTCGTGACTATCCCTGGACAGAACACAAGGCTATTGTGTGGCTGGTTTGCTGAAATACACACAGCTTTTTCTTTTTCTTTCTTTCTTTTTTTTATTATTATGTGATGTTAATCACCACACATTACATCATTAGTTCTGGATGTAGTGTTCCACGATTCATTGTTTTCATGTAACACCCAGTGCTCCACGCAGCACGTGCCCCCTTGAATACCCATCACCAGGCCAACCCATCCCCCACCCCCTCCCCTCTAGAACCCTCAGCTTGTTTTTCAGAGTCCATCGTCTCTCATGGTTCGTCTCCCCCTCCGATTTCCCTCCCTTCATTCTTCCCCTTCTGCTATCTTCTTTTTTTTTTTTCTTCTCATTTTCTCCTTCCCAGTTTTACTTCATCTTTTCTTTGTTCAGCTTTCCTGCCCTTCTGCCCTTTCATCTTCTTCTAGCTTAGACTTTAGATTTCCCTGAAAGGGACAAAAGAAATTGTCCTATCATGTGACCTCTGACTGAAGAGGTCCCAGCTCCCGGACCAAAATTTAAACGATAAGAACAGGATTTTTTAAAATGCTAGGATTGAGTCTTTTAAAAAAATATTTTAAATTGACATAAAATGTTTCAAACAGTAGAATTTCTTTTTTTTTAAAGTAAGATTTATTTATTTTAGAGAGAGAGAGCACATGAGTAGGGGGAGGGGCAGAGGGAGAGGGAGAAAGAGAATCCTCAAGCAGACTCCCCTCTGAGTGTGGAGCCTGACTTGGGGCTCAATCCCAGGACCCCGAGATCATGACCTGAGCTAAAACCAAGAGTCGGCCGCTTAACTGACTGAGCTACTCAGATGCCCCAAACAGCAGAATTTCTTTTTCTTTCTTTCTTTCTTTTTTTTTTTTAGATTTTATTTATTTATTTGACAGAGAGAGACACGGCGAGAGAGGGAACACAAGCAGGGGGAGTGGGAGAGGGAGAAGCAGGCTTCCTGTGGAGCAGGGAGCCTGATGCGGGCCTCGATCCCAGGACCCTGGAATCATGACCTGAGCCGAAGGCAGACACTTAACAACTGAGCCACACAGGCACCCCTAGAATTTCTAATACAAAACCTGAAAAGAAACCTTCTGTGTAGTTTTGAGGACTTGAGGAGACATGGTCACTGCAGACATGGTCCCTGTTCTCCCAGAGTTTAGGATAGTGCCATGCACACAACAGATCTTTAATAAATGTTGAATGAGTAAGCTTTTAGATATCGGTGAAGTAGAACTTCAATGCTTACCGGAAACTGGCAGAGTTTTCAGAAGCTTCTTATGTTCCTTGTTTGTGATCTTTACTCCCATGTCTTTCAGAACATTTTTCAGGTCCTCAATAGGAATCTTCTCTCCTTTAGAAAGAAATACATATACGTAAGGAAACATCCTTCCCAGGTAGGGTTGTGAGGATGAACTAGGCATAATGAAGCCTTGTTTAGCTATTCAGAATCAAGGTGGTGGGAGGAGGGGGTAGTCAGAAATTCTTCTTTTAACCTAAGAGGATATCTTCAATGATAAGATGATACCATATATAATAAGTAAAGCAGGGATTATATAATTTCTTAGTGATTTAGCTGTGTTTGATGGCTAACAATTCAACCACAAATATAACATCTGTGTTCTTTTCTCTCTTTTTTTCCTCTTCTTCTTCTTCCCTCTTCTCATTTCCTTCCTCTGGGCCTCCCTGCCCCCTTCCCCGTCCTCTTCTTCTTTTACCTGAATTATGGGACTAGTTTTAAAAATGATAATAAAAGCTGGCTCTCTGTAAAAACTTTCGCCTTGAGTAAATTAATATTTACATGATTTACACTGTAAGCTGGGCATATCAGATAGGGGATAGATTTGAAATCACATTTTTAAAAATCTGCTGAAAAGAAAGTATAGAAACCGTAAGAACAAGAAATCAGGGAAAAGAATGGGCTAATCTGGAAAAGAATTAAAAACAATATCTAGAAATAAAAATATAGTTATTGCAATTAAAATCCCAACAGACAAATAGCACAAGACACAGTTGTAGAGACAGTGAACTGGAAGAGAGGTTTAAGAAAAGACAAAACATAAACATAGGGAAAATATGAAAAGAAAGATATGAAGAGCAGAATGAGAAGGTTCAACATACATGAACTAGGAGTTTCCAAAAGTGAGAAAAGAGAAAAAAAGAGAAAAGGCAATAGTTGAAACATGAGCTCTGAGAGTTTCCAAAACTTGGTGAGAGGCATAAATGTTCAATTTCAGGAATCACAAGTTCCAAGCAGGAAAAATGAAAACAAGTCTACACTTGGCCACATGAGAATGAGAATTTCAAAGATAGAGATAATCTTAAGAGTAACAAGAGAAAAAGAGAGTAATTCTAAACAATGAAGACTTATAGCTGACTTTTTGTTTTAAAAGATTTTATTTATTTATTTGAGAGAGAGAGAATGAGAGATAGAGAGCACGAGAGGGAAGAGGGTTCAGAGGGAGAAGCAGACTCCCTGCCAAGCAGGGAGCCCGATGTGGGACTCAATCCTGGGACTCCAGGATCATGACCTGAGCCAAAGGCAGTCGCTTAACCAACTGAACCACCCAGACGCCCCTTATAGCTGACTTTTAACAGCATAAAGAGAGGCCAGAAAACTGTGTGTATATGAATCTATCATCTTTCTGTCTATATTCGTGTGTATTTTCTTCTTTCTCCTTTTTTCCCCTTTTAAATTTAATTACAAGTTTATTATAGGTTAACCTTACAAGTTGGTCTTCAGGTTACAGAATATTCAGATGGGACTGTAACTAAATTTGAGAACTAACATAGCCCAGAGATAGTATGACTGTCTCCCACAGATAGACTGTTGGAACTTTGCTTCTCCTCATTCTGGGGAGAGAAAGGGGACATCTTCATTTGTATGAAGGGAACACAGAGTTGTTTTGTTGTTATATGGAAGTTAAGTTCAAATACGTGTAGAAGGGTCCACAGCAGAGCAGCCAAGAAGGTAGACTATTTCAGTGATTTAATGATTACCTCTCAGCTCCAATTCCACCCTTCTAAACTCTGCTTTGTGATGCTGAGGCCAGGACTCTAGACCACATTTCTCTCTGGATAGCTGGTTCCATATCAAACTCTGCCAGTGGGTGGGAGGTGGGAGGGGGGAGAGAGAGAGACTGAAATGTCAGATGAAGTTCCTTACCGTAGCAATAGATGAATCCAGTTTCAGTTTTTCAACCTTGTGGAACCAGTGTCATTACACTCCTCAGAGATACTAGCAGCACCCTTCAGAGTTCTAAGGTAGAATGATAATCTACAAGTGTAGACATAGTCAAAGAATGACTCAAGGCTGAGTGTAAAATAAAGATATTTTCAAAGACTAACCCTTGTTGAAATGACCAAGAGGGATGTACTTCAAGAAGAATGAAACTGAACCCAAAAAAGAGTAAAAGTAAAAAGCAATGGTGAACAAAGAGAGTGGTAAGTGTATTTAAGTTTTGCAAAAGATTGGATTGAAATTGCTCTGCCCTTGCTTTCAATATACTCACTTGGCAAAAGCTCATTCCTGTTTAAATACAAGTTTGTGCTTACTCTGTGCCTGCAGCAAGGCAGCTGAACTAGAGTTGAAGTGTATTGTGCTGACTGTTCTCATTTTAAATGGATGATCATGAACCTCAGGTGAGTCCTTGATTCTGCTGGGCAACCACACTACACTTTGCTGATGTATTAACTTTCCTGTTCTTCTTGCTGACTACTTCACTTATTCTTTTTTTTTTTCAAATCACCACTTCCTCCTCTTCCATTTGATCAAAAATTCTTTTAGCTCTTTAATTAAAAAACCCAAAGCCTTCTCTTGACAACTTTCATCAGTTTACATGCCTCTTTGTTCCACTTCTTTGATCCCCTTTGCAGCAAAATTTCTCAGATATTCACTGTTTCTAAATCCTGTCTTCACATTTTCTCTTTTTTTAAAAAATTTTCATTTAAATTCCATTTAGTTAGCATATACCATATTATTAGTTTTAGGGGTAGAGTTTAGTGATTCATCAGTTGCATATAACACCCAGTGCTCATTACACCAGTTCCCTCCTAATGCCCATCAACCAGTACCCCATCTCCCACCTCCCCTCCAGCAACCCTCAGTTTGTTCCTTAGAGTTAAGAGTCCCTTACGGTTTGCCTCCCTCTCTGTTTTTATCCTATTTGGTTTTTCCTTTCTTTCCCCTATGTTCATCTGTTTTGTTTCTTAAATTCCATATATGAGTGAAATAATACAATATTTATCTTTCTCTGCCTGACTTATTTTGCTTAGCATAATACCCTCTGGTTCCATCCACATTGTTGCAAATGGCAAGATTTCATTCTTTTTGATGGCTGAGTAATATTCCATTGTGTGTGTGTGTGTGTGTGTGTGTGTGTGTGTGTGTGTATACATATATATAATATGTATATATTATATATACACACCAGATCTTCTTTATACATACAATGGACATCTGGGCTCTTTCCATATTTTCTATATTTTGGCTATTGTGGACATTGCTGCTATAAACATTGGAGTGCAGGTACCTCTCCGAATCACTATGTTTGTATCCTTTGGATAAATACCTAGTAGCGCAATTGCTGGGTCGTAGGGTGGCTCTATTTTTACCTTTTTGAGGAATCTGAATACTGTTTTCCAGCGTGGCTGCACCAGTTTACATTACCACCAAGAGTATAAGAGGGTTCCCCTTCCTCCACATCCTTGTCAACATCTATTGTTTCCTTAGTTGTTCATTTTAGCCATTCTGAATGGTGTGAGGTGGTATCTCATTGTGCTTTTGGTTTGGATTTCCTTTCCCATTTTCTCTTAAACTCACTACAGTCAGGCTTCTTTCCACCTTCAATCACCTGAAACTTCTCTTTTTGATATCACTAATGGTATTTTGTGATTTGAGATCACTCATGTGGCTATATGCAATGGTCACTTCTCAGGTCTTATCTTAGTTGACTTATTGATCTATTTGACTGTTGATTTGCCCTCCTGGCTGATACTTGTAGCAGATATTATAGATGCCCTGATCATATCTCTTCAACCCTTACCAGTTCGATGCATGCTAGCCCAAGTTTCAATTGCTGGTATCTCTTTGTCTGAGGGATTTCTTTGGTTGCCAGAGTTCACTCTGCTAATGCTCAATGGCTGGAAATGCCAGTGGAGTAATATCGCCTCCCTCCCCTTGAGCACTTCTCAACCAATGACTGATAGGGGTTGGTGTAAAAATAACCTAGCTCTCCCACTCCCCCGAGGTTGTGTTCTATACCATTTCCCAGATATTCTCCAATGGGATTAAGTTTCAGTTACCTTCTTGGTAACTTGCCTGATAAACACATACTTTATTTGCTGCCTTCATTCATGTCTCACTTCTCTACTCCCCTATCTGTGTTTCCTGGGCTCACCTCCCATGTAAACTACCTGTATACATGCTCCTTGTCTCAGGGTTTCTGTCTGGGTGAAACCAACCTAATATACTTATTTGGTTTTCAGGACACCATATTCTTTTGGTTTTCTACTTACTTTACTGGTCACTTCTTCTTGGTCTCTTTTCCTTTAACATTTAATGTTTAAGTCCTCCAGGATTACTTCTTAGTTCTCTTTCCTTCTCCATATATATTCACCCCTTGGGTGAATTCATTCAATCTCACGGCTTTAAATACCATCTATATGCCTATGGCTTTCAAGTTTATATTTTTAGCTAAGATATCTTTCTTGAAGTTGTGACTGGTAACTTTTTAGCTGATATCTCTATTTCAGGGTCTATTGATATCTTAAAATATCTCAAACTGAACTCCTAATTTTCTTCCATCTAAACTTGTATTTCTAGCAACTTTCTCCAGACTCCAATGGCAGGTCCATCCTTTCAGTTATTCAAGACAAAAATCTCAAGGATCATTCCTGACTTCTCCCTTTATCTAGTTTCCATCAGGAAACTCTGTTGACTATTTTTATTATTTTTTTAAATTGAGATATAATTGACATGTAACATTATTTTAGTTTCAGGTGTACAACATAATGGTTTGATATTGGTTTAAATTATGAAATGATCACCACAATAAGTCTAGTGAAATTCATCACCACAATAACTCCTTTAAAAATATACCCAGAGTCCAGCTACTTTTTATCATCTTCATTGCTTTGCCCTGGTATGAATCACCATCATTTCTCACATGGATTACTTTAAAAACCCATTTAGGGCTCTACTCCCTACTCCTCCCCCTCCCTGAGTCTGTTCTTCACACAGAATCCGAGAAAATCTAATGAAAACAGGTCAGATCATATCATGCCTCTGGTCTAAAACTTACAGTGGCTTTCCATTTCTGTCAGAAAAAAGCCCAAGTCCTGGCAGAGCTTTCACAGTCCTGACTAATCTTGAATCCATCACCTCTCTCTCCTGATCTCCTATTACCTTTTTCCTTCCTTATTCAACCTCAGCTACATTAGCCTTCTTGCTGTTCCTTGAGTAGTCCAGGCATGCTCCTGCCTGGGGTCTTAGTCCGTGTCCCCTCTGCCTACAACTCTTTTTCTAGAAGTCTCCATATGGACAAAACCCTCACCTCCTTTAAGTATTTGCTCAAATGTCACCTTCTCAAGGAGGCCTGATTATCTGTTTAAAGCCACAAGTGGCTCTTTCCCCTCCCAATCTCCTTTAGTCTACTTTTCATTGTTTTCTATAGCATCTATCACTTTCTAACATACTTTATAATGACTTATTTATATGTTTATTGCTATTTCCCTTGCTAGCATGTAAGCTCCAGGGGAGCAATGATCTTTATTCTGTTTGCTGATGTATCCTAACTGTCTAGAACAATGCCTGGCTAAGGGCTGAGGAAACATTTGTTAAATGAATAAAGGAGGGAGGAAACACAATTTGTTAAAAATATAGTTCCACATAAAACTTTAAGACCACATAATATAATCCTCATTTTAACATCTCACTCACCTGTGATATTTTTAACTTCATCCACCAACACATTTAAGTCAATCTTCCCATTGGCTTTAAGATAAAAAAGCGCCAAAAAGATTTTTAGAAAAATTGTGAAATAGAAACCCCAAATTCAACCATTTAAAAACATTTTTCCTAGAAGTTTAATATAGCTCTTGCATTTTATGCTATCAAAATCCATACAGCGTAATACATGAGTAAGTTTTAAAACATTCTCCTTTCCTTCAAGACAATCTACTATTTATTAGGCTACTCTTTTCACGCATGGGTCTGAAATGTTTTGAGAGTTTAAAAATTTTGTTTAAAAATGATGTTTCCATTTTGTTAGTGCTGACTTTACCTTTGGGCTTATGATCACCTTAGCATCAAGTGATTCTTTTTTTTTTTTTTTGATAGCACTGGGTACTTTTATTATATAGAACTTAATAATTAACAAAACGATTTCCATTTTCCTGGCACTTTGATACGAGGACTTAATAAAAGAACAATATTAAGAAGCTCCCACTGTGGAGGAAGAATGAGGTAAGGACTGCAGCCTCAAGGCCTGGCTGCAACTGCTACCTTCTCTCCTCATCAACACGTTCCAGAACAAGAAGCTGATATTATGCACTCACAAAGTCTTTCCTTCAAAGATTTCAGAGCCCTTTACAAAGCTCCATCTGCGGTATCCAGCACTATTAATCCCATTTAGATGTTCTCCTCCTCATGTAACTGTGTCCCTCACTATCAACAGCCTCGTATAGGTCCTTTGTATTCTCTTGTGTTGCATGTAGATAACCAATATACGCCACGCAAAGTGAAAAGGGTTATCAATCCGAAAGCCATTACAGGTTTGTTAGGTTTAATGAAGAGCTCTGGATTCACAGCTCAAAATAAAGTTGTTGTGCGGACCCCTCTGAGCCCTGGGTTTTGAAAGTCTTTCTCTTTGGGTGGCTCGTTTTTAAAGGCAGGAGATTCCGGTGCTGAAGACATCCTCTTGATTAATGATGATTTATTACCTGCTGCAAGGTCACCTCCCCTGCGCGTCCTCTCAGCTCCGCCTCAAGTGATTCTTTTAAAGGACAGAGTGCTGGTATGCATGCCTGGCTGTTCTTAGGTTGGCAACATGATAATCATCATGTTGATATATTCAGTTAAATTCCCAGGTATTATGACAAAACTTTTGTTTTGCAGTACCTATTCTCAATTGAGAGACTTTTTTCATAGATGACGCACTTAATTTCTTTAGTCTATTTCTCAAAGTCTGAAGTTACTAGAGGTCAATGGATACATTTTTAGTAGATTGTAAAATTGCAAGTTTGAGAAACACTAGATTGCAATGTTAAGATAGTAGTTAAAAGATGCTATTGCTCTAATAGGCAAGATTCTGTTTGGAACCTTAAGCTGCCTACGGACATACTCATTCTCCACTTATAACTTGGTCAAGGGTGCCAGTCCATCACCACTCAAATATGTTCACACTCTTATTTTATGTGTAATAATAATCCTAAGATTGTAAATTCCCCCAAAGGGTGAGAAACCAAGCATCACTTTGTACTCCTACTATTACCTCAGAATTGGTTTAAGGGTCTGCACAAGATTGATGATCCATAAATGTTTACTTAATAATTAAGTTCCAGTAAAATGCAAATATATTATAAAGAATGAATTAGCTTTAAAACCAGTACACATATTCCAGTTTCCCAGATAAGGAAGTATTTCCCTGCTTGTTCTTTTTTACATCTTTTCAATTATGATAATCTTTTATTGGTATCCTATTATAATTTTATAACATTTATTATTATTATTATATGAATACCATTATATTATGACTTTTAAACAGGATAAGGAAGAACTGTTGGGGAGAATATTCTGTGCCTGTAAAGGACAGATCCCCTCATGTCGTTTACTTTGTATGTCTCTAATCAGCTCCACGGAGGTCCACTGGGCCCCTGTAACAGTTTTGCATTCTATCTCAAATGATTCCACAGATATACAAGGTAGTCCATAAGAATTATATTAGAATTAGTCTCACACTTTAAATCATCGTGCTTGTATCTCTTCTCATGTTTCAGAATACTTAGAAAAACAAGGCAATGACAAATATCTGCATTTATTGAACTGGTTGGTAGCTTAAAAGAGCTATGAAAGGGATTAAAAAAAACAAAGAAAGAGTCATTTCTGGAAAAACTGCTTACTTCTTTTTAATGCAAAGGATCCGAAGGTCTAGAACAGTCCCTGATACATCATAAGCATTCAGTTAAAGTTTATGGAATAAAAGAATGAAAGGTACTACTGATTTAGAAAAGCCCATATTCATTGACTTGGATCAATCTTGTATCTTTACTACTTCCTCAAGGGGACAGGTGTCTCTTAAAATTTCCTCATGAATTTTCCTCAGTTCTACTAGCATGAGTCTAATATATGCCAAGTTTAATTAATTACATTAAGTACTGCTATATATCTTCTTAAATTTATTAGTTCTGGTAGTTGATGGCAGTATAGCAGAGTGGCTAAGAGACAGTTTCTGGAGTCAGATTGCCTGTCCACCACTTACTAGCTCTCTGACTTCAGGCACACTACTTGACTTCTCTGTGCCTTAGTTTCCTTATATGTAAAATGGGAGTAAAAATAGAAATTGCCTTGTAGAGTTGTTTGCAAGGTTAAATAAGACAATATATGTAAAGTGCTTAAAACAGTGCCTTGCACGTGTCAGGACCATGTAGTGTTGGTCATTGCTATTTAATGCTGAGTTAGCAGTAGGGATTCAAAGATTAAAATCTGAGTATTCTCTGTTAGACCCTGGCATTTCCTGTGAACAGGGACTCTTGCCATCTATACGGGGCAGCACACTTGGTGATCCTTCCCAAGTGATAGCCACTGGGCCCAGTTTGGTAGCTATGCTAAAGGCCTCACTCTTTCTTTTTCTTTTTTTCATATACATCCTATCTTCAGTCATTCTAGGTCTGAGACTAGCCTCAAGTCCAAAGTTTGGCTAAAGGATCTATTGACACTCAAAACTCTCACCATCAACTGGTAGGCAGTCCTTCAGTTCCTGGATTTCTTTCTCCTTGAGATCAATTCCCATGTTTTTCAAGAAAGTGTTCACCTTATTTGGAGACACCTTCACCCCTTAGGAAAGAAAGGGATGGGATATGAAAAATATTTGTAAGAGTGGGTTATTATAGATCATGCCTAGGCATCAGTACTACATAGACAATGAAGAGCAAAGAACAATTAAACCAAGTAAATGTGGTTTTGGTATCTAAGTCAGGAATTTCTAAACCCTGATCTGTGGGATTCTTTTAGGACTTTTAGGAAAATATTTAAGAGAAGAAAGTGAGTAGTTAAGGGTATTTGTAAGTCATGGCAAAGACTAAAATCAGCCTTTATACATGTGTTTGCACAGAAGAATTCAAAACTTGCTAAATTAATGGAGAATTATAAATCCATCCATCCATCCACCAATCCATTCAGCCAGCCATCCATTGAGCCAGATAGACAGCCAATCCATGGAATTTACTTTATCATAATCCACTGGGAAACATTTAAGAACATATGTTTCTAGATACTATCTCTGGAAATTCAAGATCGATATGACTGGGAAGGGGCCTAATGATTTGAATGCTTTACTTTTCCCCCTTGTGATTCTGATGTACAGCTTTATTTGGGAACCACTGCTTTTGGGTTACTGTATTTAAACCATTTTAGTGACTGCAGTATGCCTATATATAGAATATCTATAGATATAAAGAATATATAAGAACACATATATAACATATAAAGAATAAACACTGACTTAACAGATAGTTGGGACAGTTGGATTAATAACCTGAAAATTATAAAATAGGATGAGTTTTTTAAAATAAAAGAAAAGCTTGATGACCTGTTTTACTTGCCTTTTCATCATACTTCTTACTCACCTTCAAGAGACCTTAACTCTTTCATCAATCTGTTCACATACATCTTTCCTTTGTCTGTAAGAAAGGGAAAAATGCAAGTTTCGGGCAGTAGTGTTGATATTTAAATGAAACACGCGTAAGTTCAGAAACATAGACTTTTAAATGTTTTATTCTAAAATTTATATTATTTCACTTCCAAGAATAAAACTTAAGAGTGGAAACAACTCTCAATCTGGTGAAATCATTTTGTTGATGGGGGCCAGGGTGGGGGGGATGAAACATTCCTTAAATAGGGAGTATTAGTTACAAAAGTCCACATACTTAACATTCCTTAAAGGCCACTGTGATTTCCCCCCCTCACTGTGATATTTTTAATGCTTACCATCGACTGGAAGCTTGTTTTGTAGTTCCATGCCTTTATCTTCTGTGAGCGTAATCCCCATATTTCCCAGAAAAGTTTCCAGGTTACTCATATCAATCTTCTCACCTTTAAAAAGTAAAAGATGGTAATGGTTGAAAATCTGAAGAATGATGATCCTATATTATAAAAAATGCCCACATGGCATTTGTTGATTAAATAATGAAGTAAACCTGACAAGAATGCCAGCTAAGACATAAACTTAGAGCTTTTTGGCTAAAACAGTGATGATCAAATTTTAAGCTGGGAGTCAGGAGATGCAAACATTCACCAGTATATGGGTAGAGTGAGAGAACAATCTATAAGGAAAATAATGCTGTTGAAATATAATTTTGTGCAAACATTAAAATCTTGGTTTTGCAGAGTCTTCTTAATTATATATCATGGAACCATACAGGGCTTTTCTCCAAGGGCTTCTTTCTTAACCCAGACTGGCTCTCTGTCCTGCCTCAGGGATTTGGTGGGCTTAGTTTCTTCTCTTCTTGGCAGCTACTACCACCCAGTATACTTTTTGGGCTTCCCTAAGGGTGGCTATGAAATTAGATGCAGTCTTCCAAGCTCACTTCTTTTCAGTGTCCCAGGAAAACTAACGCACAGATATTTTTATTCTTAGGGCTATAATATAAAGTGCTACAGTGAGACAGACAAGGGAACACCAGACTATCCCAAAATGGGTAAGACACAAAGCTAACAAGTTTTGTTTGGTAATGGATTTGGTTTTAGTTCCGGGTTAGAAGGGTGGGAATCACCACTTATCCTTGCCCCCTGTAGCCATTTCCCAATCTGCTTGTGGGATGGCTGTGTGAAACTTTCCTTCACCATGGCTCTTCCCTCTAGCTTGAAGAGGCGGTTTAGCAACAAAAACAACAAAATGGTAATTATGTGAGGTGAAGAATGTATTAACTAACCATATTGTGGTAAACATTCTGAAATACATATGTATATCAAATCATCATGTTGTATACCTTAAACTTACACAATGTTATATATCAATTATACCCCAACAAAGCTGGGGTGGGGAGGATGATACTCTCTAGGTAGGCAGTTTGGACCTCCTAATCATGTCCAATTCCAGAAAAAGAAAACTTTTGCTTTTAGTCCTTTGGAACCATACTGCTGTGCTTCCATTGGGAGGATACTATCTGGGGAGTTAGCCAGTCTTCTGCACAAGTGCCTGGGAGGAAATGTGCACAACGGTTGTTCTCTCCCAATTGCTTCAGACCTCTTCTGTGATGCCTTGGACTAGTGGAGCTTCTGATATCCCGTCTCCCCCCCCAACCCCCACCGCCACCCCGCCCGCCCCTGGTAACCAGCCAAGGGAATGACTTTTCAGACGCAACAGAGCAATTTTCTAGTCCGCTACCTTGATCACATTTTGACAGACATGAGCCTTCTACCTCAAGATTATCAGTCTAACCACACCTTTTATCTGTATCATTCCCAATCTTCAAAATGGAAGCCCACAAAATTTTATATCCTCTCTAATGTATTCTGTGTTCTACCGCTCTGATTTTTCTTTCCATTGTTAGCTTTGTTTTCACTTCCCATAGTGTCCTCTCAGAGTCATATTTTATTAAATATGAATTTCTCTATATCTTCATTCTCTTTACAGACTCTTATCTTCTTTCCTAACTGAACTTTGCCTGTTGCTGATATTTTCCTTTTTTCTTTTCTTTTTTTTCCTTTGAGAGAAAGCTGCTCTTTTTTTAAAAATTTTTTATTGTTATGTTAATCACCATACATTACATCATTAGTTCTTGATGTAGTGTTCCATGATTCATTGTTTGTGCATAACACCCAGTGCTCCACGCAGAACGTGCCCTCTTTAATACCCATCACCAGGCTAACCCATCCCCCCACCCTCCTCCCCTCTAGAACCCTCAGTTTGTTTTTCAGAGTCCATCGTCTTTCATGGTTCGTCTCCCCCTCCGACTTACTCCCCTTCATTCTTCCCCTCCTGCTATATATTTTTTTCTTTTTTCTTAACATATGTTGCATTATTTGTTTCAGAAGTAGAGATCTGTGATTCAACAGTCTTGCACAATTCACAGCGCTCACCATAGCACATACCCTCCCGTGTCTATCACCCAGCCACCCCATCCCTCCCACCCCCCAACCACTCCAGCAACACTCAGTTTGTTTTGAGATTAAGAATTCCTCATATCAGTGAGGTCATATGATACATGTCTTTCTCTGATTGACTGCTGCTCTTTTATCTATATCCCATTTGCCTTAGGGCATGCAATCTCCTAGATCCTGATAGCTGGTTTTTTTTGGCCATACTCAAACCTCTCCTCTTGTGAGAATTATGATATTTGGATTTCTTTTTATTGTCACTGATTTTTTTTTGGTCATTTAAGGAGCTTGTCCCATTAACTCACAGTCTTCCTCTGCACCCAAATTCCTGGCATCATTATAGGACTACCAGTCTTTATATGGATAGTTCATTCCACAACCTGGCCTCCATATTTCTTGAGCTCCTTATCCTCAATGACTGTCTCCTAAATTCTATACTAGTTAACCATCATGGATATCCTGAACTTTGTCATCACCTGGAAATGTTTTGCCTCTAAAATCTTAAATTCTAACAAAACTATTTTTGGCCAGAACCTCATATTCTTCCACTTCTTTTATTTCGTTACTCCTACCACACCCATTATCATTTCTACAGAGACTTTCATTCCCTCCTCTCTCACTTTTCTCCAAGTTCATAATTTCCATCATAACTTCACTTTTCTTATCTACTCTAGACCACTTAACCACTCTCTTGACTACATCTTTCTATGTCTTTATGCTTTCATTCTTTTGGCACATCAGACTTAAGAATCTTTGACTTTGGTGCAACTGAAGAATATCACAATCATGTGAAAGTTGACATTACTTATTTATTTTTTAAATTAAATTAAATTAAAATCAGTTAATTAACATATAGTGTATTATTGGTTTCAGAGGTAGAGTTCAGTGATTCATCAGTTGTTTATAACACCCAGTGCTCATTATATCATGTCCCCTTCTCAGTGCCCATCACCCAGTTACCCCATCCCCTTGAGAGGATGCGGAGGAAGGGGAACCCTCTTACACTGCTGGTGGGAATGCAAGCTGGTACAGCCACTCTGGAAAACAGTATGGAGGTTCCTCAAAATGTTAAAAATAGAACTACACTATGACCCAGGTATTGCCATTATTTATTTATGACATCTGACTTTGGTTAGACTCTTGGCACTTCTCAGCAAGGCTTTCATATATTCCTCAACAACTCTAGTTCCTATTCTCTATCAGAGTTATCCCAAATTATAAACACTTTCCTTAAAGTCCTCTACCCCATTACTGGGCCCTTTCTTTTCATAGATGATTCTGTTTCCTACTATACAGAGAAAATTGAAGCTTTTAGGTAAAATCCTCTTAATTTTACTCCCACATGTATATAGATTCTCGATATCTGTGTCTTTCCTGGTTTGAAGTCTGCTTGTCTCAGAAAAAGAGGTGGTCTCAGATTCTTACATATTTAACTGTTTAGGGTTCAGTCTCCCTTAGATGTCTCACAGGAACCTCAAACCCCATATGACCAAAGTGGAAACTATATCTTTACTTCTAAATTTATTTTACTGAATTCCTTACTTTGGTCAATGTCACTGTCACCCACCCAACTACCCAGCTCAGAAACTGAGGTGTCATCCTCCATTCCATCCTTTCACTCTATCTCTATACCTGATCAGTAACCAAACTCTATAGATTCTACATCCGTAACATCTCTTCTATATGTCCCTTCCTCTCAAGTCTGACAGAGAATGATTTACTGCTGCCCTTTATTGTCTTTTGCCTGGACAATTACAATATGCTTTCTGGCTAGTTTCCTTGACTCTATTCTTGTACATATACCTCCATCCATCCTTTATACTTCAGCTAGAGCAAGCTTTCTAATTTGCCAATCTAATCACATAGACTCCTGCTTAAAATCCTAGAATGACTCCCCATTCTCTGCAGGATGAAATTCACACTACTTTACTAGGTATTCAGGGCTCTCCGTGATTTGTCCTTTATATTAGTTTCCTATTGCTGTAACAAATTACCAAAAACATGGTGGTGTAAAACAATACAGATTTTTTTCTCTTATAGTTCTGGAGGTCAGAAGCCCCAAATTAGTTTCACTGAACTAAAGTCAAGGTGTTAGCTGGGCTGGTTCCTTTAGGAGACTCTCAGGAAGAATCTGTTCCCTTGCCTATTTTATTTCCAGAGGCTACTTACACTCCTTAACTTACTCCCCTTCTTCTGTCTTCAAAGCCAGCAGTGTAGCATCTTGCTTCTGTTGTCACATTGCCCTCTACTCTTTCTGTCATCAACTATCACCTTGCTTCCCTCTTCTAAGGACACTTGTGATTATATTTAGCGCTCAACTGGATAATCAAGGAGAACCTCCCCATCTCAGGATCCGTAATCACATCTTCATGGTCCCTTTGGCTATATCAGGTAACATTCACAAGTTCTGGGGATTAGGACCTGGATATCTTTGGGAGCCATTACTTGGCCCACCACATCCCACTTCTTACTCTCTAAGTTTATTCCTTGCCAAACTCCTGACAGCATTTATGCTTTAGCTACTCCAGATTTTTTCTAGTTCCGTAAAGCATCATACAGTTTCTCATTTTGGTGCCTTTTATTATTATTTTTTCTCTATCAGGAATGCCCATCCTACCTTTCTGGCAAAACTGACTTATAGTTTAAGGATCAGCTCATGTGTTGCCCATTCTATTAAAGCATTTCCCAATTTCTCTTCCTCAGGTGCAAGTGACCATTCTGCCCCTTCTTTACTTTGTATAGGTTTTTGACATAGCACTGATAATATTTTATTGTTTTTATTTATATGTATTTATATGTTTTTTCTTGCCCCAGCTAAATAAGCTCCTGGAAGGTTGGTTTTTGTTGATTCACACTTGGGATATATAGATGTTGAATAATGAGATAATAAAGATCTAACCCACCTGTAAAAAGATTTCCTTCATCCATTACCACATTCACTTCAATATTCCCCTCATCTGTAAGAGAAGACAGAATTTTATGCATAAAAAATAATAGAAATAGAAGACATAAAAGTCATACCCTGAAGTACAACACAAAATTCAGCAAATTTTAATGATTTGCTCTAGAATTTTATCCTATTTTCTTATCAAATGGAAAATGTGGAAAGACAAAGCTCTGATTATAAAAAAAGATACTTAATTTCACACTTCTAACCTCAGTTTTTATTCTATTAAGATAAGCTCCACATAGTAGAATGCTGGGCTGATATTTAAAAAGTAGCCCTCTCAGTTTTCAGATAAGGAAGAACTCCATTTTATTGATTATGAGGCTGACAAGCATCTTAAAAGAGGCAAATGCTCCAACAGGAAATCTCTGACTTAGAGCATTAATAATGCCTATTTCTGTACTGGAATGACAGGTGACACTTAGCTGTGTTCTTCTACTACCCACATTCATTATACATTTAAAAAGCTTTGATCAATCTAATTGAACTTCAATAAATTTTTTTGAATTTTGTATTTTTTAAATCTTTATTTTGTATTTTCCTCTTAAATGGGGGAATTTAGTAGGAACAGCCTGATAGATTGTTAGTGCCTCACAGGAAAATGTCTCATCCATTCTCATGTATTTCAATTGGTCCCATAGAAGATTTATGAGAGTCTGAAACAGGTCTCTAATGCTATTTCCTGTTGGCTCATTGACCTGAAAAGAAGTACTCTGGGAGATGGCTGATACTTCCGCAACCAAAATCATTGTTGTGGCATTCCAGTAAACTTTCAAGATACCTGGAAAATGTGATAACAAAAAATATAAACATCCTGGGGTGCCTGGGTGTAAGTAAGCACTTACAAGTATAGGCTCCATATGCACTGTACATGTAGCCTGCTGGAATTTCCCATGGGTGGTTGTTTTCTGGGGGTTGTCCCAGATTTTTTTTTAAATTTTAATTCCAGTATAGTTAACATACAGTGTTATATTAGTTTCAGGTGTAAAATATAGTGATTCAACAATTGTATACATTAGCCAGTGCTCATCACAACAAGTGCACTCCTTAATCTCCACGGAATGCCTTTTTTTTTTTTAAACTGAAGAATCTCTATGTATCTTCTGACAAGTGTTTCTCCAATTCCCTACCTGGCCAACTTAACTTTTCCCTCCTTTAGGATCTTACTAAGTGCATTTTTAGTATTTATAGTATAATCACAAAGTGTTATGATGACCTGTCAGCATATAAGCCTCCTTACCAGATTGTGAACTCCTAGAGGACAGAGAACCTGTGATCTTCATTTTTATATTTCTAATAGCTATGTATGTTAGGCACTCAATAAAGTCCACTGCAGGAATTGATGAGTTCTTGAGAAGGGGGCCGTTATCTTTCTGTTTTATAATGTTTCTGCACACTCTAAATATATGTACATATGTATATATGTACAGAAATTCTCATATACAAATGCAAAGTTTCACTGTAGGAGCAGCTTACCATCAGCAGGCAGGTTGCTAAGCAGGTCAAGGTATTCTTCTTTTTCCAGGTTAAAGCCCATATTTTTCATGAAGGGTCCTAACTTATTAACATTAAGCTCCACTCCTTAGGGAAAAAAAGGATGGGAGTGAGAAAAGCAAACAATAATAATGTAAAAAATGTTAGGCATGTCTGTGCATTAATTAGAGGGAGTACAACCAAAGAAACAATAAATTTGTTTAAATGAAAAGAGTTATCATGGGAATCAAGAACAGAACCTGCTCCTCATTTTTGTCCAGAGGGATTTGACTATAGCTCTCATGAGACATTTACAAGTAGAAAATGAAAGGATTAGGCAAGTCTGGTGAATTCTGGTAAGACCCTGCTTTTATAATTCTACTCTGAAAATAGGACTTGAAATGAAATGAAAGAGACAAAAATAATTCCTCTGAAGGTAGTTATGTTAAAAGTAGTAAATGACGAGACAAGAATACTTAATAAATAAACAGGTTAGGTTGACAAATTTGTCATCACCAAAAATAAATGTGGCTTTTAAAATGTAAATGCAAAGCATAAGGAGTCTCAGTTTTACCTGATTGCTCACTTACCTTTGAGAGACCTTATGTCACCCAGCAATCTATGCTCATACAATTTTCCAGCAGCTGTAAGACAGGGCACAATACAGTAACTGGTTAAGGGACCTGTTTTAATAATCCAAAACCTAGCAATTTCAGAAAGGACAATTCTTAAAATTTTACTCATTTTTTTTTCTGTTTATATCCCAACTTAAGAGTTAGACCAATGGCAGAAAGCTCTCCAGATAGTAAATCTACTCACCTTTTTATTTGACAATTGAAATAATTATTGGTGGTGTCTTGCCATACTTTTTTCATATCTCTTTTCATCTAACTCTCATTTTCTACTCTTTTGCATAAGATCACACATATTAATGCTCCCAAGGATAACTGTAGATATAGTGGGACTCATGAGTGAAGAGATGGATGATTTCTGAGCTAAACAACCTGACAACCATAATAGGACATCTTTGAATATTAGTACTGAACATTTCTACATGTTTTTATCAAATGGATATTGTTTTAGATATTTTCATTGACATCAAATGGATATTGTTTTAGATATTTTCATTGACAAGCCCATGAAAATAAATTCCACAAGGTAATCCCTTAGTGAGATCTCATCTGTTGCCATCACAGGCTTCATATTTTACAAAAATTCAAATATAGATTTCTATTCCTATGTAGATGATGCACTAGCATGAATTCCTGGCTCCTTCCCCAGAAATCAACCCTGAAGAAACTGAAGTCTGAGTAGAAACCTGGGTTCCAGGAATGAAGTGAAAAGCCACAGCGACACCAGTGGGTGATGGAAAGCTGTCCCAGTGTGAGTGTGTGTCCTGACAACCTAGAGTGGAGGGCTTATTAGCAGTGCAGTGAAAGGACCAATTGGGGAAATAGTAAAAAAAACTTCTGCCCTCACCTCTCTGTACTGTGACTCTGAGATTACCATTGCCCACCCCTTTTTTTTTGCTGAGAAGTAGCAGCAAAAGCCTAGACCGCTAGTGCAAGTGGAAGGTAATTATCAGGGCAGCATATAAACCCTTCTGGAGAGAGGACTGGATGTAAACAGGTGAAGACTGACAAACTGCCTCAGGTATTTTATCCTCCATCTCTCAATCTTTAGAGCTGTTGGATTACAATCTATATTATAGGTTGCCTTCTTCCAACCCTACTTCTCTCTGAGTTTAGAGTGAAACTCTGACCAGAGGTGGTGCCTGGAACAATTTCAAATCAGGAAAATGATCAACAGTATTTGGGTCTCTCTGACCTGGGGCTCATCCCCTCCCGTTTTCTTAAGCCCAACAGGCTGGTGTGGAGTGGAGCCTGACTTTACACCTTTACCTAAAGCACATTTCCAAACCCAGTAATGATGCTGCAAGAGAACAAGGGCTCATAGGACTAAAGTAACTAGTCACCTGAGGAATACAACTACTTCAAAAACAAACAACAAACAAACTGAATAACATATGCTTTTTGAATAAGAATTATTGGAATAAAAGGGCCAGAAATTTAAAATAAGCATATACAGGGGCGCCTGGGTGGCTCAGTCGTTGGGCGTCTGCCTTCGGCTCAGGTCATGATCCCAGGGTCCTGGGATCGAGCCCCGCATCGGGCTCTCTGCTCCGCGGGAAGCCTGCTTCTCCCTCTCCCACTCCCCCTGCTTGTGTTCCTGTTCTCGCTGTGTCTTTCTGTGTCAAATGAATAAATGGAATCTTAAAAAAAAAAAGGAACAACAACAACAAAAAAACCCCATTTAAAAAAAAAATAAAAAAAATAAAATAAGCATATACAAGGGCACCTGGGTAGCTCAGTTGGTTAAGCCTCTGACTCTCGATGTCAGCTTAGTTTATGATCTCAGGGTTGTGGAATTGAACCGTGTGTTGGGCTCCCCACTGAGTGGGGAGTCTGCTTGAGATTCTCTCCCTCTCCATCTGTCCCTCCCCCTGCTCCCGCTCTCTCTCTCTCTCTCTCAAATAATGTTCCCTAGCCACTAGACCTAGTGTCATTTTGCTAATTAGTTTGTGGCTATTCTGTAGTTCTTTCGTCCTTTTTTTCTTCTCTTGCTGTCTTCCTTTGTGAACTTATGATTTTCTGTTAGTGACATAGTTTGACTCCCTTCTTTTTAAGTCTATTTTAAGCAGCTAACAGCTTAACTTCAATTGCATACAAAATTTCTACCTGTTTAATCCCTCCTCACATTTTATGTTTTTGATGGCACAATTTGCATTTTTTATATTGTGTATCCATTAGCAAAGTATTGTAGCTATAGCTATTTTAAATACTTTTGTCCTCTAACCTTTATACTAGAGTTAAGTGGTTAACACACGACCATGTTACACGTTAGTGGATTCTCTTCTGACTATGTACTTACTTGTACCAGTGTGCTGTATACTTCCGTATGTTTTCATGTTACTCATTAGCATTCTTTCATTTCAGCCTGAAGAACTCCTTGAGGCATTTCTTGTGAGGCATGCCAAGTGATAATAAACTTCCTCAGCTCTTGTCTGGAAATATCTCTTCTTCATTGCTGACGGACAATTTTGCTGGACTTTAGTGTATTTTTGGTTGACAGGTTTTTCTTTTAGCACTTTAAATATGTTATCTCACTCTCTCCTGGCCTGCAAGGTCTCTGCTCAGAAATTTGCTAATATCCTAATGGAGGTTCCTTGGTAAGTGACAAGCTTCTTTTCTTGTTGCTTTCAAGATTCTCTCTTCATCTTTGATTTTTGATAGTTTTATTATATTATGTCTTAGCAAAGGTCTCTCTGGGTTTTATTGAAAACTATGAGCCTCATGAGCTTGGGTGTTCAAATCTCTCCCCACATTTGGGAAGTTATTAGCCAGTTAAAAAAATAAGCTTTCTGTTCCTTTCTGCCTCTTTTCTCCTTCTGGTACTCTAATTATATGTAGATTATTTCTTTTAATGGTGTCCTATAAGTCCCATAGGCTTTCTTTATTCCTTTTCAGTCTCCATCCTTTTTGCTCCTCTATTGGATAATTTCAAATGATCTTTCTTCAGGTTCATTGATTCTTTCTTCTGCTTGGTTCAGCTGGGTTTTTAAGCTCTGTATTGAATTCTTTAGGTCAGTAATTGTATTTTTCAGCTCCAAAGTTTCTGTTTAATTCATTTTTACATTTTCCATCTCTTTGTCGAACTTCTCATTTTGTTCTTGTATTGTTTTCATTATTCAAATTGTTTTTCTGAGTTCTCTTATAGCTGAGAACCTTTAGAACAATTATTTTGAATTCTTTGTTAGGCAATTTGTGTATCTCCATTTCTTTGGGGTCAGTTAGTGGAAGTTTACTGTGTTCCTTTTGTGGTGTCATGTTTCCCTAATTCTTCATGATCCCTGCAGGCTTATGTGTGTGTCTGTGCATGTAAAGAAGCAGTCTCCTCTTCTAGACTTTATGGACTATTTTTGGTAAGAAAAGACCTTCACTTGTCTATAAGGATACACTGGAGTTGTGACTCTAGGTCTAGTGGTGTGTGGTGCCAAGAGTGGGGATGTGTGGTGGCTCCAGGTTTGGGGGTATGTGGTGTCTTGTCTGCTCATGTTTCTGGGGTCCACGACATCAAAAACTGCATGTTCTTTGGTGAGAGCTGTGAGAGATCCACAGTGGCTTCAAGGGCTTTTGGGGTCCTTGGCAGCACACACAGGTCCAGTGGTTAGGGAACAGGGAAGGTGGTAGTGGTGGCTGGAGCCAGTGTTTGCGCATGCTCAGCTGTGGGGGCTGGCTGCAAGTGCATCTATAACTGCAGGGGCTGGCTGCAGATACACTCCTAGTGATGAGGGTGGCTGGCTTCTGTGAACACAAAAACCTGTGGAGTGAAAACTTAAGTGGCAAAATCTGCAGGAAGTCTGCAGCGGCTGTTTTGGCAGTTGGTTTCTTCAGCAGTAAGAGCTGTTGGGATCCTCTGTGGAGCAGTCTGTTGGGGTCTGTAATGAGGTCCTCAGTGATGAAAACTGGGGGGTATTTTTAGTGTTTGCAAGGGCTGTTGAGGTTCTCAGCAGCAAAAACTGTGGACGTCATTTGCAGATGGGGTCATTTGCAGATGAGGCCACTGGGAACTATGGTTGCTCTCACTATATGGTTGATACTGGTATCCCCTTTCCTTTTGCCTTGTTCTTAGTCATCTCTAGATGTCTCACTTTTGTGGGTCACTGGGTGAAGTGAAACCTAAGCAGGTCCTTTGTGTAGTGCCCCAAAAGTTTGGGGAAGCTGGTCATGCAGCCCGCTCTCCTTTTCTTGTGAGGGGAACTCTTTTGGGCTGGGGAGTTCCCTGTTGGCAGTGAGAAGTGCTGGTGTAAGGGGATGGGATGATGTAGGTAAAACAAAACTGTTCTTTTTACCCTTTTTTTGTAGTTATTCTCAGGGTGTTTTTGTTTGTTTGTTTTTTTGTTTGCTCCACTATGTTGCTTAGGGTTTTTTTTTTTTTTAATTAGCACATAGTGTTTTAATCACCTCTCTCCCCTACATTAATTTTTTTATTTTTTTACTTAAGGTTTTTAAGTGGATTCCTGAGCTCTCCCAGAGCTATTTTCATTAAAAAAAAATATTTTATTTATTTATTTGAGAGAGAGTGAGAGAGAGAGAGCAGAGCAGAGACTGGGGCAGAGGGAGAGGAAGCAGACTTCCCGATGAATGGGGAGACTGATGTGGGGCTCAATCCCAGGACTCTGGGATCATGACCTGAGCTGAAGGCAGACGCTTAACAGCCTGAGCCACCCAGGCGCCCCTGTGGATAACTGTCTAATTGTTGATCTTTGTTGGGAGAAGGAGGCTAGGGTCTCCTACTCTGCCATCTTGGTAACATTTCTCCCCCCAGAGTAGTTTCTTAAGAAATGATATTTACATAGAAAGTTTTTTTCTGAACCTTTTCTCAGAAAATGTCTTATTTTGAAATATGAATTTTATTCTCACACTTGATTGATGTGTTAGTGGGATATAGAATTCCAGGTTGGAAAAAATTTTCTAATAATTTTGAAGGTATTACACAACTGCCTTTCATCTCCAGGAGTTGTGAAGTCTAGTACCATTCACATACCCCAAACTTTATATGTGACCCGCTTCCTTCTCTTTGGAAACTTTTATGATCCCTTTATTTCTGGTGTTCTGATATTTCACAACATACTCTGGTGTGAATCTTTTTCTACTCCTTGTGGTAGGTACTTGGTGAGCCCTTTCAATCTGGAGTCACATTCTTTCAGATTTGGAGACTTCTTAAAATATGATTTATTTTACAATTTCTTCCTCTATTTTCTTTGTTTTCTCTTTTTGGGAATTCTTCTATTATTCAGTTGTTGGATTTCTAGGATTGATTTTATTATCTTTTTTCTCCTATTTTCCATCTCTTTTGTCTTTTTGTTCCAATATTCAAATTCATCTTCTAGCCCTTCCACCCACTGAATTTCTAAATTTCTACTGCTTTTTTCCCCAAAGAGCTTTTAAAAAAATATTTTTAAGTGCTCCTTTTCCACAATGCCTCTTATCTTGTTGCATAGCCTCCTTTTCTTGTTTCATAACTAGGGATTTTCTCATCTTTCTGAAGATATTAGTTAAAATTGTTTTGAATTATTTTTCTGCTTTTTCCTTTGACTAGAGTATCCCCTGCTTATCTGCAGTTTTGCTTTCCCTGGTGTCAGTTACCTGTGTCAACTGCGTTCTGGAAGCTGATGACCTTCTTTCTGATGTATCATCAGAAGGTCAATAGTAGCCTAACGCTACATCACAATGCCTACATAATTAATCTCACTTCATCTCATCATGTAGGCATTTTATCATCTCACATCATCACAAGAAGAAGGGTGAGTAAAGTACAATAAGATACTGAGAGAGACAGACAAAGAGGTCACATGTATGTAACTTTTATTACAGTATATTATTATAATTGTTTTATTTTATTATTAGTTATTATTGTTAATCTCTTACTGTGCCTAATTTATACATTAAACTTTATCATAGGTATGTATATATAAGGAAAAACATATAGAGTTTGGTATTATCCATGGTTTCAGGCATCCACTGGGGGGTTTGGAACATTTCCCCCAAGCATAGATGGGGATTACTGTATTTCCTCCAAGTTCCTTCTTTGCTGTCTTGTCTGTCTTTCATAACAGTTTCTGTTTCATAACAAGTCTGTTTCATAACAGACTTTTATTATATGTCATATGATTCTTGGTTGTTTATGTTTAAGGGCGAGGTGTTTTTGTTTTAGTAGTACAAATGTCTTTTCATTGCAGGCTGGAGATGTCAGTATCTGAATAAAGGATATTGGAATTCACTGCCAGCATCTAGGGAGGCCAGTGGGAGAAGATGACTTGGAGGATTTCACCACGCATTATGTTGACTTTCACTTAATCTCCCTGTTTCAGTAGAAAATTCACTCCCAACCTTGGCTGTGTCTGATGTCCCAGAATCTTTCTAGTTTAACCTCTCTGGAGAGTAAATCTCTATGTGGCATGGATAAGAAATACTTGCTTAGCTGTGGAGTGAGGAAGGGGATCTGTAGATCACATTGCTCTTTTTAAAGACTTTCTACTTATTCAGCCATCAGAAAGGATGAATACCCAACTTTTACATCAACATGGATGGGACTGGAGGAGATTATGCTAAGTGAAATCAGTCACGCAGAGAAAGTCAATTATCAGATGGTTTCACTTATTTGTGGAACATAAGGAACAGCATGGAGGACATTAGGAGAAGGAAGGGAAAAATGAAGGGAGGGAAATCAGAGGGGGCGATGAACCATGAGAGACAATGGACTCTGAGAAACAAACAGGGTTTTAGAGGGGAGGGGGGAGGGGGGATGGGTTAGCCCGGTGATGGGTATTAAGGAGGGCATGTACTGCTTGGAGCACTGGGTGTTATACAAAAACAACGAATCATGGATCACTACATCCAAAACTAATGATGTAATGTATGGTGATTAACATCACATAATAAAAAAAAATAAAAAAAAATAGACTTTCTACCAATTCTTCTACTTTCAACTGTACTCACATTCCTGACTTTGGAGGTAACTGGTGCCTCCATTTCCTGAGCCTTTTATTGTTTTGTGACATGAAATGGCTGCCTTCTTCTTCTTTTTTTAAAAGATTTTATTTTTAAGTAATCTCTACACCCAACATGGGGTTCAAACTCACAACCCGAGATCAAAAGTCAAATGCTCTACTGACTGAGTCACCGAGTGCCCTTGAAGTGGCCTTCTTGTTTGCTTCCCCTTTCAGGCTCAGTTTTCACCACTTATGTTCTTTCATCCACTTTCTGGTTTTTGAAATTTAACTGACACCTCTTATCTGCTATAATGTTCTCTACTCTTCTCTTAGTCTTTGTGGATTATGGCTTTTTAATTTCTTTTACATCTTTTTAGTATTTTAGGAAGTGGTAAAGATAAATGCAAATATTAAAAAAGTGCAGTGTTTATCCAGAAGCTCAAAATATGTATCTCTGTCTTATCTACTCAACTAGATTATGAACTTTTTAAGTGCAGAGACTTTTATTTTGAGCAGTAAGATTCTGGCATATATCTTCATAGCTCCTGAATCTAGAAAAGTGACTTAAATATAGAAATTATTTAAGAAACATTACTGGATTTTTGAAATAGAAAATCTAATAACTAATATCTTTATTTTACATTTTAAATATTTAAAAAAATTTCTTATATTTCCATAGCCTTCACTTTGTTTATCCTCACCATCATCATAGATAGGCATTGTTATTATCCTATTTCACAGATAGATTATATCTGAATTATTGATCAGATTGAGTCAAGTTAATAAAGTATTTCTCCACATAATGTGAATGTGTAATCTGTATTAGATCAACATGAAATTATACATGGTTCCCAAACTTGCCATGATCAGATATGTCTCTTTGCCTTTTTCAGTGCTTTTATTTTTAGTTCTTGGCACCTCCTACCATCAAACTTTCCAGGCCTGTTTGAAGTAATAACCACTCTGTGAAGCCTTAGAGAATCCAGGTATAGTTGGTCAATATCTCCTTTGTACTTTCATAGCAGTATAGATATTCATTAACATTACAGCACATATCATAGTGCATAGCATTTATTTTTATTTTATATGTGCTGTCCATCTCTACACTGAGTGTTTTTAGGACCTGGACTTTGTCTCACTCATCTTTGTAACTCAGAGCCTAGTATTATGTCTAGTCTGATGGCAACCAATTAACTTTTACTGGGTGGATGAATACCTCACTGGCAAATTAAACACTCACCATCAAGCGGCAAACTTTTCATCAACATAGTGTTTTCCTTCAGTCTGAGTCTTAACCCTGTGTTTTTCAGAGTATTTTCCAGGTCTTCAGAGGTAACTTCTTCCCCTTAGAAAAGAAAATAATGGTAAAAGGTCAGATTTCAAGCTTTAAATCATCATCATCATATCAACTATTTTTGTGTAGCATCATTCTCAAATATAGGATAAAAAGCAATGGAAACATTAAGTGTTGTCTAATTATAGAAAATTAGAAAGGAGATTCAGAAATAGAACTTCTTTTTGGTAAAAGGGGGTTCATCAATGTTGGGAACAAGGTACAGGATGCAGAAGGTTTGGTTTTTTAACAGCCCACTAAATTAACTGGTGTAAATAATTCTGCCTGCATGTAATATTTGCTCTATTGTTTTATTTTTGCCTAAATTATGAGTTTGTTCACATGGTCATATTACCTGTATGTGTAATTTGCCTTAGCATTTTGCTATTTGAACAGTAGAAAATAAAATTATATTGCTGAAAAACTCCAAAGAACATAGACGTTGTTATTTATGCATTACACTGTGGCCTTTTGAATAAGAAGTAGGTAACAACTGATTATAATATTGAATAACATTTAATTTATAAGGCTGTTTCTTTAGTTATATATACATTACCAGTTAAAAGAGATATAATGACAGGATTAATATATCATGAATAGATAACAGAAAATACTTCAAAAATAACTTGTTTTGTTAAATATTAAGAAATTATTTTTATTATGCCTTATCACAATTTCTTCTCACTCACCTAGAAGTTCATGCACTTCATCCAGAAGTTTAACCATTTTAACTCTTCTCTCCTCTACAAGGCAAGACAAAATTTAGATATAGTCCTGCTAGGGACTGAATTGTGTCCCCTCAAATTTATATTCTGAAGCCCTAACCTTTTTATTAAAAAAGATTTTATTTATTCATTTGAGAGAGAGACAGAGAGAGTGCACAAGGAGGGGGAGAGGCAGAGGGAGAAGCAGGCTCCCCGCTGAGCCAGCCAGGAGCCTGATGTGGGGCTCCATCCCAGGACCTGGAAATCATGACCTGAGCTGAAGGCAGAAGCCCAACCATCTGAGCCACCCAGGTGCCCCAGCCCTAACCTCTGAGATGACTATTTGGGGATAAGGTCTTTAGGAGGTAATTAAGGTTGTGAGGTCATAAGGGTGAAACCCTAATCTGATAGGACTGTGACCTTAAAAGAAGAGGAAGATACCCCTTTCTCTCTCTGTCTCTCTCTTCCTCCCCCTGTGTCTCTCCCTGCTCCCCATCTTTTCTCTTCCCTGCTATGTGAAGACACAGTGAGAAGAGAGGCTCTGCAAGCATGGAAGAGAGAATCCCCATCAGAAACTGAATCAGCTGGTACCTTGATCTTGGATTTCCCTGTATCCAGAACTGTGAGGAAATAAATTTCTGTTGTGTAAGTCACAGACTATGGTATTTTGTTATGGTAGCCTGAGTGGACTAATACAGGTCCCCATTACATAAAATTCTTAAACTGTGGAGTAAAGTATAAGGATTTACCAGTTGCCCAAAGATCCCCCCCAATTAGATATTTTATTTTCACACTATATAAGCACAAGGTTGAAAAAAATATCTAAATATGGTAGATACATCTACTCTATTCATTCAACTTTTTGTGTTCCTCATTCATCAGAATGGAAGAAGAGAATTTATTTTCATTTTTTTTAATATCAGCTTTATCTTCTTTTTTTTAAACATATAATGTATTATTTGTTTCAGAGGTACAGGTCTGTGATTCAACAGTCTTGCACACTTCACAGCGCTCACCATAGCACATACCCTCCCCAATGTCTATCCCCCAGCCACCCCATCCCTCCCACCCCCCACCACTCCAGCAACCCTCAGTTTGTTTCCTGAGATTAAGAATTCCTCATACCAGTGAGGTCATTTGATACATGTCTTTCTCTGATTGATTTATTTCACTCAGCATAATACCCTCCAGTTCCATCCACGTTGTTGCAAATGGCAAGATTTCAGGGGAGGAAGAATGAAGGGGGGGGTAATCAGAGGGGGAGATGAACCATGAAAGATAATGGACTCTGAAAAACAAACTGAGGGTTCTAGAGGGGAGGGGGATGGGGGGATGGGTTAGCCTGGTGATGGGTATTAAAGAGGGCACGTTCTGTGTGGAGCACTGGGTGTTATGCACAAACAATGAATCATGGAGCACTACATCAAAAACTAATGATGTAATGTATGGTGATTAACATAACAATAAAAATTATTAAAAAAATAAAAAAAAATAAAATGAAAAAAATACCAGCTTTATTGAGGTATAATTAGCCAATAAAATTGTAATATATTTAAAGTGTACATCATGATGATTTGATATACGTATACCCGAAAGGAATCCCCCATCTAATTAACTAACACATCTATCACCTCACATATTTATCTTTTTGTGTGTGTGAGAACATTTAAAGTTTCTACTCTCTTAGCAAATTTCAATTATATAATATAATGTTATCAACCATGTTTTACATTAGGTCCTCTGACCTTATTCATCTTATAGCTGAGAGTTTGTGTCCTATTGCCATTTTGTTCATAATCATTTTCTGGCTGTTTCATAATTCCTTTGATCTTTCTTCTCTTGGTCTCTTCCTTTGTAATTTATTTTCTTAGTGGTGTGCTTAGATTCCATTCTCTTTATCTTTTGTGTATCCATTATAGGTTTTTGCTTTGTGGTCACTATGAGTTTTATTTATAAAACCTATTTATAACAGTCTACTTTAAGCTTATAAGAACTTAATACATACCAAAGGTATACATTTTTACTCTCTCCCCATTTTATAAAGTTTTTGTTCTCACAACTTAACATCTTTTACCTGTGTATCTACTAACAAATTAATGTAATTATAGTTATTTTTAATACTTTTGTCTTTTAATATTCATACTAGATTAGTGATTTATCCCCTACTATTACATTAGAATATTTTGAAATTAACTGTATATTTACCTTTAGTAGTGGAATTTATATTTTCATGTTTTCGTTACTAATTAGCATCCTTTTGTTCAAATTTGAAGAAGTTCAACACTTCTTTTTTTTTTAAGATTTTATTTATTTATTTGACAGAGAGAGAGACAAAGCAAGAGAGGGAACACAAGCGGGGGACTGGGAGAGGGAGAAACAGGCTTCCCGCTGAGCAGGGAGCCCGATGCGGGGCTCAATCCCAGGACCCCGGGACCATGACCTGAGCTGAAGGCAGACACCTAACGACTGAGCCACCCAGGCGCCCTCCTTTAACATTTCTTGCATGGCTACTCTAGTAGCCTCACTCCTGAAGGAGTGATGGACTCCTTCAGCTTCTGCTTGTCTGGAAAACTCTTAAAAAAAAAAAAAAGATTTTATTTGTTTATTTATTCATTTATGAGAGAGAGAGAGAGAAAGAGAGAGAGTGAGCTGGGGAGGAGCAGAGGGAGAGGGACAAACAGAGTCCACACTGAGAAGCCTGACATGGGGCTCGATCTCACAACGCTGAGATCATGACCTGAGCCAAAATCGAGTCAGGAGCTTAACTGATTGAGCCGCCCAGACACCTCTGGAAAGCTCTTTATCTCTCTTTCAATTCTGAGGGACAACTTTGCCAAGTACAGTATCCTTGGTTGGCAGTTTTTTTCTTCTCACACTTTGAATATAGAATGCCACTCCTCTCTGGACTGCAAAATTTCTCCTGAAAAATCTGCTGATAGTCTTATGGGGGTTTCCTTGTATATAACACTTTTTTCCCCCGACACTTAAGAGTTCCTCCTTGCCTTTAACTTTTAACAATTTAATTTCAATGTATCTTCGTGTGGCTAGCTTTGCTTCATCTTATCTGGAACTTCCTGGATCTTGTCTGTTTCTTTCCTCACGTTAGGTAAGTTTTCCTGTCCTTTTCTCTCTCTCTTCTCCTTTTGGGAGATATTGTGTAGTGTGAACATTGGTTCATTTCCTGGTAGCCCATAAATCCCATAAGCTATCTTCACTCTTTTTCTTTTCGCTCCTCTGTTTGGATAAATTCCACCGCCTGTATTTGAGTTTGCTAATTCTTTCTTCCACTGATCTAGTCTGCTGTTGAAACTCTCTACTGAATTTTTTAGTCCAGTTATTTTATTCTTCAGCTCTGGGATTTCTGTTTGGTACTTTCTTATGTTTTCTATCTGTTGAAATTCTCACTTTGATCATGCATTGTTCTCTTGTCCTCAGTGAACATCATTTTTATGATCATTATTTTGAACTCTTCATCAGGTAAATCATCTCCACTTCACTAAGGTCTGTTTCTGGAATTTATTCTTGTCCTTTTGTTTGGAACATATTCCTTTGCTTCTTCATTTTCCTTGCCTCTCTTTACTGGTTTCTGTATCTTACACAAAAGAGCTACCTCTTTTATTCTTAAAAAAGCTTTTTATTTTAAGTTTTTATTTGAATTCCAGTTAGTTATCATACAGTGGTTGTATTAGTTTCAGATGTACAATATAGTGACTCAACACTTCCACACATCACCCAGTGCTCATCACAAGTGCCCTCCCTCATCCCCATCACCGATTTGACCCAGCCCCTCACTCCCCTCCTCCTCTGGGGATCATCAGTTTTTTCTCTATAATAAGAGTCTGTTTCTTAATTTTTCTCTCTCTCTCCCTTATTTTTTTCCCTTTACTGTTTGTTATGTTTCTTAAATTCCATATATGAGTGACATCATGTGCTATTTGTTTTCTCTGAATTATTTCACTTAGCATAATACTCTCTAGCTCCAAATATATATGTATATATGTATATATGTGTGTGTGTGTGTGTGTGTGTGTGTGTATACACACACACCACATCTTCTTTATCCATTCATTAATCAATGTCTTGCTAGACTGGTCTCATGTAGGAGATAAACCTTACTGTTCAGCTTAGCCTGAGCTCCTGGTTGTCTCAAACCTTTTTGATTAGCTAAGCTGCCTTCTTTGTTTTCAGTGGCTACCAGTAGTTGAGGGTGTGCCAAGACTTGTCAGTGTTCCAAAATGGAGGAGCTCAGGCAACACCTAGATGTAGGCTGATTTTTTCATTTTTTAACTTGTCAAATATTTGCTGGATGCCTACATATATGCCAGGCCCTATTTTCAGTGCTGGCAATACAAAGCAAACAACATGAAGTCTCTGCTTCTGTGGCAGCAATTACTAATGTCAAAGCAACCACTGGGTTACAAATAATTTCAGGCCAAACAATAGAGCATAGCATTAAAACAGAAATTTATTTAAAGTGCTTTTACTATCTCTCTCTGTTCCTTGGATCTCTTTGGTTTCTTTGGTTATATATATATTTTTAAAGATTTTATTTATTTATTAGAGAGAGAGAATGAGAGATAGAGAGCACAAGAGGGAAGAGGGTCAGAGGGAGAAGCAGACTCCCCGCCGAGCAGGGAGCCTGATGTGGGACTCGATCCCAGGACTCCAGGATCATGACCTGAGCCGAAGGCAGTCGCTTAACCAACTGAGCCACCCAGGCGCCCTCTTTGGTTATATTTTTAAAACTCAGTTCTCGGTACCTTTACTGAGCAGAGGCAATAATATTTATTTTGAGACATTCAGCTAGATTGTCCTCTAGATAATTTAGGGTGGGGCCATATTCTAATTCCAACAGGAGCTTTATATAGTCTTGCTTGACTAATGTGTTACAGAGTTATGAAAAAAGGGTTAGAATTAGAAAAGAAATAGGAGACCACTTTTTTGACAAGCAGAAAGTCTTGATTTCAAGCATCATCAGATCATATTAGATAAGCTTAGGTAAACCAACACTTCTAGGATGCTTATCAAACTATTAATCAGTCTATACAATCATTTCAAGATATTAAAGATGTTAAGATGCTTAAGATACTAAGAGTTATATAGAGTACTCTGATCAGATGCTGTTGCTAAAAATCGTGCCAAAAAGTACTAATCCCATGGGGTGCCTGGGTGGCTCCGTCAGTTAAGCATCTGCCTTCAGCTCAGGTCATGATCCCAGGGTCCTGGGATCAATTCCCACATCAGGTTTCCTGCTCAGCAGGGAGTCTGCTTCTCCATCTCCGTCTACCCTTCTCCCCTGCTCTCATGCTCTCTCTCTCTCTTGCTCACCTGCTCTCTCTCTCAAATAAATAAAATCTTTGAGTATTTAAGGGAAAAATAGTTATGATTCAAGTCTATGGGGCACCTGGCTGGCTCAGTTGGAAGAGCATGTGATTCTTGACCTCGGGGTTGTGAGTTTGAGCCCCCATGTTGGGTGTAGAGATTACTTAAATAAATAAAACTTAAAAAAAGATTCAAGGGTGCCTGGTTAGCTCAGTCGGTTGAGTGTCTGCCTTCAACTCAGGTCATGATCTCAGGGTCCTGGGATTGAGCCCCTTATGGGGCTCCCTGATCAGTAGGGAGTCTGCCTCTCCCTCTACCTTTGCCCCTCTGCCTGATTATGCACGCTCTCTCTAATAAATATATCAATCTTAAAAAAAAGAAAAAATCTTTAAAAAGTACTAATGCCACATAAATTTACTAATACATATTTTTCTTTACATGATAAAGGTTAGCTATTTTTTTTAAAGATTTTATTTATTTATTTGACAGAGAGAGAGAGAGCACATAAGCGGGTCGGGGTGGGCAGAGGGAGAGGGAGAAGCAGGCTCTCCACTGAGCAGGGAGCCCAGTGCAGGGCTCAATCCCAGGACGCTGGAGTCATGACCTGAGCCTGAGGCAGACGCTTAACTGCCTGAGCCACCCAGGCACCCCAAAGTTTAGCTATTTCAACAAATTAACTGTAGTGGGGGTTGCTTAGTTAAAATTAAGATTCATGGGCTCTGCCTACGACCTATTTGATCATAGTCTTGAGGGGGTGGGTAATTTCTGTGTAATTCAAAGCTTGATACTTATGAATTTAGTGTAATTGTTAGATATATATTTATTTTGCAACAGTACAAACAACATTTAACAGTTTCCTGCGCTCTTCCCATTTCTTTTTGTTGCCCTCTGAAATCCTTTATAATTTTCTCTCCTACTCCTCAAAAAATATAATTTTCTGTCCTACCCCTCAAATGTAATTTTTTGTTTTGTTTTATTTTTTAATGTTTACTTGATCCCAACACTGACTGTCGTTTCGTTTTGGTATTCTCTGGCATAGGAAGTCTGCAAGCAGCAATGTGAGCAATTACCGATATTTTATCTAAGATTAATATTGAGACAATATATCTCCATTCTTTAGGATTGGATCTCTATAAACTTCTGGTTTTTCCATGAAATTAATAAGTATGTTTGAGAGGTTTCCACAGGAAAACAAAAATTTCCTTACAGGGCACTGTGTACTTGAAATGCTCACCATCAATTGGCAAGTGAGTGTACAGTTCCTCAATTTCTTCCTCCTCAAGTGAGAATCCCATGTTTTCAAGAACATCATCTAGTTTACTGATATTGACTTTTCCTCCTTAAGAAGGGAAGAGATAAGAATAAAATAAATTTGTATTTACGCCAGAGAGGGAAAAAATGTTTGGTCACATAAACTGACCAACACAAACAGGAAGTAAGAAGCAATGTCACCATAAAGGTCTAGGAATGATCAAAAGAATTAGTTAAGGATTAGAAATAGAAAAATTCTCCCTGTCCGTTTTCCAGAAAATACTACTACAGCAATTTCTAGGGTAAGTTTACCCAGAAGAAAGAGAAGAGCAGGCAAGACAGGTGAGTTATAGGAAACAGACAATCAATACACAAATTTCTTACTATTAAGACTTCAACCTGGTGATGGGTATTAAAGAGGGCACGTTCTGCGTGGAGCACTGGGTGTTATGCACAAACAATGAATCATGGAACACTACATCAAAAACTAATGATGTAACGTATGGTGATTAACATAACAATAAAAAAATTTTAAAAAAGACTTCAAATTTGCAACAATGACAAAATAGCATAGGCAATTTTCCCAAATGTGATTGTATACAATTAAGAATGCCAGCTCATTAAAAAAAAGAGTAACATAATTAGCAATCTAATCATTGAGAAGTAAGAGATTTTAGAAAAGTAAATGCAAAAGCTTGAGGATGTTTTCTCTTCCCCAGCACGCTTCTCACTCACCTCTGTATGTCTTCACTCCATCCATCAATCTATTCTTATACACTTTTCTATTATCTGTAACATAAGGGTCAATTTAGTTTACAAGAAGTGGAAATTGAGAAAGACAGTAATACTTATTTTTAGATTTTGTAAGTTATTACTAGTTATAATCCAAAGAAGGAAGCAAAGAAATGACTAAGATTCTCAAGGTTACTATTCATTCTCTGGCATCTGATGTACTATTGGTGGAACTCCAACACATTGAATCAGATTTTTTTCTTTTCTTCTTTTCTAAAATGTCCCTTCTTTCCCTTCTACAACTGTTTTATCACCTTCTTCCTATCTTTGGCTTTAGACTGATTATAGATGCTGGTTCCAACATTTAAAAATGTTTATAACAGCAATACCCCAAAGAGAACACTACTCTCAAATTAAGATTTAAATGGTAAGGACAGAATATTTTATGTCAGAAGTGGCTCTTTCTACTTTTCTCTTTATTTTTAAACATTGAGTTATGATTGACACAAAGATTGTGAAGTTTAAGGTATACTGATTTGATACATTTATATTGTAATATGATTGCCACTGTATCATTAGCTAATACTTCGATCATGTCAAATAAATATTATTTCTTTTTGTGGTGGGAACAATTAAGATCTGGCTACTTAACAACTTTAATGTTTACAATACAGTTCTGTTGTCTGTAATCCCCATACTGTGTATCACATCTCCAGTACTCATTTATCCATTAGTAAGTATGTATCCATAAGCAACATCTCTCCATTCTTCTATTACTGCCCTTTCCCCCTCTGGCAACCATCAGTTTGTTAGTTTGTTCTCTGTATTTATAGGTCTGATTCTGTTTTTTGTTTAATCTTTTTTTTTTTTAGATTCACGTATGAGTGAAGTCAAATGGTATTTGCCTTTCTCTGCCTGACTTATTTCACTCAGCATAATACCCTCTAAGTCCATCCATGTTGTTGCAAATAGAAAGACCTCATTTTTTTTTAATGGCTGAGTAATAATCTATTGTGTATATATACCACATCTTCTTTATCCATCTTGGGCTATTTCCATATCTTAACTATTGTAAATAATGCTGCAGTAAACATAAGGGTGCACATTTCTTTTTAAATTCGTGTTTTTGTTTCTTTGGGTAAATATCCAGTGGTGGAATTATTGGATCATATGGTATTTCTACCTTTAATTTTTTGAGAAACCTCCATACTGTTTTCCACCATGGCTGCACCAATCTACATTCCCAATAGCGCGCGAGGGTTTCTTTTTCTCCACATCCTTGTCAACACTTGCTATTTCTTGTCTTTTTGAGTCTAGCCATCGTGACAGGTGTAAGGTGATATCTCAGGGAAATGCAAATCAGAACGACAAGGAGATGTTACCTTACACTTGTCAGAATGCCTTTGTGGCAAAATTTTAAGCTTTTATATTTTTTTCTGGTTCTTAGAATTCACCAGGTTGGCTACCGAAGACTTTTGTTTTCCACTAGGTGGCGCTATAGCTTAAGTTTATGGCTTTCCCCCTCCAGACTCTGGGTAGTTTGTTTTCTGAGCATGCTAACTGTAGCTCGCTCTAGAGGATGCACTTGTGACCCTTGCACAAGGAGCTAGCAGCAGAGTCGGGGGAGGTGTGGGTTTAGCATCTGAACATTGGGGATGCCTGACAAGTACAGGGAGATCCCAAGGTATGGTACTCCCAGAGGCTCGTGGGTCGACTTCCTGCTGAGCGCAATCTCTTTAATGCCAATTAAAATTCATATCTGCCTCTTTCCCTGTCAGAGAGCTCCCACCTTAGTGCTCTGGGTGCTGGTGGAGAGAAATGGGTTTTTCCAGCTGGTCCTGCTCTGCTGGGGTAGCCAAGCACTCACTCACTGCTTTCCTTTCCCCTGTGGGAGAGGTCACTGTGGTCTATGCATCCCTCCCTTGGGGGAGAGCGGTGCCGGGAAAGTTTCTCTTACTGCCTCCACTGTGGCCAAACTCCTATTTTTCTTCCTTTCTTTTTCTCTGATGGTGGGCTGGAGTCTGCCTCCAGGAAGGCTGGACTTCTGCAAATTCTCATGCCTGGGTCAGCACTCACCTGATCTTTGCCTGACAGCAGTGAGAGAGGTGTAGGCAATTTTGCTGACTGTGTTGATTCTGCAGCCCTGTATGGAGGTTGCCTGTCTTTTACCAGTGGCACTTGTGAGCGAGGCTCCTCCTGGGTCCCTTAGAGTAAGGTGCTAGTTCCCAAAACATTCATACAGGCACTCTTGTTTGTGTGTGGGTGTCCAATTCATTGATTAAAAAAGGAACAACTTACATGCCATGTTGCTGATGTCATTCCCTTTAAAATTTTTAACAACACTTTAAAGAGTTATACTTCTAGAATTTTATACAATAACTCAATATTCTCTGAAATCCACTGCAATGCCTGAAATGCTTACCATCCAATGGCAATATGTTCAGCAGATCCAGGCTTTCTTTCCTTGTTAATTCAATTCCTACATTTTCCAGATAAAGTTGTGTGTCACTGGCATTAATTTTACCACCTTTAAAAAGATGGGAAATATGATATGTGAATTTTCATATATAACAATCCTACTTTAAGATAATTGTAATAAAACAGCAGTATCTCAACTTGCTAGAGATGTAACTGCAGAAGACCAAGGACACAATGAGGCCTATTTAACTGCATCACAAGAGGGGGTTAAAAGATAACATGTTTCCCTTAAGCCTTGTCAAAAGAATGCTTTTTTTAATGCTCTAAAAAATATAGAGACAAACCAACCAGCCTATAAATACACTTCTTAAAAAAATGATAATTCTAGGGGCACCTGGGTGGCTCAGTCAGTTAAGCGGCTGCCTTCGGCCCAGGTCATGATCCCAGGGTCCTGGGATCGAGTCCCACATCGGGCTCCTTGCTTAGCAGGGAGCCTGCTTCTCCCTCTCTCTCCCTCTGCTTGTGCTCTCTCTGTCAAATAAATAAAATCTTTAAAAAAAATGATACTTCTAAAATCACAGGTAATAAAAAGCCCATCTATATTCTTAAAAACAAATATGTCATCAGCATATTGGTAAAATAAGGCTTGTGTACAGTTTTAGAATACTGGGATATACAATTAAAATATGGTATGTACATACAACATAGGATCTTGATTTTACATCTTTTCATCATTACTTCTCACTCACCAGAAAATAAATTTGCTGTACCCATAAAGGAGCTCAGTGAAATCTTTCCATTATCTGAAATACAAACCATAAATCATATATAAACAAAATATGTATTGCTATTGGGAATAGGATCTCTTTTTTTCCATGAAATTTTCTAAGTTGTCATTCCTTACATGAGGAAATTTGTTGATGTAAACATTTTCTTTTATATCCAACCACATTATAGAATTCTAAAGACGGTGTTTTAACAAACACTAAATTAGATCTTTAATTCTTTAATTCTTTTCCATTTGATCCTTTTTACTTAACAGATATCTCTTTGGTGCCATATTATTGGTCTAAAGTGAGATATCGCTGACCCTCTATTTCAACCCAACATAACATTCATATTTATTAAATGAGAATATGATCACCTCTAGTTGTATATTACATACCAAAAAATTCTAAACCTTTGCTACTTCCTCATTTGGTTTTGTCCATTTCTGACCTTTTCTGATATCTATTTCAATAACTCCTGTTGTTTTGTCTGAAGTGCTGTTTTGTTTTTCCTAGCTAAATTTAAATCTACCAGTGCCCTATTGATCCTCTGACAATACTGGGAATAATAACCAGAAGTCATATTTCTCATCCTTGAGGATTAAAACTCTATAAGTACTTCTAACTTTCTAAGTGAAGTTGAATAAGAGTACTCAGATTTCATGAGAAGATTTCAAAGATTTTTCTGACAGGAAGTGTAAGTGGTAAATGAAATACTCACTGTCAGTTTTCAGATGATTGCGTAGATCTTGGATTTCTTTCCTTTTAAGGTCATAGTTCAAGTTTTCCAGAATGTTTTCTATTTTATTCTCTAAAATTTTCCCACCTTAAGAAAGAAAGAGGAAATAAAAATGTGGAATTATGCCTAAAATTAAAAGAATTCTAGTTAAGTCTATGCACCAAACCCTAATGGGAGGGAGAAATGCAAATGTTCAAGGAAAACACAAAACTAAGGTGGCAGGGGGCAGGGCTGGGGAATGTGAAGAAAAGAACATATCCCTTACATACGTTATAAGATACTCTGTTAAAATTTGTTATAGACATCTAAAGCAAAGAAAATAAGTGAGGTCAATTACTCATTCTTTACTTATTATTCATAATGGGGGAATATGTCAGAAATAACAGCCATAATTCTGGCTTCTGAGTTTGAAATCATTATAACTGTAAATTACTTCTACAAATTTACTGGTTATTGAACTTGAGTTGTAAGTCATAAAGGGGAATGAAAAAGGTTAATAACCTAACTGTTAAATATAACAGAGTGGTTAGGAATATGGGTTTAAATCCTCTTCCAGTGTTCAAACTGTGTGACCTTATTAGGCAAGTGAATCTGTATCTCCCATCTGTAAAATGGTGCTAATATAAGTACATATCTCTTAGGACTTTTGTGATAATTAAATGGGTTGCTAGATGTATTTAGAACAGTGCCTGGCATTATGATCAAAAGAAAGTAGCTATCATTATCATTAAGCAATTAAAGGGATTTCCTACATCAAAAACTAATGATGTACTGTATGGTGACTAACATAATAAAATAAAATTAAATTAAAAAAATAAATGTAAAAAAAATAAAGGGATTTCCAAAAGGAAACATAAAACTTAAAAGGTCTCATTTTTACTTGGCTTCTTATTATGCTTATCACTCACCTTGAAAAGTCTTTAAACCATCTAGCAACCGACTGCAATACACCTTTCCATCAGCTATAAGAGAAGTCATAATTGATGTCATGGAGAAAGTGACACAGAAATTCATAACAAGAGTACAGCCTATTTCTTTTTTTTTAAGATTTATTTATTTATTTTAGAGAGAGAGAGTGCATGAGTGGGGGTAGGGGCAGGGTGGGGGAGGAAGCAGACTCCCCTCTGAGCACAGAGCCCCACACTGGGCTCTATGCCAGGACCCCAAGGTCATGACCCTAGCCGAAACCAAGTCGGACACTTAACCAACTGAACCACCCAGATGCTCCGAGACTATTTCATAAAGACAATAATGTCACCTGATTGGCCTTACAAATTTATCTAATTTCTTATCCACCCATCCTTCTCCTCCTTGGTTTTAAGAATAAAGGGAAGGAATAGAGTAAGGTTTTATATTTATCTCTTTTACTGTTCTGAAACATCTTTTTGATTTGACATTTTTTACATGACTTCCTCTTTCCCCCCTACTTCTTTTTCTCTATGCGTTAGGACTGTCAGACATTTCAAAGTCAATATCTTAAACTAAAATTGATCAATTTAAAAATCTTAATTTCTTTATGAAGTTCCCAAGCTAAATCCTAATAGAATTAGCTCCATCCCTTATAATAGCCTCCATGAGGGCAAGGATTTTTGTCTTTAATCTCATAACCTAAGAAGAGCTCGATAAATATATTGACTATAAATATATACTTAATGAATGTTTAATGATTCCCCACCTGCCCCAACAATATATGACACTCAAACTACATTCTCCTAAAGGCCACAGCAGTATCAGAAATGCTCACAAGTAATTGGCAGAGTTTTTTGCAGCTTCCAGAGTTCCTTAGGTGTGAGTTCTATCCCTATGTTTTTCAAAACATCACCTACTTCATCAAAATGAATCTTGATTCCTTTGAAAAGATAGAAATTATGACTGATGAAAAACTTAAGAGTTATGAATGATTCTAAATTATGAGTTTCATCTAGGTTTAATTGCAGAATTGAGACCAGGGTTGATAAAAGTGCTAAGTCAAGACTCTAAGGAAATGTCAAAAACAGAACTAAACCTCATAATTCTAGAGAGGAAAAAAATACCTTTTGAATGCTCTAATAAATGTGGGATAAATCAACACTCTGAAATGGGAATTGTATAAGAGACCAGAACCACTTATATAAATGACTATATAAATAATTCTATAAAGATGGTATCTATATTACTTTTTATTTGCCTATGTGATAAGTTATTCAGAAAAAAGATTTATACCAATGTTTTATCATGCCAATTATTGTGGTAACATAGATTTTTGGCTGTTCAAACAATGGAAAGTGAAAAAAATTTCAGAGAACGCAGGATATTTTACTAAGACATAAAAATGCAGTAGTTTTGCTCAAAAAGTGTACAGCCCAAAACCAATCTGGATTATTGTATAAAAGACACCATTAATATACCAAGAAGAATAATAATGTCAGTATTATAGGAATAAAGTACTTAAAAGTATAACAAAAAAGCATGAGAATATTGCTATTTATAATGACTTTTTCCTATCAGCTTTCACTCACCTCTGAACGGCTCTACATTTTTCATGAGCGTATTCAGCTTAACCTTTTCATCTGTAAGATAATGTACAAATGAGACCCAGCCATAATGACTCAGATCCAGAAAACATCACAAAAACTTTATATTGTAGAATGAAACAGTGAAATTTAGAAACTTATCCCAATTTGTTCTATAAATGTATCCCAGATAAGCATGGAATTGAAGAATCAAATTCTAAATACGATAAATATATAACACAGAAGAAGAAATTGTAGTATAAAATACCAAATTCTATACATAGCAGTGCTAGGAAGTTATTGTTTGTTTGTTTTTTAGTTTCAGGTATAAAATTTATTGATTCAACACTTTCATACATCATCCAGTGCTCATCACAAGTGCCCTCCTTCATCCCCATCACCGATATGACCCATCCCCCCACCTACCTCCCCTTTGGTGACCATCAGTTTGTTCTCTATACTTAAGAGTTTCTTGGTTTTCCTCTCTCCTTTCTTCCCCCACGATTGTTTGTTTCTTCAATTGCACATGAGTGAAATCATATGGTATTGGTCTCTCTCTGACTGATTTATTTCGCTTAGCAAAATTCTCTCTAGCTCCATCCATGTCATTGCAAATGGCAAGATTTCATTCTTTTTTATGGCTGAGTAATATTCCATTGTATTTATATACCTCATCTTTATCCATTCATCAGTCAATGGACATTTGGGCTCTTTTCATAATTTGGCTGTTGATAATGCTGCAATAAATATGGCAGTGCATGTATCCCTTCAAATGAGTGTTTTTGTATTCTTTGGGTAAATACCAGCAGTGCTAGGAAGTTTTAAAAGCATTGCTGGACCTGCTTTCCATTTGGCTTGTTCTACTTTAGAATCCAGGAGTATTATGATGTTTGGCCACCTTATTATCACAGGATTTAAAAGCAATGTATATTGTAATATCAATGTGTTCACCTATCTAAAATATTGTAGGTGGCTACTTCCATGTGCAACCTTTACTCAGCACATTCTTCATGCTTCCAATTCCACAGCCACCAAGATTTCTAATCTTTTCTGAATCCCTCATTTAATTTGTGTAATTACTGGTTGAAAGTCCTCATATCTAGGGTCGTATCACCCAGCTCCCTGAGGGTATCATTCATATCATAGTCTTTGAAGCCCTGCTTACCTCTCTTATACGAGGCAGTATTATTTAGTAGAAAGGGCAAACGTTTGAAATTATATAAACCTATATAGGCTTCTTTAGGGCTGACACCTGCACTCTGCCACTTAGCAGCTATGTGGATTTGAGCAAGTCAATTAACTTCTATGATTGACCCTCAATTTCCACATCAGGGAAACTAAGATAACAATCTACTTTTCAGAGTTGTTGTGAGGACTATTGATAACATATTTCAAGTGCCAAGTATTGTTTGTGGTATATAGCAGGCATTTAATACTTCGTAATTATTGAGGAATGATGTCAGCATTATGGCAGCATAAGACATCCCTCCTTTTTGTCCCCCTTTTTAACAACTAAATTCAGCAACCATCCATGAACAAAAGTATCTCTGTGGGCATTGTGGGATCCAGCACCATATGCCAAGGAACCTGGTAGGAATTTGCCCACGTGGGTCTTAGGTAACAATGAGATGGACTGTACTACAGGCTGCAGAAGCAGCTGCAGTCCCCTCAGCTGTGGTTGGGAAATCCAGGAGAGTGGTGACACTCACAGTGAGAGGGCTTTGTGGAGGTCCAGCTTTCCTGAGGAGAGATTCCAGCACTCCACCGGAGCAAAACAATATGAGTTTGGATGCACTGGAGAGGGTAAAAGGAATCCTGCCAGTGCTGCCCCACCCCCAAGGCAACACAGTGCAGGGCTGCGCTAGCTGGTGACAATCTCTCCCCAGGATGGGGGGTGGGGAGGGAGAGCTGTGAGTGACTTCCTAATTACCCCAGTTGTGTGTAATACTGCTGAGAAGCGTCCAAAGTGTTGAGGTGAGGCCTCTGTGACTGGGGAAAAGGATGAGATCAGGAATAGGCAGATAATACTAAAGAGCATTAAACAATGTGGTTTCTGCTGATGGCCTTCAGGACTCAGTAGGGAAGTTTGTCCATGAACTGCTGGAACAACCTCATTTGAAGAACTCCACACCTGGCCTATTGGCCTATTGGCACCTCCAACACCCATAGTGCTAAACCCCCACCCGCCCTCAACTCTGCAGCAAGCGCCCTGTGCACGCTCGTGAATGTGGTGGTGAGAGTAAACAGGGAGTGCCCTCAGAAAACACTCCAGAGTCTGTGGGCAAGGGAGAAACCACAAACTTGAGCTGTAGCTCAACCTTTTGGAAAACAAAAGAGAGGTTTTCTTTCAACAGCCAGCCTGATGTGTTGTTAAGAAGCAGAGAAGACGTACACGCTTAAGAATTCTGCCAGAAGACGGAGCAAGAAGTGTAAAGCAGGTGTATCCATACAATGTTAGAGAAAGTCCCAGAAATAAACAGGACCAATGAAAAATATCTCCCTCTTGAAGAGACTCTTCAAAACAAGTAGAGATTTGGGGAAGTGATTACTTGTCTTTTCTGCCATTATATATTCTTTCTTTTAGTCTAGTTCAAATTTAGGGTGATTTAAGGGATTTTGACTTTTTTTTCCCCCTGATTGTAAAATTTCTTCTTTAACTTTCCTTTGTTTCATTTCTCCACCTGCTTCTTGGGTCTGTCAATCTCTCATTGGCATCTAGGAATTTAGTCCTGCAGGGGGGAGTCACTATTTTAACAGATTACTGATTTCTGATTTAAACACTAATGATCTGAGTTAATACCTTTTTTCATATGAATACCTTTGGAAGTTTTATTAGAGGAGCTCGCTCTCCCTAAAGGCACAACAACATGCTCACCATCAGTTGGCAGATGGTTGCACAGGTCCTCAAGTTCCTCATCCTCCAGCTCATAACCCAAGTTTTCCAGGATGCTTTCTATTTTAGAGGTACGACACCTTCCACCTCAGGGAAGAAGGAATAGGGATAAAATATAGGAACTGATATCCAAGAAAAATACTGGCTATATTCACACACCAATGGAACAAAGCCATAGCACATTAAATAAAAAAAAAAAAACTGTGTAGGGCTACATGTGGGACATGTTCAACACATTCCACAATAGAGATTTATTGTGGAAGCCAGGAATAGAATATATTCTGCCATTCTCATCTCAGGGGTCCTTTATACAGTTTGCAGGAAAGATGTATTTAGAAAAAAATCATATGTTATATAAATTATAGGTAATTGTATTTATATAATAATTCCATATGCTACCTTTTTATATTATGAACTATATATATAATATATATATATGGTGAACCTCATTAATTATGTTAGACAATAACTAGAGCTCTGGATAGCAAATAGATTTTGAAACCCTTTCAGTGTCAGAGAACTATAAATTATCACATTGGATGTAGCTGCATCTAAAGTAGATCTACAGGCTAATGGGATAATAAAATCAATAAATTAATTATTGTATAATGATAAGGGCTTTTAAAAGTTAAGGTAAAGTCTGCAGATCTTAGTTTTACTTGCCTTTTTATTGAGATTCTCACTTACCAGGAAAAGCTTTTATATAATCGAGCAATGTATTTTTCTCTACCTTTCCATCAGCTGTGAAATAAGACACATTTAAGAAAAAAGGTTATATGGACAGTCAAAAAAAGAATAGGAAGAGCATAATTTCATAAATACATACTTTAAAAATTTCTTAAGTTCTATGCCCACATTTTCTAGGCCCACATACCTCTCCATAAGAAAAAAAATAAGATGAAGAGAAAATTCTTAATGTGCACAGTCTGACCATTCTTCTACATTGAAACAGAGATACTTTTTTCCCCACTCTGATTTCTCCTTTTCTGTCCTCTACTACCTACTAAAATTTAGCCTTCTTTTTCTCTTTGTCCTGATTAAGCTTCATTAACCTCAGAGTACTGATACTCTTTTTTTTTTTTGAAGACTTTATTTTTTAAGTAATCTCTACACACAGTGAGGGGCTCAAAATTACAACCCTGAGATCAAGAGTCATATGTTCTACCAACTGAGCCAGCCAGGTGCCCCAGAGTAATGATACTCCTAATGGCAGGACAGAGGTTTGAAGATATCATGGCCTCTCAAAACTATAAACCTAAATGTCAAAGTCATAATTTCTTTACAACTAAAGGTTGATCTTTTTGCCTTTTAGACCAAATGGGTCCATTCTTTAGATGCTCTCACATCGAAGTTTACACTAGCACAGAGATACTCCATACATACATACACAGTGGTATATAAAATACCTACCAGTAACTGGCAACGTTTTCAACAGCCCCCAGAGCTCTCTATCTGTAAGCTCTAGCCCCATGTTTCCCAGTGTTTTGTGTATGTCCTTGGCTTCAACTTTTCCTCCTTTAAAAGATAGAAATGGTAACAGATGAGAATTGCCTGCCTCCTGAACCCAAATGATGAAGTGTCTAAGCCTGCACAGGGTTATTTACAGTTATCAGAAGTTATTTCTTGAGTTCTAAATAAAATACTTATTTCTAATGCTCTTAATGACCTCAGAGGCGTTAACCCAGATCATAGTCAAGGAATACATAGGAGGCAAAGTAATCTAAGTTATGTATAGGCAGCTACCTAATCTAAATTGTACTATCATTACAAAAATCTGTTACTCTTCGCTCTGCCTGACTTGTGAGATAGATTATCTTCACTGCCCACGTTATCTGTATCCCTGTCAAAGTTTCACCTTAAAATTTACTGGGTTACAGTAAATGTTAGTTAAATATTTTAAGTGAATGAACAGGTGTGTTGCCCATTGGACTGAATCACAAAATAAAAATGAAGTTTCAGAGAATATAGAACTTGTTATATAGAGAGAGCACCACAATATTTTTGCTGGAACATAAATAATCCAATGTAATCTTCATGTCATTAGGATCAAACGTTAATCATTAAAGAGCTAGAAGTTAAAGGTCAATGACAGAATAAGAAAACACAATCTTAAATATGTATGTGAATGTGAAGTATTTGCATTTTAGTTTTACATCTTTTCACAAAACATCTTGCTTACCTGTGAATTTCTTAATTTCCTTTAGCAGTTTATGCAGATCAGCCATCCCAGAAGCTAAAAAATAAGCCACAATTCAGACAGATAAAATTGTGCACTGATTGAGAAAGATTGTTAAATAGAACAAAATAATTAATTTTTTCTTTATGATTTGTTGTTGAAAACACATATGCAGATAAACAGAAAACTACTCTCTAAAAATGTTAACTATTAATTTCATTATTTATTCTGTTTTCTTTTAATATCTCAGCCTCTACACACCATGTAACATCTCCCTCCTCAGGCTTGTTCTCTTCACTTTATACCACCTACTATACCAGATTCCCAGAACAAGAGCAAAATCTTCCACTTGGAATTTTAAGTCTAGCTATTTCCCCATTTAACATTCTCCAGTACTGACACTGGAGCTTAGTTTTTTGAATTTTTTTCTACTAGATATGTTCATTCCATACTCAAAGATTATGAGTGCCTTTAAATGAAAAGAATGGGGGCGCCTGGGTGGCTCAGTTGTTGAGCATCTGCCTTCGGCTCGGGTCGTGATCCCAGGGTCCTGGGATAGAGCCCTGCATCAGGCTCCCTCCTCGGCGGGAAGCCTGCTTCTCCCTCCCACTCCCCTGCTTGTGTTCCCTCTCTTGCTGTGTCTCTCTCTGTCAAATAAATAAATAACAAATCTTAAAAAAAAAAAATAAATGAAAAGAATGTATGTATTCTGTATCCACCTAGACATCCTAGCCCAATAAGTAGCATAATGCTTTGCACACAGTAATACTAAACACTTTAAAATTAAACAGTGAAATGGAACATGTTAGAATAATAGAATTAAGCTCTTATATTAGGATATTTTTCCAGGATTGTAGATGCAGTATATTTTAGGGCAACAGCCCCAACTTAGAAATAATGCATATTATTAGCATTTTCTTACCAAAAAATATGCTATTTATTACTGTGGAATCCCATTTTTCCTTTGGGGTAGTTTCCAGTATGCCCTCTCCATACACTGAGTTTACAGATTTGCCCCTTGGGGGCTTGTGCTACATGGACAGCACAAGGTCATTTTATATAAACTTCCAGTGAACTATTAGTTAACACCTATTAATTACCATAACTGGAAAGTCCTCGTTGAAAGCCTTGAATAGTGGTTAAATAAACATATTAATTAATTCAATTTCTCATTCATTCAACAAATATTTATAGAGTATCAAATATAGGCATACATGTGCTAGGCACTGGGGGATATAGCAGCGAGCAACACAGATGTGGCTCCTGTCCTCACAGAGCCTTCATTTATTTATTACTTATTTCACTAAGCCTAAGTAAGAAGACACTTTTGATCTTTCTTTCAGCCTCTCTATCAGGACACATTTTCAGAAATCTCTCTTTTATTTTTTATTCTAACAAGGAAAATTTGTGCTGATTTCACAGGATCAACAGCTAGGGGATAATAGCTAATTATGTATATAATAATAATGGGAATCATTGAGGGAAGCAGAGTACTATTTATTTGATCTGGGTTTATAAATGCTTATCTTTGCTCCATATGTACATAATGCCCTCTAGCCTGAGGATTAAACCCAATAGCTTCTCACCTCTCAATTTTTAATTGGAGATCTCAGTCTGTATTTCAGTTATTTAGTTTCTTTTCTCAGAAAAAAAAAATAGTTTGATCAATTTGTTGGCTAGGGTAATGTTTCAAAACCTTTTATTTTACTATCCACAAGTATTTATTTCCTCTTCTTCTTGGAAGCTTCAATAAAATGAAAGGAAAGTAATAAAAATATAATCACTCACACAAAAAAATAACAACAATATAGGAGAGGAGATACCAGTGAACAAGAAACTTCACAAATATTTAGAAATTAGAAAGCAAGTAAGGTAGTGGTAACTAATTTAGCAGAGCTGAGGAAAGGAAATTATAACATGAAAACTTATGAGTGGTTAGTAATGAAATGTCATAATTGAAATGTCTCTGACAGGTAGTAAACTCAAGTGAATAGGAAGTAAAGGAAATCCTTTCTGGAGGAATGCATTTCATTTTAGGTATCAAAGAATTCTCACGGTAATTTTTCAGTGACATTGAACAGCATATAGTAAATAACCAAACACATAGGGAAATAAGGACACTGTAAATGAGAATCAGAAGAAATAAAAGAGAGGAAAGAAAAACCCACAATTTATTAATTGGAATTATGAGACCAAGATTATAAGATAACTATGTAAACTTGAAACTATCTGCAGAAAACTAAAAAACATGAGCCACTAGATTTGAAAGAGAACAAAGCTGAATTTCTGGAAATTGAGAATAAAAAAACAAAAGAATACATGACAAAATACAAAAAAGGATATAAACAACAGGAATACAGGAAATGAAATCAAGAGGTAAATAGCTAGATGCAATGGCAGACAAGACACAGCTGAAGAGTGAGTGTACTGGATGCAAAACCATCCAGAATGACCCACAGGAAGAAAAATACAGAAAATATTGAAGAGGGGTTAAGTGTCACAGAGGATGGAGGAAAAAGGTTTAATATACATTTAATTGGAAGTCTACAGAAAAAAAAGGACTATGCGATAGAGACAATATTGGAAGAGACAGCAGCTGAGAATTTTCCAGATCTGATGAAAGAGTCCAATTCTCAGACTCAAGTGTCCCAGAGAACCCCAGGGAGAATAAGTGGAAAGAAATCCATTCCTATTTTCCACATTGTAGTGAAACTTCAGAACTAAAGAGAAATGTTTTAAAAGAAAAGAAAGATTATTCTCTAAAGACCAATATTCACAGCTGACTTCTCATCAGCAACATTATAAAGAAGAAGATAGTGGAATGATAACTTTAATGAGCTGAACAAAAATAACTATCCACCTAGAATTTTAAACCCAGAGAAAATATCTTTCAAAAATAAGGGTAAAATAAAGATGTTTTATGTCAAACCCCCCCACAAATCATTATTTGTCACTAGGGATCCTAAATAAAGGAAATTACTTCAAGCAGAAGAAAAGTTATCCCAAATGAAAGGTCTGAAGTAGAAGAAAGAATGAATAGCAAAGAAAAGGCAAAAGTGGGTAAATCTGAATGAATATTGGATTTATAAAACATTGCTCTAATAATATTTTGCTGAGGTAAAAGAATATGAGATAGTATTAAAAGATATGAAGGGGGCGCCTAGGTGGCTCAGTCAGTTAAGCATCTGCCTTCGGCTCAGGTCATGATCCCAGGGTCCTGGGATCGAGCCCCGCATCGGGCTCCCTGCTCAGTGGGGAACCTGCTTCTCCCTCTCTCTCTGCCTGCTGCTCTGCCTACCTGTGCTCTCTCTATATCTCTCTGTCAAATAAATAAATAAAATCTTAAAAAAATAACCTATAAAAGATATGAAGCAACATTAATGTAGAAATGCAGGCACTGGTATTTTTGATGAATATGAGGAGTATATGCCTTGGTAATTAGAGTAAGAAAATTAGAATTGCTGTTTTTTAAAAAGTTCTTATTTATTTACTTGAGAGAGAGAGAGAGAGAGAGAAAGACAGTTCAAGCAGGGGGAGGGAGAGGGACAAGCATACTCTGTGTCCAGCACAGATTCCAACGTGGGGCTCCATCCCAGGACCCTGAGATCATGACCTGAGCCAAAACCAAGAGTCGGATGCTTAACTGGCTGAGCCACCCAGGCACCCCTAGAAGGCTATTTTTTAATATATGTATGTTATGTAATCTCTACACCCAATGTGGGGCTCAAACTTACAACCCTGATATCAAGAATTGCATGCTCATCTGACTGAGCCAGCCAGTTACTCCTAGAAAGCTATTTTATTTATTTATTTATTTATTTATTTATTTATTTAAGATTTTATTTATTCATTTGAGACAGAGAGAGAGAGAGAGAGCATGAGCAAGGGGAAAGGCAGAGGGACAGGGAGAGGCAGACTCCCCGCTGAGCAGGGAGCCAGATGTGGGGCTCAACCTCAGGACCTGGAGATCATGACTTGAGCAGAAGGCAGATGCTTAACCATCTGAGCCACCCAGGTGCCCCTTCTAGAAGGCTATTTTATTTTTTATTTTTATTATATTTTATTATTTTTTTAAAAGATTATTTACCTGACAGAGAGAGACACAGAGAGAGAGGGAACAGAAGCAGGGGGAGGGGGAGAGGGAGAAGCAGGCTTCCCACTGAGCAGGGAGCCCGATGCGGGGCTCGATCCCAGGACCCCGGGATCATGACCCAAGGCAGACGCTTAACGACTGAGCCACCCAGGCACCCCTAGAAGGCTATTTTATTTTATTTTTATTTTTTTGTAAGATTTTATTTATTTATTCATGAGAGATGGAGAGAGAGAGAGAGAAGCAGAGGGAGAAGCAGGCTCCCAAGGAGCAGGGAGCCCGATGCGGGCCTCGATTCCAGGACCCTGGGATCATGACCTGAGCCGAAGGCAGACGCTTAACCATCTGAGCCACCCAGGTGCCCTAGAAGGCTATTTTATTTTTTATTTTATTTTTATTTTTTTTAAAGATTTATTTATTTATTTGAGAGAGCGAGAATGAGAGAGAGAGTACATGAGAGGGGTGAGGGCCAGAGGGAGAAGCAGGCTCCTCGCCGAGCAGGGAGCCCGATGTGGGACTCGATCCCCGGACTCCGGGATCATGACCTGAGCCGAAGGCAGTTGCTTAACCAACTGAGCCACCCAGGCGCCCTAGAAGGCTATTTAAAGAGAAGGTAAAACATTGCTGTTTAAAAGTTCCTAGGGTAGGCCAGGAAGGAATAATGTAAGTTGTTGCCAAAACACAGGGTGAAGGGATCAGGAAGTTGGAATATTACAAATGTATAGAGGAACTGTTGGTTCACAACCTTGAAAGCTTCCTGGGTGCAATCTAAAACTGGCCCCATAAACAGAGGGCAGAGAGAGACCAAAGAATGAGGCAGAGCACTCCAGATTGGTAGATGGCAGATTTAAGAAGCAAGGGAACTTACATACAAAGCTTCTCCTGGGTGGCCAGATGAAGAGTAGATCTCTGCATCTACCCTCCTGAATCTTAAAAGTTATAGAGGCCTTAACTGGGTTCAGTCTTGTATACTGTCCAGGTGCCTTCAAAACGCATTGCTCCCTCAAGACTGCATCCTTGAACATGGCTCCCACTGTAAGAATGGTGGGCAGAGCATATATTCTAGGGACAGGGGAGGAAGTGAGGAGCCTCAGGTTGCCTGTGTCCGGCTCTAGGGTCAACCAGTAGTCACACTCTTTTGATTACCTCCTCCCAACAGGAATGTATAGTTGGGTGACAAGACTTTTTTTTTTTAAATCTTTTTCAAGTTTTTATTTAAATTCCAGGTAGTTAACATACTGTATAATACTAGTTTCAGGTGTAGAATTTAGTGATTCATCACCTTAATACAACATCCAGTGCTCATCACAACAAGTGCCCTCCTTCATACCCATCGCCCATTTAACCCATCCTCCTGTTCATTTCCCTCCATCAACCCTCAGTTTGTTTTCTATAGTTAAGAGTCTGTTTTACGGTTTGCCTCTCTTTTTTTCCTCTGTGTTCATCTGTTTTGTTCCTTAAATTCCACATATGTAAAAATCATATGGTATTTGGGTGACAAGACTTTTAAAAGATTTAAATCATGTAGTTAATCTGAAATTAGCAACCTGTTCTCTGCGGGTAATATGCCCTCTTTCAGCTTCTTTCAAGTAAATATTTATCACCTATAACTCACTCTAGCACATGTACCATGCACCTTGAGATTAAAGAAAATACACTGAATCAAAATACTCTTTTATGTTTAAAGAGTTAAAAAGACTTAAAAAGTCATATTAGCATCCAAACAGATCTAGTCCCAGGAATTCTCAGATATAAGCTTATAAATCTAAATCTCCCTTAAAAGGTCTCTAATATCTATGATGCTCACCATCAGTTGGTAGGTTTTGTGACAAATCTTTAAGCTTCTCATCTGGGAGCTTGATTTTCATGTTTTCTAAAATGTCTTCCAGGTTACTGACATCAACCTTCCCACCTAAAGAAAGAATCAGGCACACAAGAGAAATTTAATGACTTTCCTGAAGGAGAAAATTTCAATGAATCCCCACACATCATGGCTAGCAGCAAAAATATCAATGACACAACACATTCAAGTGTCCACAAAGGTGGACAAAATGAAATTAGAATTGTAACCTCTTCCTTGGTCTTGAGGACAATCCTACAAAGTACAAATTCATTATCCAATGAATTGCAATGGGAGAGACACAAACTGAAAATTTCTTTCTGGTAGGTGGGGCATAAATGCTCAGTTTAGTTCTTCAAGTCACTGAAATGCCTTGAACAACTGCCAATTCTTTACCTCACATTTTCTATGTAGATCCAGATTTAAATATGCTCTTAAACTAAATTTGACAAAAACCAAACTCACTAAGCAGCAAAATGAAAGATTTTGAACAAGGCAGCTCTATTCAAAATAGCAAAATCAGTTCAGATAAGAGATGGTAAGATCCACAAGAGAACAGCTAAATGATACTACAAATACGACGCAGGAGAATCTTCTTTATCTTTTTTTTCATTATGTTACTTACGATTGAAAGATTTCACACCATCTAGCAATCTATTTTTGTATACATTTCCATAATCTGTAAGAAAAGGCAAAATTGACATCACAGATAAAGTGATATAGCTATTTAAAGAGACAGAACAAATGTATCATTTCATAAAGACACTTTTAAATGATTTGTCTTAGAGATAACTTTGATTTTTACCCTCCAATGAATCTGCAACCATAGAATGGAGAAAACTTACAGAGTGCTGTGTCTGACCAAGTGCAAAGCCAGTAATTGGTGGCAAATGACACAATGGAATATGAAAACATCTTTCTTTCACTTTCTTTGACTTTTCCTTCTTTCTCCTACTCCTTTGTATTCCTCCTGCCCTTACTTTTCCTTACATCTCTCAGCTTAACTTTTAGTTTTGAAGGCAACAACAATATAGCTGAAAATTTTACATCCAAAGGCAGGATCCAAGAAAACAGAGTTGCTGATTCCCAAAGAAAGAACCAAATTACACTTTCCAAAGGAAGAACAAGGCCATGCTAAAATTTCTTAGACATTCTTTTTGTTGTTGTTTTAAAATTAGCATATGTAATAAATACAGCTTTTTTTTTTAAGTTGTCTTAAACACACAGGACCAACCTCCCTTGAAAACTCTAATAGTATTTGAAATGCTTACCATCAACTTGAAGATTTTTTACCAGTTCCAGGTATTCTTTAGGTGTGAATTCTATCCCAATGTCTTCCAAAATATTTTTCAGATCTTTGACATTAACTTTTTCTCCTTTAAAAAAGAGAAATGGCAAGTAAAGTTGATAATATTATTTAAGTATCTAAGTATTATTAAGTATTCAAGTATTCTAATTATCTAAGTATTCAAAAATATGAAATAAAATTGTCCACATTTATACATCACCATCCCTGGCTGCTAGATACAAAACAAAGGTATAGTAAGACCTGCCCAGTGGAGTAAAGGGCAGGCGGAGAATTAGAACTTATTCCCTTGACCCTAGGGAAAGATGCACTTTCATAACATTGGGGCTAAGACAGCATAAGTCTCAGTAAACTGTGGATTTAGGCAATTGTTTTGTAAATTAGAATGTAAAGATTAACCTAACATCGCTCTCCACTTTTCCTAAAATTATTAGATTATTTAGCCAATATCCTAATTTTTACTTCAACTATTATTGTGATAATCTAGATCAAGGATTAGCAAACTTTTTCTGTAAAGAGCCAGATAGTAAATATTTTAGAATTTGCAGGATATAGATCCTCTGTTGCAGCTACTCAACTCTGCTATTACAGCACAAAAGCAGCCATTAATAATACATAAATGAAGAATATGACCGTGTTCCAATAAAATTTTATTTTTTAAAAGGGTCAAAGGACTAGATTTGGTGTGTGGCCAGTAGTTTATCCTTGATACAGATTTTCAGTTTTTTCAGTGGTGAAGATCAGAAGCATTATTATTGATAAGTATTTTAGAGGAATAGGACTTGTTATGGAGAAATGAGAAAAAATTTTTAATATGGGTAACCCAAAGACTGACTCTGGACAATTAGACACAAGCACTTGTAACAACACCCTTGTAACCAACATCTATGTGAGAAATAGAACACTGATAACACTCTGGGGGTCTCTCATAGTCTTTTCCAATCCCTATCCACAATCTTTCTGTAGAAGGTTATCACGATCCTGACTTTTTGGACAATGATTTCTTGCTTTTTTTTATATATTTCTCACATTATTAGGGTTAGGGAACACTGCACATCACTTACAAAAGCATTTTTATAGAGGCAAATGAAACAAAATGAAAGATTATGCTGTTATACAGGTAATAAAATTACGATTTTTTAGAAGAATAGGCAATATAAAATTCAGGAGAGTGTTATCTCAAAAAATGGGGAGGCATGGTAAAGGGATAGGGAAGCAACCATGTGTTGATGCAATTATATTGGAAATATTCTAGTTATTTTGTTGAGGGGGAATCATGGAAATTAGTACTATGCTTATGGATTTATGTGTTCATTGAAAAGACAAGATGGGAAAATGTCATTAAAGAATTAGAATTTTAATCTTATTGATAACTTTTAACTTGCCTGTAACTGCTGTCACATTACTCATCACTTTTTTCAGAGAAACATTTCCATCAGCTGTAAGACAAAAAAAAATTCAGACAATGACACAAGACAGGAAAGTTGTGATGTAGGGCCCAATGAAAGTCCATATATTCTATTAAATAATTTGTGTTCACCTTAAATCTATATTTCCTGGTTTGAGTGCTTGATTCCTTATTAGTAAGAAGGACAGTGGCATTTGGCCCATGTCCCTTGAACACAGGGTCTGACTATGACAAATGTATTATCTTCAGTTCTTAGGTCTTCAGTACTTTCTTATGAGCATGGCAAAAGATATCATCCATAAAGGTCAATTCATTTTGTTTTGTTTGTTTTTGGTGAACCTTACATCTAGCACAGATACTAAGCAAGGGGCTTCACATCTTCCATCTATTCGCAATAAGGCTTCTCAAGTGTTTCAGCTCCTGTATCTATCTCAAAATGGTGGTGACATGGGCTTATTGGATATTTGAGGAAATATTAATGATGTTCTACTAGTTCCTATTATGGATATTTTTCTCTCAGTTATTTCAGGCTCTCTTGGTTAGGTATTCATTCATTTCCCCCACTGCCCCCATATTTGTTTCTCTCTACCATTCTCTGGCATGCTATCAGCTGTGAATATCCTCTCAGCAGTAATCACTGTTGATTAGGGTGATAATTTCAGATGCACTGAGGTGAAAAAAGACAGGATTTCTTTTTACTTTAAGACCAAGTTCTTCTCCATGAATCTTAAAAATATCTTAAACTCCTCAAATCCATCTAGTTTTAGAAATTCTTACATATGGGGGCGGCTGGGTGGCTCAGTCATTAAGCATCTGCCTTCGGCTCAGGTCATGATCCCAGGGTCCTGGGATCGAGTCCCACATCGGGCTCCTGCTCGGCAGGAAGCCTGCTTCTCCCTCTCCCACTTCCCCTGCTTGTGTTCCCTCTCTCGCTATCTCTCTCTGTCAAATAAATAAATAAAATCTTAAAAAAAAAAAGAAATTCTTACATATGATCCCAAGATTCTAAGCTCTCCCCCAAAAAGGCAAAACAATTTTTTACAATGCTCACCATCCATAGGTTGATTTTGTAACACACTTTTAAGTTCCTTATTTTTGAGCTTGATCCCCATGTTCCCCAGAACTGTGTTCAGGTTGTTGACATCAATCTTTCCTCCTTAGAAAGGGATGGAGATGTAAGAAAAAAACCAATAAAGACACAATATGAAAAAAATTTCTTGTGCTGATGAGTTAATTCAATTCTCAATAGGTCTGGATGCTGGTTACAGTGTTAACTGGAATTACCTTATTGGAAAGTGGTTTGGCAACAACTATCATGATTCTTTAAAATGTTCATAACTCTTAGCCCACTAATTCCACTTTTGGGAATGCAGAAAAAGCTATGCCAAAGGGGAGAGGGAAATTTTCATTATAATCTTACTTGTAATAAAGAAGGAAGGAAGGAAGGAAAAGAAGAAAGAAAGAAAGAAAGAAAGAAAGAAAGAAAGAAAGAAAGAAAGAAAGAAAGAAAGAAAGAAAGAAAGAAAGAAAGAAAGAAAGAAAAGGAAAGTAAAGAAAAAAGAAAGAAAAAAGAACCCACAACTTAAATTTCTAATGACAGGGTATTGGTAAGTGAACCATTATATCTTCATTCCGCAGAAAACTACATAGTCATAGCTGTTGATTGCCACAGGAAAAAAAAGTTATTTTATAGGGTGAAGTTGTATCATGCAGTCATTTAACATATATGAATTAAAATTGTATCCCACAGTCCTGGGATCGAACCCTGCATCGGGCTCGCTGCTCAGCGGGGAGCCTGCTTCTCCCTCTCCCTCTGCTGCTGGCTGCTGCCCCTGCTTGTTCTCTGTCTCTGTCAAATAAATAAATAAAATCTTAAATAAACTTTAAAATTGTATGCCCAGTAAAAATATACATAAAATGAACAATGTAAATAATGCGTGTGATTCTCTCTGACATTCTGCAGTCAGCAAGCGCATAAATAGAGTGAATCTCAGATGGACAACATCAATTTATTATTCCATCACATGGATTCATTTCCCCTAAACCTATCATATTGTAACTGTCTTAAGTCAATGTGATTCTAGTTTTGGAGGCAGTTTTAATATTATGGCTCTTAGGCAAGCCAACTATTTTATCTAATTGCTTAACTATAGGGATAACAATGTATTCCACCACTGCAAGAAAAAGTGACTATGTTTGACTTATCAAGACTAGTATGTTGGTGTCTTTTATAGAGCCTTCCAATGGAATTTCAGAGCACTTTTGACTTGATGAGATTATTGCTAGTTTAACTTGATGAGATTATTGCTAGTTTAAGCTTCAAAATATTAAGATTGGTAATGACTGGATAGTAGGACTATGGATGATTATTTTTTCTTTAATTTATATTTAGTAGGCATATGGCAACTTTTATATTGAAAAAATAGAAGAGGGGCACCTGGATGGCTCAGTCAGTTAAGCGTCTGACTCTTGATTTCCGCTCAGGTCATGATCACAGGGTGATGAGATTGAGCCCCTCATTGGGCTCCATCCTGGGCATGGAGCCTGCTTAAGATTCTCTCTGTCTCTCTCTCTCTCCTTCTGCCCCTCCCCCTGGCTCTCTCTCTCTCTAAAAAAAAAAGAAAGAAAGAAAAAAGAAAAATAGAAGAAAACTAACAATTCACAGCTGAGCATTATGATGCTTATTTTCAGCACTGTGAAGGCTAATAGTCTAATTAGACCTATCCAAAAGTACATAGAAAAACAATTGTGGAGATTCTTAGGACTGATTCCTTTGAGTCTGACCCTGGGGATCAAGCCTGTACAGCACCAAAAAAAAAAAAAAAAAGATTTTAAGATTACTATATAGAAGGAATGGCAGAGGAATCATGACCTAACAACTAGGAAAAAAATACAAATACAGAGATTAAAAATCTCAATTTTATATACTTTCTCATTATATTTCTTACCCACCTTTGAAAGACTTCAAAGTTGATAGCAATCTATTCCGAAAAACTTTCTGATCATCTGGAAGGAAAGGCACAGTTCAGGACAGAGAATGAGTCACAAACAGAATATAAGGGTCAGAGTTTCCTTTGTGTGACTAACTTTAGAAATCTATCCACTTTCACCTTCAAATCATGATGAAGTTAAGCAATGAAAAAGTTCTTACTATGGTATAGAGTGATATATGGTTTAGAGGTAAAGAGCCTGGGTTCAAATTCTTGTTCTGCTGCTGCCTAGCTTTGCGGCCTTAAGCAACAAACTCTGGCCTTTTCTGTGCCACAGTTTCCTCCACTGTAAAATGGGCATAACGTGTCATCATTGTGTGTGGTGAGGACAGAACTTGCCACATCATTAGGGCTCAACAAATGTTAGCTGTTATTTTTTTCTAGATCCAATAATCGATCCACTGATCACACTACTGGGTATCTACCCCCCCCCACCAAATACAAAAACACTAATTCAAAGGGATACATGCACCCCTATGTTTATAGCATTATTTATAATAGACAAATTATGTTTATAGCATTATTTATAATAGCCAAATTATGGAAGCAGCCCAGGCATTATTTATAAGAGCCAATTATGGAAGCAGCCCAAGTATGTATTGATAGATAAATGGATAAAGATGCGGTATATATGTATACCATATTATACATATAGATACCATGTTATATATATAACAGAATATTTTTCAGCCATAAAAAAAGAATGAAATGTTGTCATTTGCAATGACATGGATGGAGCTAGAGAGTATTATACTAAGTGAAATAAGTCAGTCAGAGAAAGACAAATACCATATGATCTCACTCATATGTGGAATTTAAGAACCACAACAAACAAGTAAAGGGAAAAAAAGAGAAAGACAAACCAAGAAACAGACTCTTTTTTTTAAAAAAGATTTTATGTATTTATGTATTGATTTATTTGAGAGTGAATGAGAGAGAGAGAGAGAGCATGAGAGGGGGGAGGGTCAGAGGAAGAAGCAGACTCCCTCTGAGCAGGGAGCCTGACGCCAGACTCGATCCTGGGACTCCAGGATCATGACCTGAGCCGAACGCAGTCGCTTAACCAACTGAGCCACCCAGGTGCCCCGAAACAGACTCTTAACTATAGAGAACAAACTGCTATAGGTGGGGTGATGGGTGAAATAGGTGATGGGGATTAAGAAGTACACTTGTGGGTGCCTGGGTGGTTCAGTCAGTTAAGCATCTGACTTAGGCTCAGGTCATGATCTTGGAGTCCTGGGATTGAGCCCTGTGTTGGGCTCCCTACTCAGCAGGGAGTCTGCTTCTCCTTCTCCTTCTGCTCCTCTCCCTGCTTATGCTCTCTCTCTCTCTCAAATAAATAAAATCTTAAAAAAAAAAAAAGACCCTGGGTGATGTATGGAATTGCTGAATGACTATATTGCACACCTGAAACTAATATAACACTGTATATTAGCTGCACTGGAATTAAAATAAAAACTTAATAAAAAAAAGAAATTGAGCTTAACAGGGAGGAGTTTTCAGGGTTTAGCTCTGGAAGGGATAAGGATTAGGAAAAGGGAATCTCCAGGGGCAATGTAAGGAAAAGTGACTCTGGGAGAGAACAGGAATTTACAAGGACTTCTGCAATGTTACTGAGAGAGACAATATGTACATCCCTCTTTCCTCTCCCTTTCAAAATCATCAGTAACATCTTTCCTCAACACTGATTTTGTGCAAAAGGATTCTTTTTTTTTTAAAGATTTTATTTATTTATTTGAGAGAGAGAATGAGAGATAGAGAGCACGAGAGGGAAGAGGGTCAGAGGGAGAAGCAGACTCCCTGCTGAGCAGGGAGCCTGATGCGGGACTCGATCCCGGGACTCCAGGATCATGACCTGAGCCGAAGGCAGTCACTTAACCAACTGAGCCACCCAGGCGCCTGGAAAAGGATTCTTTTGACAGTTGAATTCTGTACTTGAATTGGCACAGAGTAATAGACTGTTCATATGAAATCAAGAGCTGAAGGATGGGTGCAGGTAACACCTGAACATGTGTCACTTTAAAATATAAATATCACAAGTAGAACCAGAAAACTGAACTCTTTGGAGGTTGCAGATGCAGCTCACCATCAACTGGTAGTGATTTTTGTAGATCAAGACATTCCTTATCATTGACTTCTATCCCCATGTCTCCAAGAATGTTTTTCAGATTAGTGGCATCAATCTTTTCTCCTTTGAAAATACAGAGTGTTTATAGGTGAAAATTTTAGAAATTAATAACTCAATATTATGGAGGTTCAAAAGGTTCATAAGAATATGTTATTGACTTATATGATATGTATTTTAAAATATACCTAAAATAGCTTATATGGCATCATTCCCAATTTGGGATTAAAGAGCAAAGGTAAAATGGGATGTAGAAATAGTGTGTCATTAGAAGTCAAAGCAAACTTGTTCCTAAATTATTGATATAAGAAAGTCTCTCTTAATTTGGGGGATAATGTGCAGAATAAAATCTACTTACCAAATTGGATAATGAATTGCCAAAAGAAAGAATTATGGCAGGAGATCTTATACTGACTTATGTAATTGATTGTTCACAAAATCCACACTATCTTGAGCTTTACAAAACTTTACCTTATTTATTCATACACTTACCTAAAATTTAGCTATTTGCATGTAGGCAAAGGCATATATACATATATGAGAAAAACATCTCTAAAGTATATAGGACTTGTTATCAAAAACAAGTCCTGTAGTTTATTTTTAAAACAGATAATCCAAGATCAAATGGATTTTTAAAAAATTTTTTATTGTTATGTTAATCACCCTACATTACATCATTAGTTTTTGATGTAGTGTTCCATGATTCATTTTTTGTGCATATCACCCAGTGCTCCACGCAGAATGTGCCCTCCTTAATACCCATCACCAGGCTAACCCATCCCCCCACCCCTCTCCCCTCTAGAACCCTCAGTTTGTTTTTCAGAGTCCATCGTCTCTCATGGTTCGTCTCCCCCTCCGACTTACTCCCCTTCATTCTTCCCCTCCTGCTATCTTCTTCTCAAGATCAAATGAATTTTATCAGGCAGAAATATTGTACAATAATTGGGTAAGATGGCAAAATTAATATGAACAATAGACTACTGGGATAACAACATTCAAATATAATTTACTATAAAGCACTGGGGTTTCAGTGTTATAGAAACTCACCTGTAAAATCTTTCATTTTCAGTGTCACATTTTCCAGATCAACCTTCCCATCAACTGTAAGACAAAGAGCAGTCACAGACCAAAAATGAGACTGTTCCTTCTGCTTTCTCTACCTATGACACCTGTCCCCCAACTAGAAAGTTGATATCATCTTGAATTTTATTTTATTTTTAAAGATTTTATTTATTTATTTGACAGAGACACAGCGAGAGAGGGAATACAAGCTGGGGGAGTGGGAGAAGGAGAAGCAGGCTTCCTGCGGATCAGGGAGCCCGGTGCGGGGCTCGATCCCAGGACCCTGGGATCATGACCTGAGCCGAAGGTAGCAGCTCAACCGACTGAGCCACCCAGGCGCCCCTCATCTTGAATTTTAGTTCTAGACTATTAATTTTTCATCATATTTACTTAGATATCTAAGAATAAGTTTTTTTATTTTTTATTTATCTATTTAACAGAGAGAGAGAGAGAGGGAGGGAGAGAGAGATCACAACCAGGGGGAGGGGCAGGCAGAGGGAGAGGGAGAAACAGGTTCCCCACTGAGCAGAAAGCCCCTTGTAGGGCTTGGTCCCACGACCCTGAGATCATGACCTGAGCCAAACCAAGAGTCAGACGCTTAACTGACTGAGCCACCCAGGTGCCCTTTGTCTTTATATTTGAATGACATCTTAGCTGTGTATAATTTTCTTTGCCACACTTTTTCAATTTTGTAGACATTCCTCCATTCTTTTCTGGAATTGAATGTTGCTTTGGAGACCTATTGCTTCCCCCATCTATTATGTGCTTTCTAACATTTCTATATCTGAAGAACTCCCATTTTTCCTCAATAAGTAAACTAGGAAGTACTTCACTGTAGAATATTCTGGATCAACATTTTCTGGAACTGGTGTGGTGTTTCTGATCTGCATTCACTCCTTCATTTTAGAAAACTTTTCTTTTTTTCCTTAAACTAGATTTGATTTAAAATTTTTTACTTGCTATATTCTCTAAAGATATTTGATATTCTTATGTTACTTTGTGAATCATCCATATCTACTAGATATTTGATAGCATTAATCTTTTTTTTAAGTTTTAATTTAAATTCCAGATAGCATTAATCTTTTCTCTGCATTTACTTTATCTTTTTTTAAAAAAAGATTTTATGTATTTATTTGAGAGAGAGAGAGCATGACCTGGGGGGGAGAGGCAGAGGAAGAGGGAGAGGGAGAAGCAGACTCCTCTCTGAGCAGGGAGCCCAGTGCAGGGCTCGATCCAGGACCCTGAGATTATGACTCCAGCCAAAGGCAGATGCTTAACTGACTGAGCCACCCAGGTGCCCCGGTGTTTACTGTGGGTATATTAAGTTCTCTTACTCTGTCAATAAGATATTCAGCCATATCTATTTTTTACTTTGATGTTTATAATTTATTTGATAATTCTATAATGATTGGTGCTCATTTTGTTTTTTTTTTTTAGTTAGGCAATTTCCCTTTTAATATTATCATGTTATGTTACCATCTCATTTTTGAGATCTAGTTTTATTGAATCCATTAAAGTTGCTCTGTAATAAGAATTAATTGTCAAGCACTTCTTTTTGGCTGTTCCTTAGGTTATACTGAATTATACTACTATTAGACTGGGTTATTTGTTTTTCACATGTTCTCTTCCTTCCATTCTATCTTCTTTCTTTATTTTCCTTTTGCTATTTTTCTTTGCTGTGTTAATGTAGAATTGTTGCCATGTCCTTTCTTTTCATTTTGCATATGCTTCAACAGCTCTGTTCAGATCTTCATTTTATTCTCAAGATTTAGTGTAACCTTTAGTTGCTCTTTCTATAGTATCTGAGACCAGTTTGCTTTCTTCAGTGAGGTGCATTTGAGGAAAACTTCTACCCACTTCTATTGTAATCTGAGGGTGTGATGAGGTGTTACATGGCCTTTGTTATACTTGAGCCCTGCTCTCATATCTGAGGTTTGCTCAAATGTCCCAACAGGGTTCATTGCTCTAATTAGGTAGAATGAACCCTGGTAAAGACATTTAGCAAACTATGGATCTGTGCATGGGATGGTGTTCTCTGGCTTCACATCAGACCTCCATTTCTGGCTCTGAAGCTTTTACTTTCATTAATGAGTGATTCCTATTGTTCATTTCTCCTGTTTTATTGATTTTTCCCCAGCTATTCCTTCCTAGTAAGTGGAGAGAGAGAGAGAGAGAGAGGGAGAGGGGAAAGTTATCTATCCAATTTGCTTCACTCCAGATCTGGGCATTTTAGTGAGAAATCTGAGGATTTCACCAGTTTAATTTCTGAGGGAGGAGAAAGGCTAAGAGGAGTCTAATTGTGCTGTACTGTTTCTACTCAAAAAATCTTTTATCTCCTTGGTTGTCCTCACTAAACATTTATGGCATTAGGTTGGCCTCCTTTTATTATTTGATTGGTGCTGAATTTCCTTTGCTGAATTTTTACTTTTTTGTTCTTATTGTTCATTTTGTTAGGTATTGGAGGAAAGAAAAACTAGACAGATTTTGGTTTATCATCTTAAACTGGAGTCCTCTGGATCAGTAAGCATTAAAATAAACAGTTCCTTGAAGATTTGAAAGAACTTACTCTTAAAACTCTCTGGGCCTGTCACCTTTTGTTATAGTGATGGGTGGTGGTGGAAAGTTGACAGATGTAATTATTTGATGGTTTTTTTCAACTATCATTATTGGTCTATCTATATTTTTCACTTCTTCTTTGATCAATATTGGTAATTTATTTCTTTTACTTTGGAAAAATGTTCATTTTTTAATATATTTAACATCTTAATCTCATGTTATCATAATACTTTACTGTAATAGTATTATTATGCTCGATATTCACAGTTATATCTCTTTTAAAATTCTTAGTGTGTTTCTCTCTATCCCTTTCCAGTCTTTCTGACTGTATCTGAACAGGCAAATTTAACCATTCCTCATCATAGACTGTTCTCTTACTTACCTCTTTAATGTTTCTTTTAAATGTTTCACATTCTATTTTCCTTTTCTTCTTCATGCTTTGACCTAAGAATGGTTTGTCAGAACTCTCACTAATTTTCATTATTCATAGAATACTCTGTTAATGAAGAGTCAGGATGTGCTTTCATTTGAGACCTGCATTCAGCTACATGCTTTTTTAAAATTTTTATTATGTTATGTTTATCACCATACATCATTAGTTTTTGATGTAGTGTTCCATGATTCATTGTTTGCATGTAACACCCAGCGCTCCATTCGGTACGTGCTTTTAAAAATGTTCTGTTGAAGTCAGGGAACGACAGATGTTGGCGGGGATGTGGAGAAAGGGGAACCCTCCTACACTGTTGGTGGGAATGCAAGCTGGTGCAACCCCTCTGGAAAACAGCATGGAGGTTCCTCAAACAGTTGAAATTAGAGCTACCGTTCGATCCAGCAATTGCACTACTGGGTATTTACCACAAAGATACAAATGTAGGGACCCGAAGGGGTACGTGTACCCCAATGTTTATAGCAGCAATGTCCACAATAGCCAAACTGTGGAAAGAGCCAAGATGCCCATCGACAGATGAATGGATAAAGAAGATGTGGTATATATACACAATGGAATATTATGCAGCCATCAAAAGGAATGAGATCTTGCCATTTGCAACGACGTGGATGGAACTGGAGGGTGTTATGCTGAGTGAAATAAGTCAATCAGAGAAAGACATGTATCACATGACCTCACTGATATGAGGAATTCTTAATCTCAGGAAACAAACTGAGTGTTACTGGAGTGGTTGGGGGTGGGAGGGATGGGGTGGCTGGGTGATAGACATTGGGGAGGGTATGTGCTATGGTGAGCGCTGTGAATTGTGCAAGACTGTTGAATCACAGATCTGTACTTCTGAAACAAATAACGCAACATATTTTAAGAAAAAAGAAAAAGAAGAAGATAACAGGAGAGGAAGAAAAGGGGAGTATGTCAGAGGGGGAGACGAATCATGAGAGATGATGGACTCTGAAAAACAAACTGAGGGTTCTAGAGGGGAGGGGGTAGGGGGATGGGTTAGCCTGGTGATGGGTATTGAGGAGGGCACGTTCTGCATGGAGCACTGGGTGTTATGAACAAACAATGAATCATGGAACACTGCACCAAAAACTAATGATGTAATATATGGTGATTAACATAACAATAAAAAAATTAAAAAAAATGTTCTGTTGAGGGGCATCTGGGTGGCTCAGTCAGTTAAGCGGCTGCCTTCAGCTCAGGTCATGATCCCAGGGTCCTGGGATCCAGCCCTACTTCCAGTTCTGCCTCGGGTTCCCTGCTTAGCAGGGAGCCTGCTTCTTCCCTTCCTGCTGCCCCTCCCCCTGCCCCCCAGCTTGTTCTCTCTCTCAAATAAATAAATAAAATCTTTAAAAAAATGTCCTGTTGATACTAAATAAAGACTATCACTCGTCTATTGATACTTTCAAACCCAAGCTGTCCTAAAGGGAATACATTTTTATGTACAATGCTCACCATCAACTGGTAGGGTTTGTGAAAAATCTTCAAGTTCTTTATGTGAGAGCTTAATCCCCATATTTTCCAGAAATGTGTCCAGGTTATTGATATCAACCTTTCCTCCTTAGGAGAGACAAAGTATCATAAAAACAACCAAGATGTGGAAAATTCCTTATTAATTCATGTATATTATGGTTCTCACTTTACTCATGAAGACATTCAGGTCCAGTAAGACCTAGTCAACTGTACTAGGAGGGTCAACTTTATTTTTTTAAAATTTTTTTATTTTAAGATTTTATTTATTTATTTGAGAGATAGAAAGCATGAGAGGGAAGAGGGTCAGAGGGAGAAGCAGACTCCCTGCTGAGCAGGGAGCCCGATGTGGGACTCAATCCTGGGACTCCGGGATCATGACCTGAGCCGAAGGCAGTTGCTTAACCAACTGAGCCACCCAGGTGCCCAGGAGGGTTAACTTTAAAACTAGATATAGAGTCTCATTGTTTGACTATATCTTTTGTTCATTATCAACATAATGCAAGTTCTAAAAGGGCTGGGTAATTTTCCAGGGATTTATGGCATATATAACATATCCATAAATTTTAGAAAATACATATATGAAATTTTTAATGTAATAAGAATAAACTAGTGTATATGAAAAATAAGAGACTATCTCAGATTTATCTGCTTTCTCATTATACTTCTCACTCACTTTTAAGAGTCTTCACACCATCCAGCAACCTTTTTTGATACACCTTTCCTTCAGCTGTAAGAAAAGGCATAATTCGGGTGAGAGAAAAATAATAAGGGAGATTCACCTAACCAATAAATATTCTACAATTCTTTCCCTAATTCCATAATTTCAAAAAGATAGACTTTTTAATGATTTTTCTGAAATTTACCTAATTTGTTCTCAAATAATAACAAAGTTTGTTTGGAGAAAGATTTTAATGATGAAAATTTTTTCACTCTTGCATGAAAGGCAAGGATTATGGCTTAAAACTTATAAAACATATATCTCATTTGATTTACTTGTTTCTCTGATTTCTTTCCTTACACTCTTTATTCTTCCATTTTTACATCTTTCCTCTTACTCTCAGGAATATTAATGGAACCAAGGACAACAAAACACACATGTTACTGGCAGGATTAAGTGAAATAGCTATTGCCTACCATAATAAAAACTAAATGACCCAAATTTTCTTTGGCAAAAATCAAATAATTAAAAAGAAAGTTGCATTCTAAAAAAAAGTTTTCAAAAATGATTAAACAAAACCAACCTGGTAACAGTCTGGTATCATTTTAGAAGAAAATCCTACAGATCATAGGGGAAGGGAGGGAAAAAATGAAACAAGACGAAACCAGAGTGGGAGACAAACCATAAGAGACTCTTAATCTCAGGAAACAAACTGAGGGTTGCTGGAGTGGAGGTGGGTGGGAGGGATGGGGTGGCTGGGTGATGGACATTGGGGAGGGTATGTGCTATGGTGAGCACTGTGAATTGTGTAAGACTGATGAATCACAGACCTGTACCCCTGAAACAAATAATACATAATGTTAATTAAAAAAATTTAAAAAAAGAAGAAAATCCTACAAGCACTCTAAAGCTCCATGAATTATACATATATATTTTAAATCCTTACCATCAACTGGTAGAGTTTTTACTAAATTAAAGTATTCCTTGTCTGTGACCTCAACTTTCATGTCTTTCAGAACATCATATACATCACTGACGTCTATCTGCTCTCCTAGAAAAGACAGAAATTGTGACAAAGAAGAATTTGGGAAGAACACAAAATTAGTAAGTTATTACAGTCAAATGCTGTTAACTAGCAAGATTTTCACTCATGTGTCATTAAGATAATTTCATGGTTAGTTAAAAATCATGTATTCTAGAACAAACAAAAATTAAAATTTGTTATTACCTTGACTAATTATATAAACATGTAAAAAAATAAAACAAATAATAATTTCGGTCTTTGCTACACAAAATAGAAATGTAAGTAGTTTTCCTGATAGTTTGAAATTATAATTATGTTAGGAGCAGTATAATGTTAGGCACATAAATCTAGAAAGGATTTCTAGATTAGAAGCTTATATGAATACAATATACATAAAATGCACATAGTTGATGCTTATTAGAAAGAATGTTTCAAAAAGAGGGCCTCAGGCTTCCCCAATAATTTTTGTTTTGTACTATTTTTATGGTAAATAATCTTTTGATTATTGTAAATAGTTTTATACTTTGTAACTTTAGAAAGGAAAAACAATTTTGGTTTAATTAAGTCTTTTGGTTTAGGGCACCTGGGTGGCTCAGTTGGTTAAGCGACTGCCTTCGGCTCAGGTCATGATCCTGGAGTCCCGGGATCGAGTCCCACATCGGGCTCCCTGCTCAGCAGAGAGTCTGCTTCTCCCTCTGACCCTCTTCCCTCTCGTGCTCTCTATCTCTCATTCTTTCTCTCAAATAAATAAATAGAATCTTTAAAAAAAAAAGTCTTTTGGTTTAAATCAGTGGAAAGTGAATCTCTGAAAGCTTACTGTCTAGAATCCTAAACTTTTAATCAGTAAATTAGATATGTTGCATATTTCAAATGTATATGTCTAGTATGGATATTTCTTTTTATTTATTCTGCTTAGGAGTCACTTGACTGTGTCTCTTAACCACTCTTTCATATTTCTCATTTCTTTGTATTTTTGTGCTATATACCTTGTAATTTGTTAAGCTGCTTAGTTGTTTCTTCAGCTGTTCATAAATTACTGTTAAAATCTTCAAATGTTTTAAATTTTTACTATTTTAATTTCTCAAAAGTCTATTTGGTTCTTTATCAAATCTGCTTACTCTTTACTCAAATGTACTTAAGCCTCTCTTTTCATTATTAAATTATATTAAGCATGCTTATTTAATAATTTTTGGCCTGATAATTCCAAAATCTAAAATCTTCCCTGATCTGATTCTGCTAAATGTTGTTCACGATGGGTATCTTACTTATAGTGCCTCATTTCCTTGTATATTTAATAATTCTAAACTATGAACTGCTCTTTATGTGGAATTCTTTGTTTTGAGAAGAAGGGTATCCTTCAAGACAAGAGTCAGGCTGATTAATTCTAGATTATCAGTGCACGAGGTTAGGCCACTCTTCAGGAGCATTAACACAGTACATGAATAGTGTATACTAAAAGACCCATTGCTTATTATAGCTTATCCCTTAATTCAGTAGCCTTGACTATATCCTTCTGGCTTCAGAGCAATTGCACTTTCTAAATTGCTAGTCAAAGCATCTTCGATCTCATATTAAGATCATATTTAAATCTGATGTTACTATATGCAATTATAATCTCTATTGCTAACTGAAAATATCCAATATTTTTTGACTAGTTGGTTACTAATTATGGAATATTGCTACTCTCTCCCCATATTACTATCCATTGGTATAACACTCTCAATCCAGTGACTCTATTACCTTTACCCTATGAAGAAGTTTTCTACTTCTGTAATTATAATTTACATAATTGTATTTCTGTAGTTTAGTAAGTGTCCATGTCGTAAACAGATCTTTTGGGTATTTCAGTACCACGCTCTGACTTAATATTATTTGTTGATGGGTCTTGTCTTAATAGTGAAAAGGGACCATAGTAGGTTAAAGATGCAATAATTAGTTTAGTTTCTCTTGAAAGATCTAAGTCCTTAACAGATACAAGATTGGTTCAAGTGACTGAGCATTGGCCTTTTCTAGAGATTTCAAATTGGTAAAACTAAATGATAGGCGATATACTTTTATAGTAATTATTACTTGGTGTTTTGATGCTGCTCAAAGAAATTGCTATCTTAAAGGTAGAAAAGCCCACAGTAAAAACAGATGGTATAAAGGCTAGAGAAAGTGCGTTAGTAGATCTTACTAAATAGACTGTACAGAAAAAAGTTAACATAGCAGGCCTCAGGCTGCTATCTTTAGAAGAGCCTGCTTGCTATTAGTACTTGGCTGACATCTGGGAACTTGGATTTCAGAATGTTCCCTCCAATACGAACTGAAAAGTTTAGTTCACTGTGCCTAAACTTGTGCAAACAATGTGATTTATGGTGAATACTTGTTTTTCTTCTGGGAGTCTGGGATACTGACAGTTGATAGGCAGAGGGCACCTATGTGAGTAGCCCCAAATAAAAAACCTTGGGCACTGAGTCTCTAATGGGTTTCTCTGGGCACAAATGTGTAACTACATTTTTGCTGCTGGAAGGAAGGTATGTTATATATGACCCCTCATAAGAAGGAGTGCATAGGAAGCCTGCACATGGATTCTTCTAGAAGCTTCCTATATCTTTTTTTCTTACTGATCCAGATATATCCTTGGTGTTTACTCTTTGTATCATACAGTACTATGGATTTTGACAAATGCAATATGTCATGTATTCACCATTACAGTAACATACAGAGTTTCACTGACCTAAAATTCTGTTGTGGCCCTTATATTCATCTCTCCTCCCTATACCACCCTCCTAAACTCCTGGCAACCACTGATCTTTCCATTTTTTCCATAGATTGGTAGCCCATTTCTTTTTATTATTGAATAATATTTTATTATATGGGTGTATCGCAGTTTGTTTATCCATTCTTCTATTTAAGAACAACTTATTTGCTTGCAAGTTTTGGCAATTATAAATAAAGCTGCTATAAACGTTTGTGTGCAGGTCTTTGTGTTCACATTTTTTCAACTCATTTGGGTAAATACCTAATTTGTGATTATTGGATCTTATGATAAGATTAAGTTTAGCTTTGTAAGAAACTGTCAAACTGTCTTCCAAAGTGACTATACCATTTTGTATTCTTCTTGCCATTCTAATAGGTGTGTAGTGTTCCCTCATTATTCTAATTTGCAATTCCCTAATGATATATGATGTTGAGCATCTTTTCATATCCTTATTTGCCATCTGTAAATCTTCTTTGGAGAGATTAAGATTCAGATCTTCTGCTCACTTTTTAATTAGGTTGTTTCCTTACTATTGAGTTTTAAGAATTCTTTGAATATTTTGGATATAAGTCCCTTATCAGATATGTGTTTGCAAATATTTCCTGCCAGTTTGTGGTTCATCTTTTCATTTTTTTTTTAAATGAAAGTTCTTTTTGAAGGACCTCTTATAGATAAGAAAAACAAGTGTAGAGGGACACCTGGGTGGCTCAGTTGGCTAAGCATCTGCCTTCAGCTCAGGTCATGATCCCAGGGTCCTGGGATGGAGTCCCTCATCGGGGTCCTTGGTCAGTGGGGAGCCTGCTTCTCCCTCTGCCTGCCACTCTGCCTGCTTGTGCTTTCTTCCTCCCTCTCTCTCTCTCTCTGACAAATAAGTAAAATCTTAAAAAAAAAAAAAACCCAAAACAAAAAAAACAAACAAAAAACACGTATAGGATCAGATTCAAAGATTCCATTATAGAAGCACAAAATTTGACCTCAATTTTGTAAAGAAATAATTGGAATAGTTAGGTTATAATATCCATGAGGATAAGATTTGGCAAAGCCAGGATTTCTACCTAGTTGCATCAGATAATATTTCAAATTGACATTTGCCAAAATCTTACATAAAAGAAGCCATCACTATAAGAACAAATTCTCTACATTATTAAACACTGATTAGGATATTTTGTATTATATTAGAGGATATCACCAATTCATGCCTCATCTGAAATCAAAATAAATATGGAAAGTCTGTAACTTTGAGCCCTGGATTAGAACCACATCTTAAGGAACCTTTTGAGCATATCCAAATGGATTTTATATATTTGCTTCTGAATTATGAATATGTACTAATAATATTATGTTTATTTTCTGGATGGGTTGAAACACTCTTTCATCAAAAATCCATAGCACTCATACTGGCCAGCAAACTTTTGGATATCCTGCTACCTACTTAGAGCATTCCATCTTAAATATTCAATTATAGGGCAATATGCTTTATTTTGGTAATTATTCATGATTATACAAGAGGTTTTGCCTATTATTTAGAAACTTCACTGTGTTTTGAACACCAAAACTTCTGGAAAAATGGAAGAGACATTATCAGAATTGCAAAATTATATTAGAAGCTTAAATTGAGGTTCTCCAGAGTATCCAAGAAGCAGGTGGTTCATATAAGTCACCTGCTGACCTAAGATCCAAGATCCTCAGAACAAGTGGAAAACTGCATGAAGTAGAGAGCTTCCATCCAAGACCATGAGAATAAGAAAATACTGATTTGTCAGTGTTTTGTGTATTTTTCACATATTTTTATTCACTATTTTTGTCATATTTTTTTCTTTTTATTATTTAGTATTATACACTTCTGACTTAGCCTATCATGATCTCCCTTACTTCTACCAATAACTTATTGAGGTTTAAGTTTTACTAGAGATAATCACTTTGCTAGAGTTAGGACAATCCTAACTCTGTAACTCAGCCTTTTACTAGCAAACCAATTTAAAGAATCACTGTAGGGCTAATTGAAAATTTATGTGTATGAATTGTGCATGACTTTCCAGCGGTTCAATGGATCTTATCTTCTTAGTCCAAGGGGATAGAAACTTTTCTGGGGAAATAAATAATATCTGGTGGAAGAGATTCCTAAGTATAATGTTTTCTAACCATAGAAATAAAAAAATTTGTGACTGACTTAGCATATAATACAATTCATGCCCTATCATTCGGTATAATAAACCAGTTAAAATTTCCTAGATAAATGATAGAATTGCTTTGAATTTTCTTTTGCCCAACTATAAGGGGATATGTACCATTGTTAATAATGCATATTGTACTTGGATTCACACTACAGATCTAATTTATCTAAGAAAAGAAAAGACAACTTGGGTATGTAAAGTAGACTTAAGGCATAATTATTATTGGGACTAGTTTTCTTTCAGGCCTGAGAAATATTGGACCATGATTCTAGAGTGCTTCCCTTTCCTTCTTATAATACCTTCAGCTACTTTTGTTTGTCTCACAGCTGTTTGAAGTCTGCCTTTCAGAGACTTAAATGCTTCTGTGTAGGCACTGTATGAACAAATAATTAAACAAATGATTCAAAGACAAAACCAGGATGAAATTATCTTGACATTCAGATGTCAGCTCCTCTCAAGGAAAATCTACAATAGTGAAGGTCTGGACAGTTCTTGATGATCTCTCCTGTGCTTTTGGTTGAGTGAGGATCAAAAGGTGGAATTAGGAATAAAAACGTTCCCACATTATTAAGAAAAGGCTGTTGCCATGGCTATAATAGAACATTTTCAAATGAATATAAATTATGAAAAACAAAACAAAATGTGTTTGTACAGTACCATCTTCTATTGCTAGATGAACAAAGACCTAAGGTCACCTGCTATATTATACAGAGTTAATATCAGACTTAAAAATATAACATTGTCCCTTATTTATAATAAAAGGCATGTCTTCATAATGTTAGAGGAAAATACTACATATAATAATATAAGGCTAATTGCCCAAGAAATTATATTTGTGATGACTTATTCAAGTAATTATGTCTATATATAGTATCTCAGTTATAATCTAAATTTTGAAATTTTTTGTCTTATGCCAAGACCTAGTACCTCTGTTGCAAAAGCACAGATTATCAAAAAAATCATAGGTTATCAAAGCAGGCAGAAATGTTTAATCAATGTTAATTAATGAAAATGTTTAATTAATGAAGGGTTAAAATGGTGAAATTAACAAGGGACGAAAGGGATGGTAGAATTATCATTAAAACTGTATAAAGAATTAAGTTATTTTTCACTTACCTAAAGTAGTACTCAATTCTTCTATCAATGTATTTAGTTTGATCTTCCCTTTATCTGTAAGTCAAGACAAAATTTAGACACTGGTAATCCAAACTCAGAAAAAAAGCATAAAGCATAAAATACTTAAATTATGAAGTAGAACCTAGATGAAAGCTATTCACTATATCTTGTCCTTTTTAAATTTATAATTCTTGGATTTTAATGGATAGCTCCATTATCTGCCAGGGGCACTATCATTCTTTGAACCGTAAAGTCTATCTTAGGAAAAATGTTCTCTCAAGTCTTTTGGATTCATTCTATTTCTAACTCCATGTTTCTCTAGGAATGGCTGATAACACATGACTGATATACATTTAAAACCATTGTTTATGGTATTATGTTGTTTTCTATCATTGGAGAAAGACAAAGAATCCTGGGAAAAGGAGCAATGAAGAGCACAGTGTCTGGTAAACTAAAGCTATTAAATTTTGCTTGAGGGGACTGTTGAATCACAGATCTGTACTTCTGAAACAAATAACGCAACATATTTTAAGAAAAAAGAAAAAGAAGAAGATAACAGGAGAGGAAGAAAAGGGGAGTATGTCAGAGGGGGAGACGAACCATGAGAGATGATGGACTCTGAAAAACAAACTGAGGGTTCTAGAGGGGAGGGGGGTAGGGGCATGGGTTAGCCTGGTGATGGGTATTGAGGAGGGCACGTTCTGCATGGAGCACTGGGTGTTATGAACAAACAATGAATCATGGAACACTGCACCAAAAACTAATGATGTAATATATGGTGATTAACATAACAATAAAAAAATTAAAAAAAATTTTGCTTGAGGGGAAAATGCCATGTAGGGAGTTGGAAAGAATGGTTGAAAGAGATTGGTTGGAGCTAACAGTTTAGACTTTGACATTGGACTGCCTGGAGTTGGGAATAGAGCAGTGAAAGAAAAAGATAAAAATCCTGGCTCCACAAAATTTACATTAATTTGTTCTATTTATGGCTGTATTCCTAAGGCCAAAACAGAAACTGCTAGGTGTTAGGTGTTCAATAGGTATTGTTACATGAATGAATAAGTTAATTTGTCATAAAAATGCTTAGCACTGTGTCTAGCATATTGTAAGACTCAATGCATATAAGCTATGAAGGTCATTGAAAGGTTTTAATTGGAAGAATTACAAGGTCAGATTTTCACTCTAGTTAAGTCATCTGGTGAGTGGGTATAGAATGAATTGAAGGCAAAAATGGGACCAGTGGCTGTTATACTAGTCAGGAGCCTTCTGTAGTAGTGTAAGCAAAGGATAATGAGGATTTGAATTAAGAGTAGTATAGCAAAGATAGAGAGTGGGGATATTTTTAAGAGGAAAAAATGAAGGAACATGAGAAGTCAAAGATAATTTGTGGATTATTTCAGGGGTAGTTGTGGGTGGACGATAGTGGCAGAGAAATAAAAAATTAGGACTTAATTTAATAGGGAAAATAGTTTACTTTTTATATGTTGAATTTGGATTTCCACTGGGAAATCTACGTCTCAACAGAGATTTGTTGATATAGGAGATCCTTTAACTGACCTCCATTTAACTACCCTGATGGCCTGAACTATATTCATCCTTCCTACTGTAAAACATTCATACTGATGTTGATGGCATGCTAAACTTTACATCTAGTAAGCTACACTTTTAGTAAGCCAGCACATTTGTGTTCCTATGGGTTGAGTTGTTGAGCTTGTTTCCAGGTTTGTTTATAAAAGAGTTGTACTTATTATTAAATTGATAACTTAATCATTATATAAACTGTTAAACTATAAATGGAAAAGGGAGTTATTACCGTAAAAACAAATTTGAATGTTTTGGAAAGTTTATGTAAAGCTGAATTTGGTATGGATAAATAACTGTAAAAAGATTGCGGAAGGAATTAAAATCTAGATGGATTCTGATGGAAATTTCTGCTCAACTTTTAAAAAAAGCACTTTGCTCCACTTAAGAGAAACTGAAAATGGAAGTATAGATGATAAATGGGTATTTTTGTGCAAGAAAATCTCCAAAGAATATGGCTACATTAAATTAAAATGTAGTCCCACAGATCTGTACCTCTGAAGCAAAAAATACATTATATGTTAAAAAGAAGAAGAAGATAGCAGGAGGGGAAGAATGAAGGGGGGGAAATCAGAAGGGGAGATGAACCATGAGAGACTATGGACTCTGAAAAACAAACTGAGGGTTCTAGAGGGGAGGGGAGTGGGAGGATGGGTTAGCCTGGTGATGGGTATTAAAGAGGGCACGTTCTAAAAGGAGCACTGGGTGTTATATGCAAACAATGAATCGTGGAACACTACATCAAAAACTAATGATGTAAGGGGGGATTAACATAACATAAAAAATTAAAATGTAGTCCCATTTTTTTATGGAAATAAAATATGTATGGTACATATACATCATTTTTATTATTCCTTACTCTAACTGGATTTTTAGAGTGTCTGATCAAATACTAGCCCCCATCATGCTACATAAAAAGGACCTCACTGTCCTAGACTGAAATGCATGAAAAAAGTATAGGTTTGAGATAAAAGATTTGAAATCTTAAATATATATGGTTAAGTGGAATCAGCCAGGAAGAGTGTGGAAAGAACAATAGACTGAAAATAGAACTGTTATATTACTATCATTTAAGCCAGTGATTTTCAAAACTTTTTTATTGTAAGCCACACTAAGAACTCTAAACACACACACACACACACACACACACACACAATTGATCATGAAGTCTGATGACACAATATCTAGCTTTACTGTTTCATTAAAAAATACTCACTTAACCAACTAGTTTGAAGGGAGAAAGAAAAGCCTATAAGAAAATGAGCCTTACAAACAAGAGTGCCCATTCTCACCACTCCTATTCAACATAGTACCAGAAGTCTAAGCCAGAGCAATCAGGCAAGAAAAAAAGGGCATCCAAATAGGAAAGGAAGAAGCATAATTGTCTTTGTTTGCAGATGATATGATCTTATATATAGAAAATCCTAAAGACTCCACCAAAAAACTGTCATCAATGAATTCAGTAAAGTTGCAGTATACAAAATCAACATACAGAAATCAGTTGCATTTCCATATACTTTATATCTGAAAAAGAAATAAAGAAAACAATACCACTAACAACAGCATAAAAAACAACAAAATACTTGGAAATAAATTTAAATAAGAAGGTGAAAGATCTATACAATGAAAACTACAAAACCATGATGAAAGCAATTGAAAAAGACAAAAACAAATGGAAGCATAGCTCACATTCATGGGTCAGAAAAATTAGTATTGTTAAAATGTCTGTACTACCAAAAATCATCTATAGATTCAATCCAGTTCCTATAAAAATTCCAAAGGTATTTTTTCACAGACATAGAAAAAAAATCCTTAAATTTATACGGAACCACAAAAGACCCTGAATAGCCAAAGCAATACTGAGAAAGAACAAAGCTGGAGGCATTACCTACCCTTCTTGATTTCAAACGATACTACAGAGAGATTATTGAAAGATATGAATTTAGTGCCGTGTTACCTGCAGAGTTGGTGTTTCTGGTGATGTTCTCTGGTCCTTTCTAGTCTTTGTTTCTTTTGGTCTTTTTTTTTTTTTTTTTTTTTCACCACCCAAAGAGTCTCCCTTAAAATTGCTTGCAGGGCTGGTTTAGTGGTCACAAACTCCTTTAGTTTTTATTTGTCTGGGAAACTCTCTTTCTCTCTCTTTCTATTCTGAATGACAGTCCTGCTGGATAAAGAATTCTTGGCTGCATATTTTCCCCATTCAGCACGTTGAACATTTCCTTCCACTCCTTTCTAGCCTGCCAGGTTTCAGTGGACAGATTTGCTGCAAACCTGTTCTGTCTTCCTTTGTAGGTTAAAGACATTTTTCCCTTGCTGCTTTCAGGAGTCTTTCCTTATCTGTGTATTTTGAGAATTTGACTATGATATGCCTTGATGATGGCTGGCTTTTGTTGAATTTAATGGGAGTTCTCTGTGCTTCTTGGATTTTGATGTCTGTGTCCTTCCCCAGATTAGGGAACTTTTCAGCGATAATTTGTTCAAATAAACCTTCTGTCCCCTTTTCTCTCTCTTCATCTTCTGGGACTCTTATGATATGAATGTCATTACATTTAATAAGTCACTGAGTTCCTTAAGTCTACCTTTGTGGTCCATTACCTTTTTTTCCCTCTTCTTTTCAGCTTCATTTCCCCCCACAATTTTATCTTCTATATTACTGATTTGCCCCTCTGCTTTGTCCATCCTCATTTTTATGACCTCCACTTGGGATTGCATCTTGGTTATAGCATTTTTAATTTCAGCCTGACTAGATTTTAGTTCTTTTATCTCTGCAGTAAGGGTTTATCTAGTGTCTTCTATGCTTTTTTCAAGCCCAGCTAATATCCTTATAATTGTTGTTTTAAATTCTGGCTCAGACATCTTACTTATATCTATATTGATTAAATCCCTGGTTGTACTACCTCCTGTTCTTTCTTGTGGGGTGAATTTCTCCATCTCATCATTTTGTCCAGAAAAGAAAAGAAGAAAGAAAAAGACAAAATAAAAAGTCCAACAATAACAACAACAGCAACAAAACTAGATCCTGCATGTGTTTTGGTCTGCTTGTTAAAGAATCTTCCAAAGATGGTCACTTTTCTTCTTGTAGACTTGTAGTTTTTGTTCTCTTAGACCTCCGATTGATTTCTTGGATGTTCGGAATGATCTGATAACTATCTAGCTGTATTTGAGGGATGAGACATGCTTAGGGTCTCCCTAATCCTCTACCATCTTAACTCCTCCCCCTCAAACTATACTACAAAGCTAATCTAATAGTATGGCACAGCATAAAAATAGATACATGGACCAACAGAACAGAATCAAGAGCCCAGAAATAAAACCTCACATATACAGTCAACTATCAACAAGGCAGCCAAGAATACTCAATAGGGAAAGGACAGTCTCTTCAATAAATGGTGTTGGGAAAACTGGATAACCATAGGCAAAATAATTAAATTGTACCACTATCTTATACCACTCAAAAACATGAACTTGAAATGAATTGAAGACTTAAATGTAGGACCCAAAACAATAAAACTTCCAGAAGAAAACATAGCTTTTTTTTTTTAAAGATTTTATTTATTTATTTGACAGAGAGAGACACAGCAAAAGAGGGAACACAAGCCGGGGGAGCAGGAGAGGGAGAAGCAGGCTTCCCACAGAACAGGGAGCCCAATATGGGGCTCGATCCCAGTACCCTGGGATCATGACCTGAGCCAAAGGCAGACGCTTAATGACTGAGCCACCCAGGCGTCCTGAAAACATAGCTTCTTGACATGAGTCTTGGCAATTATTTTTTTAGTTATGACACCAAAAGCACAAGCAACAAAAGAAAAAATTAATAAGTGGGACTACACCAAACTAAAAGGCTTCTGCAAAGCAGTAGAAACAATCAACAAAATGAAAGGGCAACTTACAGAATGGAAGAAAATATTTGCAAACCATATATCTGATAAGGGATTAATATTCAAAATATATAAGGACCTCATACACTCAATAGCAAAACCCCCAAAATCCAACTAAAACATGGGCAGAGGAACTGAATAGTCATCTTTCCAAAGAACATATACAACTGGCCAGCAGGTACATGAAAATGTGTTCAATATCACTCATCATCAGGGAAATGCAAATTGAAACCACAATGAGATATCACTTCACACTTGTTAGAATAGCTATTATCAAAAAGAAATAACAAATGCTGGTGGGGATGTGGAGAAGAGGAAACCTTTGCTCACTGTTGGTGGGAATATAAATTGGTACAGTCATTGTAGAAAACAGAATAGAGGTTCCTTTAGAAATTAAAAATAGAACTACCATATGATCCATTAATCCCACAGCATAGCATATAATTCAAAATCCCACTTTGAAAAAGGATTTCAGAAAGATATCTGCACTCCCATGTTCATTGGAACATTAATCACAATAGCCAAGATATGTGTCTGTCAGTGCATGAATAGGTAAAGAAGACGTGGTATATTATATACAATAGAAAATTAGCCCCGAGAAAGAAGGAAATCTTGCCATTTGTGACAACATGGATAAACTTTGAAGGCATTATGCTAAGTGAAATAAGTTGGACAGAGAAAGACTAATACTGTATGATATCACTTATATGTGGCATCTAAAAATGCTGAACTCAGGGTGTGTGGGTAGCACTGTTGGTTGAGCATCCGACTTTTGATTTTGGCTCAGGTCATGATCTTAGGGTCGTGGGATCGAGCTCAGTGTGGAGTCTGCTTAAGACTCTCTCTCCTTCCCTTTCTGCCCTTCCCTGCTCTCAAATAAATAAAACTTTAAAAAAGAACAAAAACAAAAATGTTGAGCTCATAGAAACAGAGTTAGAATTGTCATTATCAGGGGCTGAGGGAGGAGGTGGGGAAATGGAGAGATCTTAGGTAAAGGGTATAAACTCTGATTTCTAATGTGAATAAATTCTGAGAATATAATACAGAATGGTGATTATAGTAACAACACTGTATTATATACTTGAAAGTTCCTAAGAGTAAATCTTAAATGTTTTCACTATAAAAAAAAAAGATAATTATGTGATGTCACAGAGGTGTTAGCTATGGTGGTAATCATTTTGCAATATACAAGTTTATCAAATCAACAGCTGAACGCCTTCAATTTACACAATGTTATATGTCAATCATATCTCAGTAAAGATGAAAACAATAAGTACCCCTTAAAAAGTACAGGGGTGATTATGTGCTTACCAGCATCTGGCAGTCTTTCTATCAGATCCATGAATTCTTTTTCTTTGATGCTGATTCCCATGTTTTCTAAAAGAGTGTCCAGCTTGTTGACATCAACACTGCCTTCTAAGTAAGGAACAGGAAAGGAATACAGTAAAATTGAATGTTTCTAAAGCTGGACCATGAATTCACTGTGCTGTTATTATTCCTCTTTATCAAGCATGTATTTTATTACAATAAAAAAACTCACATATTTCTTAGTATTAAGATTTTCAAGATGAATACCAAAAACCCAGTTTTGTTCAGTTAATAAGAGAATAAAAATTCCTCTCAATTTTATGTTAGGATTTTGAAAAGCGAGAGCTAGAGATGACTGACATAATATTCTATAAAACAGGAGTTGTTTTTATTGTCTGTACTTTCAAATTATTTGCCTCTGTTTTTGACTGAAACCTTTATCTGACAGTGTTCATTCTTTACCTTTTGCTTTGTGCTTTTTATTTTGTTTCTTTGGGGCTGAGTTAGGAAAATCCAAGAAAGTTTAACACTTTCTGCCAAATTTTAGTACAGGAAACTACTTGGTTTACTTGGTAAATTGCAGATCTACTTAAGAAAGCATAAATAAATACAATTACATAGGAAAGGATGATTCATATTTTAACAACACAAATAAAGGTTTCGGATTCAGTCTTTTCACTGTGCTTCTTACTCACGTTTGAGAGACTTTATGCCCTTCATCAACCTTTTTTGATACACTTTTCCATCAGCTATAAAAAATAGATATTTAAAATGGAGTCAGAAAGGTAGTACACATCTTTTAATTTCAGAAAGAAAGAATTTAGAAATCTTTGCATCAGGAACATTTCTTTTTTTAATTAATTACTTTACTTTTTTATTATGTTAATCACCATACATTACATCATTAGTTTTTGATGTAGTGTTCCATGATTCATTGTTTGCATATAACACCCAGTGCTCCATGCAGAATGTGCCCTCTTTAATACCCATCACCAGGCTAACCCATCCCCCCACCCTCCTCCCCTCTAGAACCCTCAGTTTGTTTTTCAGAGTCCATCGTCTCTCACGGTTCGTCTCCCCCTCCGACTTACTCCCCTTCATTCTTCCCCTCCGCAACAGGAACATTTTGAATGCAAATAGATAAATATATGAAATTGTTCACTCTCAGTGGTAAAGGAGTGAATTGCAAATCGTAATCATGAGATGCTCTTTTTTTTTCTGTATTGAGAATGTAGAGAAAATAACATCCTCAAATACTGTTTGTGGGAGTTCAAATTATAATATTCTGGAAGAAAATGTGAGAAAACAAACAAAATATCTTCCATTTTACAACTCTACTTGAAGGAATTTAATCTCAAAAAATTTTAGAATATTTGCAAAGATTTATCCACAAGGTTGCCAAATAAAAAAGGATATATATTCATACATGGAAAACTAGAAAAATATACATCAAAATTCTCATAGTAGTTATTGCTTTAAGTTGGGAATAGAGATAGTTTTATTTTCACTTATTTGCATTATCAAGGTTTCTATGATAAATACGCATGTTAACATTGTGAAGAGATAAGAAGTATAAGTAAATTAATATACACATAAATATTATCTACCAATCTATCATCTGCTGAGCACTAGAAGGAAGTGTACCAAAATACTAATAATGGCTATCTTTGGGTTATGGGATTAAAAAGAATTTTTAATAATTTTTTTGGTTTTATTTAAAACCAGGGCATTATGCTAAGTGAAATATGTTGGAGAGAGGAAGACTAATACTGTATGATATCACTTATATATGGATTCTAAAAATGCTGAACTCAGGGTGTGTGGGTAGCACTGTTGGTTGAGCATCCGACTGAGCCACCCAGGCACCCCAAAAACATAGCTTCTTGACATGAGTCTTGGCAATTATTTTTTTACATAGGGTTGTTTTATGTAAGATTGTAATTTTTCATTTATTTTTGATGTTTGTATCTTTTTTTAATGTTCAGTTAGCCAGCATATAGTACATCATTAGTTATTTATGTAGTGTTCAATGATTCATTAGATGCGTATTTTTTTAATCCTTTAGAATCTTAGATTTTTTTTTATTATGTTATGTTAATCACCATACATTACATCATTAGTTTGTTTTTTTTTTTGATGTAGTGTTCCATGATTCATTGTTTGTGCATAACACCCAGTGCTCCACGCAGAATGTGCCCTCTTTAATACCCATCACCAGGCTAACCCATCCCCCCACCCCCCTCCCCTCTAGAACCCTCAGTTTGTTTTTCAGAGTCCATAGTCTCTCATGGTTCGTCTCCCCCTCCGATTTTACTCCTTTTATTCTTCCCTTCCTGCTATCTTCTTCTTCTTCTTTTTTTTTTTAACATATAATGTATTATTATTTGTTTCAGAGGTACAGGTCTATGATTCAACAGTCTTACACAATTCACAGCACTCACCATTAGATGGGTACTAAGGAGGGCACTTGTAATGAGCACTGGGTGTTAAAATGCAACTATTTTGTAATTTTTCACATGTGGAAGTAGTTCCACAGAACTAGGCTTATAGCACCCATGAGACTTACCATTAAGTGGCAGTGTCTTCACTAAATTCAAACGTTCATTAGGTGTGAGCTCAATCCCCAAGTTTTCCAAAATACTTTCAAGTTTATTAGCATCAACTTTGCCTCCTTTGAAAGAAAAATGAATTATTGACACATGGCAATTTTAGGACATTATAATGATCCAAAATAATGAAAAATCTGGTTTAAAGAATGCCATCCTAACTTTCATATTCTCACATATTCCAATAGTGTTTAAGGATAATGAGGCAGAACCTATTCCTTGATTCTTCATAAAGAGTGGTCTCCTGACGGATTACAGGCAAGATGGCAGAGGAGTAGGAGACCTGGATTTCGTCTGGTCTCAGGAATTCAGCTGAATAGGGTGAACACCTACAAACTCAATAGGAGATCGAAGAAGAGAGTAGCAACAACTCTCTGAACAGAGAAGCGACCACTTTCTGGGAGGTAGGATGTGCAGAGAAGTGAATCCGAGGCTGTATTTGGGAGGATAGACTGCGGGGGAGGGGGCCACCCTCGGCTGCTTCTGGCAAGTGCTAGAGCTGCCGAGCACAAAATCGGAACTTTTAAGAAGTCAGCTCCGCTGAGGGACGTCGCTCCAGTGGCTAAGCGGGGGGTGGAACCCTCGCGGGACAGTGTGGTCTCAGGACCCTCGGGGTCACAGAAAGACCGGGGGTGCCTGAGTGTGGCAGAGCTCCCAGGTATCGGAGCGGGGAAGCTGGCTGCAGAGACGGAGCCGAGGCGTGGGCTCTCAGCTCGGGGTTGCCATAAACTGTGATCTGTGGCCCAGTCGGGCCACTGCTCCTCCAGCAGGGACCCAACAAGCGGCAGATCCAGGGAGACTCCCCTTCCTCCCCTGGGAGGAGTGGTGCGGGAGCGCACTGTAGGGATCTGCTGGGTTTGGAGACTCCACACGGGGTCGGGTGCCAGAGATAGAAACGCTCGGTCACAGGCCGGGTGAGCACGGAGTGCGGCCGGAGACCGGGGAGACGGGAGTGACTGCTTTTCTCTGGGGGCGCACTGAGGAGTGGGGCCCCAAGTTCTCAGCTCCTCTGAGTGGAGATTGGGAGGCCACCATTTTCACCCTGGTCCTCCAAAGCTGTACCAGAGCTTGCAGGGAAAAAAAGCTCCTGAGAGCCAACCCGAGCAGCTTACTTAGCTGGGACCGACAAGGGTGGGGCAATTCCGCCTCCGGCAAAGACTTTTGGGAACCACGGCAACAGGCCCCTCCCCCAGAAGATCAGCACGAACAGCCAGCAAGCCAAGACCAAGTTTACCGATCAAGGAGAACCAGAGAACTCCAGTGCTAGGGGAATACTGCACATAGAATTCATGGCTTTTTTACCATAATTCATTAGTTTTTCAAAGTTAATTTTTTTAACTGTTTTTTTTTCTTTTTTTGAATTTTTCTTTTTCCCTTTTTCAACCAACATCTTATCAATCCCTTTTTTAAAAAAACATTTTTTATTTTTCATTTTTAGAGTCATATTTTATCCCTTCATAGTAGTTACCCTTATTTTTGGCATATATATATGTTGTTCTCTCTTTAAAATTTTGAGATACAGTTTCTTCTAACAGATGAAAATATACCCTAAATCACTAGTGTATGGCTTTGTTCTAGTCTCCTGCCTGATCACATTCTCTCCCTTTTTTTTTTTAAATCTTCTTCTTTCTTTTTTCAAACAACTTCTTATCTTATCAATTCCTTATAAAATCTTTTATAATTTTCATCTTTACAGTCATCTGCCATCCCTTCATTGTATCAACCCTTATTTTGTACATATATAAGTCTTTCTTCCTTTAAAATTTTAGGAGGCACTTTTTTCTAACAGACCAAAATACGCCCAAAATCTAGTGTGTGGCACTGATCTATACACTAGCCTGATCATATTTGATCATATTCTGTTTTTTTTTTGTATTGTTCTGTTTTTGTTTTTTTTCTCTTTCTTTTCTCTTTCTTTTTTCTTTCTTTCCCTTTCTTTTCCCCTGGTTTCAGGTCTTTTCTGATTTGTATAGAGTATATTTGCTGGGGACGTTGTTAACCTGTTAGCATTTTGTTCTCTCATTCATCTATTCTCCTCTGGACAAAATGACAAGACGAAAAAAATCACATCAGCAAAAAGAACAAGAGATAGTACCGTCAGCCAGGGACCTACTCAATACGGACCTTAGTACTATGTCAGACCTAGAGTTCAGAATCATGACTTTAAAGATACTAGCTGGGCTTGAAAAAAGTGTGGAAGTTATTAGAGAAACCTTTCTGGAGAAATAAAAGAACTAAAATCTAACCAAGTCGAAATCAAAAAGGCTATTAATGAGGTGCAATCAAAAATGGGGGCACTAACTACTAGGAAAAATGAGGCAGAAGAGAGAATCAGCGATATAGAAGACCAAATGATGGAAAGTAAAGAGGCTGAGAAAAAGAGAGAGAAACAACCACAGGATCACGAGAGCAGAATTCGAGAGATAAGCAATACGATAAGACGAAACAACATTAGAATAATTGGGATCCCAGAAGAAGAAGAAAGAGAGAGGGGGGCAGAAGGTATATTGGAGCAAATAATAGCAGAGAACTTCCCTAATGTGGGGAAGGAAACAGGCATCAAAATCCAGGAGGCACAGAGAAACCCTCTCAAAATCAATAAAAATAGGTCAACACCCCGACATCTAATGTAAAACTTACGAGTCTCAGAGACAAAGAGAAAATCCTGAAAGCAGCTCGGGAGAAGAGATATGTAACCTACAATGGTAGAAATATTAGATTGGCAACAGACCTATCCACAGAGACCTGGCAGGCCAGAAAGGACTGGCATGATATCTTCAGAGCACTAAACGAGAAATATATGCAGCCAAGAATACTATATCCAGCTAGGCTGTCATTGAAAATAGAAGGAGAGATAAAAAGGTTCCAGGACAAACAAAAACTACAGGAATTTGCAAACACGAAACCAGCCCTCCAAGAAATGTTGAAAGGGGTCCTCTAAGCAAAGAGAGAGCCTAAAAGCAGCATAGATCAGAAAGGAACAGAGACAATATACAGTCACAGTCACCTTACAGACAATACAATGGCACTAAATTCATACCTTTCAATACTTACCCTGAATGTAAATGAGCTAAATGCCCCAATCAAAAGACACAGGCTATCAGATTGGATTAAAAAACAAGACCCATCAATATGCTGTCTGCAAGAGACTCATTTTAGACCCAAAGACACCCCCAGATTGAAAGTGAGGGGGTGGAAAACCATTTACCATGCTAATGGACACCAAAAGAGAACTGGGTTGGCAATCCTTATATCAGACAAATTAGATTTTAAAACAAAGACTGTAATAAGAGATGAGGAAGGACACTATATCCTACTTAAAGGGTCTATCCACCAAGAAGCTCTAACAATTGTAAATATCTATGCCAACATGGGAGCAGCCAATTATATAAGGCAATTAATAACAAAAGCAAAGAAACACATTGACAACAATACAATAATAGTGGGGGACTTTAACACCCCCCTGACTGAAATGGACAGATCATCTAAGCAAAAGATCAACAAGGAAATAAAGACTTTAAATGACACACTGGACCAAATGGACTTCACAGACATATTCAGAACATTCCATCCCAAAGCAACGGAATTCACATTCTTCTCTAGTGCCCATGGAACATTCTCCAGAATAGATCACATCCTAGGTCACAAATCAGGTCTCAACCGGTACCAAAAGATTGGGATTATTCCCTGCATATTTTCAGACAACAATGCTTTGAAACTAGAACTCAATCACAAGAGGAAAGTCGGAAAGAACTCAAATACATGGAGGCTAACAAGCATCCTACTAAAGAATGAATGGGTCAACCAAGAAATTAAAGAAGAATTAAAAAAATTCATGGAAACCAATGAAAATGAAAACACACCTGTTCAAAATCTTGGGATGCAGCAAAGGCAGTCCTGAAAGGAAAGTATATAGCAATACAAGCCTTTCTCAAGAAACAAGAAAGTTCTCAAATACACAACCTAACCCTATACCTAAAGGAGCTGGAGAAAGAACAGCAAATAAAGCCTAAACCCAGCAGGAGAGAGAAATAATAAAGATCAGAGCAGAAATCAATGAAATAGAAACCAAAAGAACAGTAGAACAGATCAACGAAACTAGGAGCTGGTTCTTTGAAAGAATTAACAAGATTGATAAACCCCTGGCCAGACTTATCAAAAAGAAAAGAGAAATGACCCAAATCAACAAAATCATGAAGAGGAGAGATCAGAACCAACACCAAACACATACAAACAATTATAAGAAGATATTATGAGCAACTCTATGCCAGCAAATTAGATAACCTGGAAGAAATGGATGCATTCCTAGAGATGTATCAACTACCAAAATTGAACCAGGAAGAAATAGAAAACCTGAACAGACCTATAACCACTAAGGAAATTGAAGCAGTCATCAAAAATCTCCCAACAAAAAAAAGCCCAGGGCCAGATGGCTTCCCAGGGGAATTCTATCAGACATTTAAAGAATTAATACCTATTCTCCTGAAACTGTTCCAAAAAATAGAAATGGAAGAAAACTTCCAAACTCATTTTATGAGGCCCCCATTACCTTGATCACAAAACCAGACAAAGACCCGATCAAAAAAGAAAATTACAGAGCAATATCCTTGATGAACATGGATGCAAAAATTCTCACCAAAATACTAGCCAATAGGATCCAACAGTACATTAAAAGGATTATTCACCATGACCAAGTGGGATTTATCCCTGGGCTGCAAGGCTGGTTCAACATCCACAAATCAATCAACGTGATACAATACATTAACAAAAGAAAGAACAAGAATCATATGATCCTCTCAATAGATGCAGAAAAAGCATTTGACAAAGTACAGATTCCTTTCTTGATCAAAACTCTTCAGAGTATAGGGATAGAGGGTACATACCTCAATATCATAAAAGCCATCTACGAAAAACCTACAGCGAATATCATTCTCAATGGGGAAAAGCTGAGAGCTTTTCCCCTAAGGTCAGGAATGCGGCAGGGATGTCCACTCTCACCACTGCTATTCAACATAGTATTAGAAGTCCTAGCCACAGCAATTAGACAACAAAAAGAAATCAAAGGCATCCAAATCGGCCAAGAGGAAGTCAAATTCTCACTCTTTGCAGATGATATGATACTGTATGTGGAAAACCCAAAAGACTCCACCCCAAAACTGCTAGAACTCATACAGGAATTCAGTCAAGTAGCAGGCTATAAAATCAATGCACAGAAATCAGTGGCATTCCTATAGACCAACAACAAGACAGAAGAGAGACAAATCAAGGAGTCGATCCCATTCACAATTGCACCCAAAACCATAAGATACCTAGGAATAAATTTAACCAAAGAGGCAAAGGATCTGTACTCAGAAAACTATAAGATACTCATGAAAGAAATTGAAGAAGACACAAAGAAATGGAAAAACGTTCCATGCTCATGGATTGGAAGAACAAACATTGTGAAGATGTCAATGCTACCTAGAGCAATCTACACATTCAATGCAATCCCCATCAAAATACCATCTACTGTTTTCAAAGAAATGGAACAAATAATCCTAAAATTTGTATGGAACCAGAAGAGACCCCGAATAGCCAGAGGAATGTTGAAAAAGAAAAGCAAAGCTGGCGGCATCACAATTCCGGACTTCCAGCTCTATTACAAAGCTGTCATCATCGAGACAGTATGGTACTGGCACAAAAACAGACACATAGATCAATGGAACAGAATCGAGAGCCCAGAAATGGACCCTCAACTCTATGGTCAACTTATCTTTGACAAAGCAGGAAAGAATGTCCAATGGCAAAAAGACAGTCTCTTCAACAAATGGTGTTGGGAAAATTGGACAGCCACATGCAGAGGAATGAAACTGGACCATTTCCTTATACCACACACAAAAATAGACTCCAAATGGTTGAAAGACCTAAATGTGAGACAGGAATCCCTCAAAATTCTAAAGGAGAACACAGGTAGCAACCTCTTCGACCTCAGCTGCAGCAACTTCTTCCGAGAAACATCGCCAAAGGCAAGGGAAGCAAGGGCAAAAATGAACTATTGGGATTTCATCAAGATCAAAAGCTTTTGCACAGCAAAAGAAACAGTCCACAAAACCAAAAGACAACTGACAGAATGGGAGAAGATATTTGCAAATGACATATCAGATAAAGGGCTAGTATCCAAAATCTATAAAGAACTTATCAAACTCAACACCCAAAGAACAAATAATCCAATCAAGAAATGGGCAGAAGACATGAACAGACGTTTTTCCAAAGAAGACATCCAAATGGCCAACAGACACATGAAAAAGTGCTCAACATTGCTCGGCATCAGGGAAATCCAAATCAAAACCTCAATGAGATACCACCTCACACCAGTCAGAATGGCTAAAATTAACAAGGCAGGAAACGACAGATGTTGGCGGGGATGCGGAGAAAGGGGAACCCTCCTACACTGTTGGTGGGAATGCAAGCTGGTGCAACCACTCTGGAAAACAGTATGGAGGTTCCTCAAACAGTTGAAAATAGAGCTACCATACAATCTAGCAATTGCACTACTGGGTATTTACCCCAAAGATACAAATGTAGGGATCCGAAGGGGTACGTGCACCCCGATGTTTATAGCAGCAATGTCCACAATAGCCAAATTGTGGAAAGAGCCAAGATGTCCATCGACAGATGAATGGATAAAGAAGAAGTGGTATATATACAGAATGGAATATTATGCAGCCATCAAAAGGAATGAGATCTTGCCATTTGCAACCACATGGATGGAACTGGAGGGTGTTATGCTGAGTGAAATAAGTCAATCAGAGAAAGACATGTATCATATGACCTCACTGATATGAGGAATTCTTAATCTCAGGAAACAAATTCAGTGTTGCTGGAGTGGTGGGGGGTGGGAGGGATGGGGTGGCTGGGTGATAGACATTGTAGACATTGGGGAAGGTATGTGCTATGGTGAGCCCTGTGAATTGTGCAAGACTGTTGAATCACAGATCTGTACTTCTGAAACAAATAATGCAACATATGTTAAGAAAAAAGAAAAAGAAGAACATAGCAGGAGGGGTAGAATGAAGGGGAGTATGTCGGATGGGGAGAAGAACTATGAGAGACGATGGACTCTGAAAAACAAACTGAGGGTTCTAGAGGGGAGGAGGGTGGGGGGATTGGTTAGCCTGGTGATGGGTATTAAAGAGGGCACATTCTGTGTGGAGCACTGGGTGTTATGCACAAACAATGAATCATGGAACACTACATCAAGAACTAATGATGTAATCTATGGTGATTAACATAATAATAAAAAAATAAAAAAAAAACACGAGTGGTCTCCTAAGACTAATGGTAAGATATCATAGAAGAAAATCAGGTTATATATAATTGGCCAGCAATTTAGGATATCTAGTCTTTTTTCCTTTTTAATACTGAATCATGTGATTATTATTTAAAGCAATCCTATCAACCTAATTTTCTAAAAATATTCCTTTTCCTATATTCTGTGCCTACCTACATTTGGTTATTTAAGCCAGCAGTTATTAATTCAAGCTTGTAGGAGCCTGCGGGTAAAAGAAATTAGTGAAACCAGCTGTGGTGAACTAGACAGCACATGCCTTGTCCAAAGAGAAAATACACCAGTTACTGTCGTGAGGGAATATATGGCCAGTGTTGCCAGATTTTACAAAACTTGATTGCAGGTTGGACTCAATTCATGGGTGGCCAATTTGTTAAATCTCTGATTTAAACACTGGTTAAGATCAGTATAACACTGGGAGAAACTACAGAAAATATAATTTATTACTTAAGCATCACCACTTATTTACTTAATTTTTTGAAGATTTTATTTATTTACTTGAGAGAGAGAGTGTGTGTGAGAGAGAGAGGGAGCACAAGTGGGGAGGAGGGGCAGAGGGAGAGGGAGAAGCAGACTCCCTGCCAAGCAGGGAGCCCAATGTGGTGCTCCATCCCAGGACCCTCAGATCATGACCTGAGCTAAAGGCAGATGCTCAACTGACCGGGCCACCCAGGCACCCTTCACCACTGATTTTTATAGCCAAATCCTAGATAATTCAAAATCAAAGGTAGAAGTAAAGTTGAATATAAATATTTCATTAAAATATGTAAAATATCAACATTAATAAATTTATGATATATCAGGAAAACACTATGCAAGATTTAACATAGGGTTAGAATTTAATTCAAAATGTCTTAGTAATGTCTTACTCACCCGAAAAACATTTTACTTCATTCATCAGCTTTTCTAGATCAACTTTACCTTTAACTGTAAGACAAGGAATAAATTGGATAGAAACATGACAGTGAGACCAAGAAAGTATGTTGCGTTGAGCAGAAAAACTTAGTAGTATTTATTTGCTCTAGAAAATTTAACCTTTTGCTGGTACATACTTTCAGTTATAAAGTAAGTCATGGGGATGTAATATACAATATGATGACTATAGTTAATATTAATAATATTTGAAAGTTGCTAAAGAGAGTAGATCTTAAAAGTTCTCATCACAACAGTGTAACTGTGTATAGTGATGGGTGTTAACTGTGGTGATCATTTTGAGAGATATATATATACACATACATATATATATTGCAGTATATATAAATATTGAATCATTTATGTTATATACCCGAACTAATATAATGTTACATGTCAATTATAACCTCAATATAAAAAATTATACCTCAATATAAAAAGTAGATGCTGGTTTCATACTACACACACACACACACACACACACACACACACACACACACACACACACACGAAAACAACCTTTTGTTACATCCTTCATAAGAAGGTAGAAGGATGACAGCTTGAATGATAATAAGCATAATTATTTCCTGAATACAATTAATATTCCAGCATTTCCAATGTATTGTGCTCAGGGAAGAAAAATGGCTAATTCTTATCATTTACTTTCTGAAAACAGAAGTGCTTTTTCTCCCCCAGCAAAATAATACTCCATGTTGATGAGAAAAATCTAGCTACAACCTAGGAAACATGGTATAAAATGTAGTTAATCATAAATTCAACACACTTGTTTTTGAGTACCAGCAGAATGGCCAGAAAAGTGTATCAATTACCAATAATGTTGCTAATTCTGTGGTGAGAATTTCCTTATTCTTTGTCTATTAAAGTATTCCTAGCCACTAATAACTTCGATACCAACTACAGGTCAGGGCAAAATGGAAAATGTGTGTTGGTTTACCTGGACTATTTTAGTTAACCAAGCCTATCATGAAAAAGAGATGGGATCCTTGGAGGGGATTAGAATTTTTATTTTTTATTATTTTTTATTTTTTTTATTATTTATTTATTTTTTTAAAAGATTTTTTATTTATTCATTTGTCAGAGAGAGAGAGAGAGAGCACAAGCAGAGGGAGAAGCAGACTCCCTGCTGAGCAAGGAGCCTGAAGCGGGACTCGATCCCAGGACCCCGGGATCATGACCTGAGCTGAAGGCAGATGCTTAACCGACTGAGCCACCCAGGCATCCCGGGGATTAGAATTTTTAGGCCTGTCTTTGTACATGGGTTGCTATGGTTGTCTGTTCATCCTCTTCTTTGTCCATCTGGTTTATTACTGGGAAAATTCTTTTTTTTTTTTTTGTAGTTTCCATTTTTTTTATTATGTTCAGTTGGCCAACATATAGTTTTTGACGTAGTGTTCAGTGATTCATTAGTTGCATATAACACCCTGTGCTCATCACCACACATGCCCTCCTTAATACCCATCACCTGGTTACCCCATCCCCCCACCCCCTCCCTCTGTAACCCTCAGTTTGGTTCCCAGATTCCAAAGTCTCTCATGGTTTGTCTCCTTCTCTGATTTCTTCCCATTCAGTTTTCCCTCCCTTCCCCTGTAGTCCTCCTCACTATTCCTTATGTTCCACATATGAGTGAAACCATATGTATGGTAATTGTCTTTCTCTGCTTGACTTATTTCACTTAGTATAATCCCCTCCAGCTCCATGTTGATGCAAATGGTGGGTATTCATCCTTTCTGATGGCTGAGTAATATTCCATTGTATATATGAATCACATCATTCTGACCCAAGATGAAAGGGCTCTCTGCCATAGGCCATCTAACTGGGGTGAGTTCTCTTTCATTAAAATATTCCAAGTTCATCTCAGCTGAGGAGGAATCTATTAGTAGGAATTAAGACATCTGTGTGACAAGGGAAATTTGTTTAAACCAAAGTTGATCATTTTCCTTTACTTATAATGTTATTCTTACTCTTTTGCATTTACTTTAATAAACATTTAGAAGAGCTTTTGTTAACATGGAGACTGGAGTATGGCTCCAGTCCCTTTTACTGCCATCTCAAAGCTGTTTCCCTTTTGAAATTCAAATGTTGACGGTTTTTCTAGGCTGCTGGGGCTATGTCAACACTCGGGCTCTGGTTGTGTCCTGGAGCCCAAGAATGGGCATGGGGTTCTTTCCGCCCTTAACGAGGGAAGCACCAGAGAGGTGTCAGAGCACAGGAACAGAACTGGAAAGCAGTAGATCCTGGGAAATGCTTGGCATTTAGAATCCTGAAGACCCTGATGAAGCTCAATCAAGGCCAGTATGAGGACATTCCAATTCCTCTGACTCCTAAAAGACCAAGAAGGAATAAAACAGGTGGGCAGAGGGCGCCTGGGTGCCTCAGTCATTGAGCATCTGCCTTCGGCTCAGGTCATGATCCCAGGGTCCTGGGATCGAGTCCCGCATCGGGCTCCCTGCTCAGCAGGAGGCCTGCCTCTCCCTCTCCCACTCCCCCTGCTTGTGTTCCTGCTCTCGCTGTCTCTCTCTCTGTCAAATAAATAAATAAAATCTTAAAAAAACAAAACAAAAACAGGTGGGCAGAAACATTTATTTTCCTGAGGTGGTTAAAATACAGAGATGCCAGAACAGATGCTACCTTCTTTTCTGTAAGCTTGAAAACAATCTGTTATGTTATGGAATATGTAATATTAAGTGCTAAATAAAGAATCTTGAAATAGAAGGGAAATTATGTAAAAGAAATTTTAGGAGTTGTTTGTGAGAATTGAAAAAGTATAGTTGAGGAAGTAAAGACATTCCAAAGATCTCATGGTGGGGAGTAGGGGAAACGGTGGGAGGAATAAGAGCGTTCTAAAAGTTTCTGCTTATTGAGATTGTGGGGGTGGGGAGTGGGAGGAAGGGATAAAGCTGAAATGAAATATCTGATGGGTAGAAGTATCTTGATGGAGAATAAAGCAGTATTTTGTTACCAGTAATAATTAAGTTATAGGTAAGTATGACAGTGAATGAGAAGAAAAGAAATGCAAGAATTAATGAAATGTGACCCTCCTCTGGAACTTCAAAGTTAATTAGGAAGAAAACAAATATAATGAATGGCAACTTAAACCAGTAATAATAAGCACAAGAAAAAAAGAGAAAACAATAGTAGAAAATGAATAATAAATATAAAGTGAGATAAAATAAATGCATATATCCAGTATTACACCAAATCTGAACAAACTGAAATTTCTCATTAAAAGAAGATTATCAGATGGGTTCCTTAAAAACCCAGCCATATGATGATTTCACAAAATACGTTTCAACTAAATGATAAAGAAGATTGAAAATACAGGAGTGGGCAAAGATATATGAGGCATATACAAGCAAAAAGAAACCGGTACTGGCAATTGTTAATATCAAAGTAAAACTTAAGAGTCAAATCAACAAAGAGATGTAGATAAAGAGGGACATCAAAAGGTATAGTTTATGAATATTATAACAGTCATAAACCTATAAAACAAAACTATTAGTAATTTAAGAAATTTTTTTAAGATTTATTTATTTATTTGAGAGAGTTGGGGGGAGGGGCAGAGGGAGAGAGAATCTCAAGCAGACTCCCTGCTGAGCATGGAGCCTGAGGTGGGGCTTGATCCCAGGAACCTGAGCTGAAATCAAAAGTCAGACACCCAACTGACTGGACCACCCAGGTGCCCCAAGAAGAATCTTATAAAAATTCAATTAAAGTCGGAGATCTTAACCCTCTTAATAGAAGATTTATTTTGGAGACAAAATAGAGGTAAAGACACAAAGGAATTGAATAATACTACTGATAAACTTGATTTCATAATATATATATATATATATATATGTCTATGTGCCCTCTCTAGAGACTATAAATTATTTTTATATGCCTACAGATTTACAAAAATTGGTAAAGTACATGGCCATAATGAAAATTTTAACAAAATAGAGATTCTTTTTAACATCTCAGTGGCCACATTATCTGATAGAATTCCAAAGTTTATATACAATAAAAACTTAAAAGACTTAAAAAGAAAGTAAGAGATATATTTATAGATACTAGATAATCTTTGTATCAATTATAAGTTGGTAGAAAGTAATGATCAGGAAAACTCTTCATATCGAAACCAAAAGGATATAGTGAAGCTGCACTCAGAAGAAAATGTATGGCCTTAAACTCCTTCATTTAATAATGAGGCAGAAAGACAAAAAGAAACTAAGTACTCCTAGCAGGAGGGTATGAAAGAGAAACAACCATTCTCCAAGTGGTTGGACAAACAATCAGATAAAAAGTGGGCAATTTGAACAGATACTTTATTAAAGAAGTATAAATGGCTAATAAGCGCTTGAAAAAGTACTCAATATCATTACACATCAGGGAAATGTAAATCAAGGCCATACTGAGATAGCACCACACACTAACCAGAAGGACTAAAATTAAAAATAACGATAATAACAAATGTTGGTGAGGAGCTGAGCTAAGAGAACATTCAGATGTTGTTGGTGGGAGTATAAGATGGTACATTCACTTTGAAAAAGTATCTAAAAGATTCTTATAAAACTAAAGACATATTTACCCTAGGATGCAGCATTTCTACCCAAAAGAATAGTAAACACATGTTCAAAAATATCTCAAACAAAAAAAGTCTCGTACAAGAATGTTCATAGCAGTTTTACTCATGATAGTGAAAAGCTAGAAAAAGCATAGACCCAATAATAGTAGAAGTGATAAACATATTTTTCAAGGATGGCTGAGCTATATATTTCCCATCCCACATGACCTTATTACAATGTGACTGATAGAACTTCCACCAAGAGCTTAGACTGAGTCTGGGCAGGGTCTTGTGATTGCTTCAATAACAGCATTTGGTGGAAATGGTGCTCTGTGACTTCATCCTAGTTACAGATTCAGAGAAGAACTGTTCTAAATTGTCTGTAATAGACTTTTCTTTCTTTTTTTTTTTAAGATTATTTATTTATTTATTTGACAGAGAGAGATAGCGAGAGAGGGAACACAAGCAGAGGGAATGGGAGAGGGAGAAGCGATGCGGGACTCGATCCCAGAACCCTGGGATCATGACCTGAGCCGAAGGCAGAGCCACCCAGGCACCCTGCAATAGACTTTTCTCCATAGGACCCAGGTGAAAGTGAGAGACAGACAGACAAATATTGAATGTCAGCCACATAGAGCAGGTATACTCTAGCCACATTAAAATAGAAAGAACATTAAAGATCACCATACCTATAATAAGTATCCTTTTTATAAATACTGATGTCACGTATTGGCAAATGTGGCCAAAGAGTTTAAGTGGAATTTGTGCAATACTTAACAGTTCTCCCTACTCCATAGGGAGAAAAAGGTATGTCTAGTGAAAAAACAGGTATCTTGAAATCCTTCTCTAATTTGAACATAAAACCAGCGAGAGACAGGGTGTGTTCTTTCTTTGGACCTGAGTTTTTTCCCTAAGCTTTTCAGAATGCCTTCTTGATGCCAAACAAACATTTTTTTTTTAATTTAAATTTAATTTAAATTTATTTTTTTTAAATTTTATTATGTTATGTTAGTCATCATTCATTACATCATTAGTTTTTGATGTAGTGTTACATGATTCATTGTTTGCCTGTAACACCCAGTGCTCTATTCAATGTGCCCTCCTTAATACCCATCACCAGGCTAACCCAGCCCCCCCACCCCCTCCCCTTTAAAACCCTCAGTTTGTTTCTCAGAGTCCATAGTCTCTCATATAATGTATTATTTGTTTCAGAGGTACAGGTCTGTGATTCATCAGTCTCACAATTCACAGCACTCACCATAGCACATACCCTCCCCAATGTCTATCACCCAGCCACCCCATCTCTCCCACCCCCCACCACTCCAGCAACCCTCAGTTTGTTTCCTGAGATTAAGACTTCCTCATATCAGTGAGATCATATGATACTTGTCTTTCTCTGATTGACTTATTTCCCTTAGCATAATACCCTCTAGTTCTATCCACGTCATTGCAAATGGCAAGATTTCGTTTTGATGGCTGCATAATATTCCATTGTATATGGAATGAATGAATATGGATGAATTTATCCATTCATCTGTTGATGGACATCTAGGCTCTTTCCATGGTTTGGCTATTGTGCACATAGTTTGGCTATTGTGGACATTGTTGCTGTAAACACTGGGGTGCCTGTACCCCTTCGGATCATCACATTTGTATCCTTGGGGTAAACACCCAGTAGTGCAATTGCTGGGTTGTAGGGTAGCTCTATTTTCAACTTCTTGAGGAACCTCCATACTGTTTTCCAGGGTGGTTGCACCAGCTTGCATTCCCACCAACAGTGTAGGAGGGTTCCCCTTTCTCTGTATCCTTGCCAACATCTGTCGTTTCCTGACTCGTTAATTTTAGCCATTCTGACTGGTGTCAGATGGTATCTCATCAAGGTTTTGATTTGTATTTCCCTGATGCTGAGTGATGTTGAGCACTTTTTCATGTGTCTGTTGGCCATTTGGACAAAAGCATTTTTAATGACTGTTATAATAGGCTCATAAAAGTAGTTTTTCTGTAGTGTTCAGTGGTATCTAAAATGCTCACCATCAACTGGCAGGTTTTGTGTTATGTCTTTAAGCTCCTTTTCAGTGAGGTCCATGCCCATGTTTCCCAAAACTGCATCCACTTTACTGGAGTCAATCTTCCCTCCTATGGAAAGAGAGAGAGATATACAAGCAGAAGTTAATGTCCCTAAAATGTGGGATAAACCCTCACCTTCCTGAGGATTATAGTTATTATGTTCATCCAAAGGACCAAAGCCTGATGAGATCTTTACAAGAGGACAGAGTCAATAATAAGAGTTAGAATTAGAGCATATTGTTTTAATTTTAATCTTCATATAAGCATACCTAGTATAAAAACTGAAAGGTGATGTAATGACTGCTCAGAGAATTCTAGTAGGGTGGTAATAATTCCTGTGTTTCGAATGACTACTGTCTCACTTTCACTGTGTTTATTTTTACAGTTAACTTCTAGTTATGTTAAGGGATGCTGGTTCTCCATTGCCATTTAAATTCAAGTTAAAAGTAAATCAATTTAAATGAAAATATTAATAATAGTACAAATACTGAGTGGATTTGGCTGGTATTGGTAACCTTGCTTAGACATGACCTTCCTCCTGGCCTGCTTCCTGTCTATTCAGTCCTATGTTCCTTCAATATCTTGAAGGCTTTCTAGAGCTCTCTTCTTCTTTTTTTTTTTTTATAATTTTTTTATTGTTATGTTAATCACCATATATTACATCATTAGTTTTTGGTGCAGTGTTCCATGATTCATTGTTTGTTCATAACACCCAGTGCTCCATGCAGAACGTGCCCTCCTCAATACCCATCACCAGGCTAACCCATCCCCCTACCCCCCTCCCCTCTAGAATCCTCAGTTTGTTTTTCAGAGTCCATCATCTCTCATGGTTCGTCTCCCCCTCTAGAGCTCTCTTCTTCTCTCTCTCTCTTTTGGTCTAAATGTCAGATTAGTAGTCTCTTGCTGCTGAATAAACTAACTGAAGAGGTGTTATTTTTCCCTTTACTCTTGCTGTGCAGCCTGGGCTCTGATAATTTCTTCTTCTGTCAAATTTGAGAAATCCCAAGAGAGCATGGGAGTTCTTTCCAAGGTATATCATAAGAAATGATCTAAAGAACACATTGATCTATAAAAGAAACAAAAGTATGTAATAATGTGTTAGGTGTCAGGGTTGACAATTTAATCACAAAGAATCAGTAGAAATGCCAAACATGATGATCTCAGATTGATTGTGTTTTATTAAGCTTCTCCCTCACCTTTAAGAAACTTTATACCATCCAGCAACCTTCTCTGGTAGACCTTTCCATCTGTAAGGAAAACACTGTTCAGATCACAGAAACTTACAATGTGGAGCTTCATAGACAGTAAGAATCCAGCAATTTCAGTAAGATATATTTTATGAACTGCCTTATAAATTTTTTGATTTAGTGGCAAATAATGAAATTACAGGGCAGGGGGATACTGACACTCTACCATTCTGAAACATATCTTTTTCTTTTCTTTTGTGATATTTTCATTTTCCCCTATTAGATCACTCTTTCTTTTTTCTCATTTATTCTGGCTTAAATTTCAGATCTCTTGATATAATCAAAAGTTATAAAAGATATAATTATATAAAAGATATAAGTGAACCCTGATGATAAGAGTCATGATGACACAATGGTTGATTCTTAAACTAAAGATTAAATGGTAGATATAACATTTTAAGATACAATAGAGTCATTTTAAAGTATGCAACATGGATCATAAGATTATTTCTTTTTTCTTTTTTTGAAAGATTTTATTTATTTTTTTGACAGAGAAAGAGAGACAGGAGAAAGGGAACACAAGCAGGGGGAGTGGGAGAGAGAGAAGCAGGCTCCCTGCCGAGCAGGGAGCCCGATGTGGGGCTCGATCCCAGGACCCTGAGATCATGACCTGAGCCAAAGGCAGACATTCAATGACTAAGCCACCCAGGTTCCCCCATAAGATTATTTCTGACAAGCGGTAAGATAGAGACAATTTTAGAAGTTTTTGCAATTTAACAATATGCTCCTCTGGACAACTATATTTTTATTTGAAATACTCACTATCAACTGGCAGATTTTTCACCAGTTGTGAGAGTTCTTTATCTGTGAGTTCTATTCCCATGTTTCTTAGAACTGTTCCTATGTCGCTGATATCAACTTCCTCTCCTTCAAAAGGACAGAAATGGTAATGTGTGATTTTAAAGAACCATCTAATTATTCTAAATAATGATGAAATCTATTACTGTTTAAGTATTAACCCCAACTACCCAATGCATAATAAAGTTAAATGAGTCCTGTTTGAGTATGGTTATGGCAGAACAGTGAAGTGTTTATTTCCACAACTTTAGTAATAATAGAGGCAATATAACAGAGTACATAATAATGCATTTCATAATTTTTTGTTGTGGGAGATTACTAGTAGGTAATAAAACTTTAGTCTCTTTTTATTACACTAACATCTTTTTAGTAAACATCTTAATCTGGAAAAAATGAGACCATAGGGCTTATCCAAAATATGGCACTATGTTTTATTATTGAAACATTGACAAACCGAAGTTAAACTTTAGGAAATCAAACTACAATCAGTTTATTAAAAATAGCATAATTTAAAGGGAATAACAGCAAAGAATATAAAATATGTATAAAGAATCAGAATCATCTGTATTTGGTAACTTCTTCCTCACCTGTAACAGCTTCTACCTTATCCATCAGGTTTTTCAGATCAACTTTCTTATAGCCTGTAAGACAAAGTTTAATCAGAGAAAAACAATAACATGGACTCAGAAAAAAGAGACAAAGGACAAGAAGTCCTTTTTATCTAAAATTTATTGTTCCAGAAGATGACCAAGGAAAATGAATTCATTTACAATGAGGACCAAGCTTCAATAGTAAATAATGAATGAAAGTGATCTTAAAAGATTGTATTAATAAAAATGAAAATTGTAAAAATAAGTTTATCTTACCTAATACTGAAGAAAATTCAGGTTGTAATTATAACTATTCCAATAGTTATTCTTTAGAATATAGAATAATTCTTAGGAGAAGCAATGAAGCAACATTGACTTTTCACGTGTGTTCAAATGTTTTTCTCTGAGAAAGTGAGGTTATTGTACACTGCAGCATCCTTCTGAACTTTGAAACAAGATGTATAAAAATCACCTTTACAAAAATGACTGACTTTTTCCCAAGGGTTCCTTTACATCTTTTGAAATCCATATTGTTATATGTTGAATGTCCTATCTCATTATTATTCATGTAGACTTTTTTTCTTCAATTATGAAATGTTCTAACTCTGCCAGGTCCACATTTGTTAGTGGCTTTGTATGATTTGGGAATCCTTCAACCTCACTTACTTCTTGAAATGATGCATGTTTCTCAATATTCGTAAGGAGCATTAACTTGTGTTACCACATGTTGATGCCATGGGCACTGCTGTGTTAAGCCGTGAGGGATGTTAGAGAGGAGCTAATTACTTGAGTGGTCAATTTTAGTGATTCCCTAAACTTAATTGGTGGATAAGAACACAGCCCAAATCCTATCATTTTACCACACCATTTGCAGTCATCTTAAATTAAAAACAAAATAAATTGAGTTTAAAAAGTTAGAATTTAAAACATACTTTGTGTAATAAATTAAAAAATATACAAGCATATGAAGAAAAGGTAAATGTCCCATCTTTTACCTCTCCTCAGCTTCATGACTACTCCTCACCATTACTAACAGTTTGTGTATATCCTTCCAGACTGTTCTTATGTTTGTAAAGGAATACTATATATACTTTTAAAAATTAATAATACTATACATATTATTCTGTTAACGTGTTATAATGACCACAAAAGAAAGCCATCTCAAAATCCATGAACAGAGAAATGAGGAATGGGTGAATGGATTGGTTTATGCCCTGGGTTGATGTCAGTGATACATGGATCAGTGAGAAAAAAACACATCGCAGATCCTATTTTTGTAAAACCAGACAACAATAATCCCTCCCCTTCTCACTAGCACCTGTCCCTACCCTGAGATGTATAAAGAAATAGATTACAGGTTTTAAAGCAACAAAAAATGAACAGCCTTTTTATCCCCTGAGTTCTTCTGAAAACTATTCAAATGGCTTCGGGCAACAAATAACTTAAACCCTTGAAACAGTCACAATTAATCCTGCAAGCTCAATGTCTGTTTAAAATCACAGTGTTTTCCACAGTGCTCACCACTCAGAAGATCCTTTATCAGACTGAGTTCCTGTTCTGTAAGCTTGACCTCCATGGCTTCTAAAACAGGATCCAGGTTATTTACATCAACCTTCCCTCCTTAAAAACATGAAAGGAAAAGGAAAAAATGGAAAGATTATAAAATATTTAGAAAAATTCATAAAAACATATTATTATCTTCAACTAACAGGCATTACTGTTTTTCTCCAGCTTTATTGAGATATAATTGACATATAACATTGTATAAGTTTAAGGTGTACAATGTAATGATTTGATATATGTATACTGCAAAATGATCACCACAATAAGGTTAGTTAACACATCCCTCATCAGTGTTGTCAACTATAGTCACCATGTTGTACATTATATCTCCCCAGAACTTACTCCTCTTATAGCTGGAAGTTTGTATCCTTTGATCACATTCACCGTTCCCTTCCCCATCCTCCTGCCTCTGGCAACTACCAATCAGTTCTGTTTCTATGAGTTTGGTTTTTTTTTAGATTCCACATATATGTGGTATCATATAGTATCATATCATATTGTTTTTTTCTGTCTGACTTATTTCACTTAGCATAATGTCCTCAAGATTCATCCATGTTGTTGTAAATGGCAGGATTTCCTTCCTTTTTACAGCTGAATAATATACTATTATATATGTATGTATGTGTGTGTTTGTGTGTGTGTGTGTGTATATATCCCCTATGTTTTTTATTCATTCATCTGTCCATAGACACATTGTTTCTGTGTCTTGGGTACTGTAAATAATGCTGCAATGAACAAGGGGGTGCAAGTATCTCTTTAAGACAGTTGTTACTGTTACATGAATATACACTGCTAAAAGAGAATGACTTCATAATCTAGTATAACTGCTAAAATTTTCAAGCAAAGAACAAAACTACAATAGATTTGCACAATTCTTTACAAACAGAGTTAAAATTTAAAGAGTTAAAAGTTAGAATTAGAACATGCTTCCTCAAATGTTAAACATACAGGCCCAGAAAAAAGTTAGGTGGGACAAGGCTATGCAATTGTAGCTGAAGAGCACTAATCAATACTCTCCACAAAGAAATAGAGATTGTATTTGTTTCCTAAACTCTTACTCTCAGTTTTCTCTGCTCCTGCTCACATTTTGGAATAAATGCTAAACCTTCCTCTCTCCTTCCCACCTTCCTCCTTCCTCCCCCCTTCCTTCCTTGCTTCCTTTCTTCCCTCCATCTTTATTTCTGTTCATGTTTCTTCAGAGAAAGCTTCAAAAACCCAATCCAGTAGAGAATTTCATCTAAGATAAAGTAAGGGTTATTACCAGGAAAAACACAGATGTGATACAAGCAGCGAAATAATGTGTTATAATCTATTGATATAAATTTAATTTTAACTACGGAGAGATCCCAAATGTCCTTCAACTGATGAATGGATAAAGATGTGGTACACACACACACACACACACACACACACACACACACACACACACTGGAATATTACTCAGCATCAAAAAGAATGAAATCTTGCCATTTGCAACGATGTGGATGGAACTAGAGTGTATTATGTTAAATGAAATAAGTCAGTCATAGAAAGACAAATACCACAGATGTGGATGGAACTAGAGTGTATTATGTTAAATGAAATAAGTCAGTCATAGAAAGACAAATACCACATGATTTTACTCATATATGAAATTAAGAAACAAAACAAATGAGCATAGGGGAAGGGAAGGAAAAATAAAAAAAGATAAAAACAGAGGAGGAGACAAACCATGAGAGACTCTTAACTATAGAGAACAAACTGAGAGCTGCTGGAGGGAGGTGGGTGAGGGAATGGGCTTGACAGGTGATGGGTATTAAGGAGGGCACTTGTTGGGATGAGCACTGAGTGTTATATGTAAGTGATGAATCGCTAAATTCTATTCCTGAAACCAATACTATACTATATGTTAACTAACTTGAATTTAAATAAAATTAAAAAAATTTAATGCTTAAGGATATTTCATATGCTTCCTCTTTGTACTTCTTACTCACTTTTATTATATCTCACATCCTTCAGCAACCTGTTTTGAAACACCTGTTCATGAGCTGTAAGAAAAGGTACAGTTCAGATCTCTAGAAAATTGATATGAAGAGTCACCAAAACATAAATTCTATGATTATAGAAAGATACATTTCAATGATTTGCTTTAAAAATTAATCTATTTTTATAGTTATACAATATGGACATTTAAAAACATAAGTGTTTTAAGTCAGGAAATGACAGATGTTGGCAGGGATGTGGAGAAAGGGGAACCCTCCTACACTGTTGGTGGGAATGCAAGTTGGTGCAACCACCCTGGAAAACAGTATGGAGGTTCCTCAAAAAGTTGAAAATAGAGCTACCATACGATCCAGCAATTGCACTACTGGGTATTTACCCCAAAGATGAAAATGTAGGGATCC